>NC_046154.1:255313115-255613115 GCF_011064425.1 Rattus rattus
CTCTGCAGAAAAGACCCCAGAGTAGATGTCGGCCTCGCCCTGAGTCTCACGCATGTCCTATCACTGAGTAAGTGCCCTACCTAGATGTGGGTGAGTAATGTCCTGTCTGCCCAGAGACTCGAGCTGGTACTGTCAGAGCCACTGACCCTCGGTCTAAGCAAAAGTCACAGGACTTCGGCAAATGGGTTTCCTGTTATAGGAAGGAATCAGCTGGACTGTGAGAGCAGTCAGGAAGCTCTAGGAAGTCAAAGGATGCAGGCCCAGAGAAACCACAGTGCAGAGGGTAGCCATGCTCAGTTTAGAAGAGGACACAGGGAGCTGCTGGCCATGAGACCCACTTCAGTGTACCACAGGCAGGAGCAGTGATGATAAAGCAGAAGGCCTGGCCCAGCTGCAGAGAAGCACAGTGCCCAGAGCCTCGGGCCCTCGAAGAGGGCAAGGTGGGCCCCTGGAAGGGAAGGGCAGATAGAGTTTTGTCAACTTAAGTTTTCAACCAAATAAAAAGACAAATCCTTTCTCCTTTCATAAAGACTTAAGGGCTTTTAAACTAGAAAAACTAGAATTTCCAGAGGCACCAAGGGTAAAGCTCAGACCCAATGCACAAAAGGCACACTTGGAGACTGGTAAATTCGGGCAGAACTGAGAAGCAGCAGGGCAGGTGGAGAACACAGCAAGGAAGGGTGTGGGGGCCTGGGTGTGGAGCTAGGATCCGAGCATGGATCACTCAAAGTCAGGTCACAAACACACAGATCCCTAGGGTGGCCTGAAGCCCCATCAGAGCTCAGGCCAGAAAGGAACCTCGTGTCCTGGCAAAGAAAACACAAGGTACCATGCAAGCCACCACACAGAAGCTCCACTACCACAGGAAGGGCTGTGATGGGCAGAATGGCACTTTGGGGCACTGAGAGGCAGGTGTCCATGAGAAGTCACTGAGCACTAAGCATACTACCCTTCCCTCCATGTTTTCACCCACTCATTTGTCCCTTTCCCTACCCAATCACCACACATCCACCTCCGTCTATCCATCCTTCCTCCATCCATTGATCTATCCTTCCAGGAATTTACGAGCCCACTACCTACCTTCCTCCATCCACTGGTCTATCTCTCCCTTCACCCATCTATCCATCTCCCACCCATACAACCATCATCCCTCCGTTCATACTTCTATCCATCCGTTTGCCCACCATTCGCCTGTTCATTCAATGAATTGCCCATCACGGGACACTTTAAGAGCCTGGGGTTATGAGGATGAACGAAACCGCTCCCCGCAGCTGTGGGGTCTCTTAGTTAAACAGGCCAAATGTGGAGGAAATAGAGAAGCTGAGTCTTCAAGCATATCCTAGAGCGATGAGGAAGCTGGGGACAGAGAGAGGTGAGGTAGAGACAGGGTGTGGCCAGGCTGTAGCGCTCAGGCAGAGCAAACCCTTAACCCTCAGGAGGCTGCATTTGGACCTGGGATCCCTGCCAAGCCCAAAGACTCTGAGCAGACCTGAGGCAGAACCTCCAGCCTCCGGTACACCCACACGTAAGCACAAAATAGTTGCCACCCCAGTTCGGCCTTTGGCGTGCCCACCTATAAGCACACACATGCAGAATAGTTCCCACCACAGACCACCTGGGGTCCTCTCCTGGTGCCACACAGCAGCCTCCCACTCCCCTCACCGCCTCATGCTTCTGGAGATATGAAGTGGGAAAGAAGGTCGTGTCAGCAAAGCCCCACCTCACACAAAGGGTTGCACAGCGGTCACTCGGAGCAACCCAGTGCTTGTGACGATGAGGCTCCAGGACAGGAGCAACTGCACACCTGAGACTGCAAGAGGGCATCCTGCAGGCCTGCTTTGCAAAGAAGACCTCGGAGAGCAAACTGACAGGGAGATAGCCACTGACGGTTGCCCTCTGGCGGTTACGGGACCACACCGAGCGTGAAAATGCTACAAGCACCATGAGGGCAGCTGTATCTCGAACCAGTCTGTGCCATCGCCAAGCAAGCTCTTTTCTAGGCAGGCCTCGATGTGAAGGCCCAGAGAAGGTCGGAACTTGTGTCAGGTCACACAGCTGCAAGGGTAACCCATGCCAGCATCAGTGGTGTCTGCAGGGATGGGTCTGTAGTGTGTAAACATCCAGGATCCACACCATAGAAGGTGTCGGGAGAGGATGGTTCGAGCCTCAGGCCTTCTATCAGGCCACCCACTCATTTGTCCCTTTCCCTACCCGATCACCACACATCCACCTCTGTCTATCCATCCTTCCCAGGACAGAAGTTCACTGTCCAACCAGCCAATGGCTCTTGCCTTGCTGGTTATAGATCTATCCCAGAAGCAGGGAGACCACTCACTCCTGCTGGGGAGCCTACTCAAGTACCCAGAGGGTGGGTGAGGGAATAGAACTCATTTGGCATGGGTCCTAGACTGCTGCTGTCACTCCAGGTCCTGACTCCGCCCCTCTAGGCAACTGTCACTCCAGCCCCTCCCCTCTCTGCCCCCTTCCCCATCCAGGCAGACTGCCAGGTTCTAGTCTGTCCTCCCTTCCCCCTTGGGAGTTTCCAGCTTTGTTTGACTTTCTCACCTCCTGGGGGACTGAAGCCTAGTCTCTAAGAACCACAAGCTCAGGTGGCCCAGCCCCTCCCTGTTGGCCAGGCTACCCAGAAGGTCTCAACAGAGGACACCTGCTGCCCCTCCCCAAGGCTACTGGGAGAAGGGGGTAGCTGGTGGGGGCAGGAAGCCCTGAGGCCAGGAGAAGCCACAGTGCTGGGGCTTGTCTAGGGTCTGTCTCTTTCTGATGACTTCATTGTCTTTGAAGCAAATTCTTAGAACTCCAGTCACACCCATTTAAAAAATTTATATATATGTGTGTGTGTGTGTGTGTGTGTGTGTGTGTGTGTGTGTGTGTATGTGTGTGTGTGTATATTGCATTCCAGTGGCAAAGAATCAGATCTCCACTCACTCTCACTGTTCCCTACCTTGAGAAGCCACCTGCCTGTCTGAGGGTTGGGGCCTACGGAGCCTGAGGGGAAAAGGGGGTGTCAAAAGGGTCCTGTACTACAGTGACATTTGGAACGCATCCCCTAGAATACAGCCACCTCCATGGCCTTGAAGCCACTGGTCAGAGGGGACCAGAAGATAATCCACCCTGTGTGGTGTGCGGGGAAGGCTGCCAGAGGGCATACCCACATCCTGATGCCTAGGGCTGGGGCTCCCTTCAGCCAACGAGAGGGGCTCAGGGTGGAGACCTGGAGATTGGAAAACTGACACAGAGGCAGATGGCCCAAGTAACAGCATGCAACGTGCTCTTTGTAGATTTAAATGAACTTTTTAACACAGCCGTTCTCCACCTGAGGGTCGAGACCCCCTTAGGGGCTGCATTATCAGATGCCCTGCATATCATATTCATACATCATGATTCATAACAGTAGCAAGATTACGGTTATGAAGGAGCGATGAATTAATTCTGTGGTTGGGGGTCACCACAACATGAGGAACTGTATTAAAGGGCTACAGCGTTAAGAACTGCTGTCAAACACAATTTCTAATTAAAAGGGTTCCCGCCTTCCGCCTTAGTTCTGGAGATCAAACTCAAACTGCCAGGCTTGTGTTAAGCAGCGCTTTTGCCCCACTGCGCCATCCCATTGGCTCTTTAACACAGTAGTTAGCAGTTGTTACCAGACAGGTACTATGGAGACGCGCTGGGACAGAAGGAAAGAGGGGGGAAGAGAGGAGGAACAGACAGAAACAGAGACAGGAGGGAAGGAGAGGACAAGGAAAGGAGACCTTGAGACTGGGAGGCCTTTGTCCTGCGGGGTGAGGTCTGGCTGGCAGTCTGAATTACACAGAGCAGGCACAGCAGCCAAGTGGGAACTCTAAGGTCTCCACAGACAGAGGGACCCAGGACACAGATGGGACACAAGCGTGCACGTGCGCATGCATACACACACACACACACACACACACACACACACACACACACACACACACACACACACACACACCCCCCTAGTGTATCAGTCCTCAGAAGCCTGTACTCAGCGAGAGCAGAGATGCTGAAGACTTCCCTCAGCATGGGACCCCTCCCCACACAGTGGTGTGCTGAGGAAAGCCTCCTCTGAAGAGGTCCTGTGCAAACTTCTTGCTTGGAATCAATGCCTTCATAGCTCTTGCTCTGGCCCCTATGGTCCCAGGCAAGACAGAGAGGGGCTTTGTCTGATGCTTTGGGGAAGATGGATGGGGCGGGGACTGGCAAAGGGTTGCCTTCCCTAAAGTCCTCTGGGGTCACCACTCAGGTCAGAGGCTCAATTTCTCTATGGAAGCTTGAAGGTCAGAGCTCTACAGTGGCATTAAATGGGGAACAACCAAGCCCTGGCCACACACTGAAGTCAGAGGGTCTGGTAACTCTCTTATGCCTTCAGCAAATTTTTACTGACAACCCCAGCGGGTGCCAGGTGCTGGTGGGGCCAGAGGTAGCAATCACAAATTATGGATCCCACAAAATTATGGCTCCGAGGAAGATTGCACCCCACACCTGAGAACTGGGCCTTTACAACACTCTGCAGATTGAGGTCCATGAGAGAGAGGTGACCTTGGATTACTGAGAGAAGGGACAAAGCCATCACAGCATCCTGTGGCAAACAGGTGGGGAGCACCGAGTGTGGGATGCAAGGGGGGAGGTTACAAAGGGCAACACAGGTAGCTCCTGAGGCTGAGGAGAAAGCAGGATCTCCGCCAGGGCCTGCAAGAGGAGGCAGACTTGCCCAAACCATTCATTTTAGAGCCCAAGGCCCTCACCATTCTCAAGTGAGTCCGTCTGCGATGATCTGCAGCCCTCTGGCACAGACAGTGAACAAAACGGAAACTCCCACACTCTAGGTGAGGGAAGCGAGGCCCCGTCTCACCCATGGCAGAGACACCCAGTACAGAACTGACCGGACAGACTCTGCTTTTCTTACTCACTCTTCCTTGACCATCTGCAAGCTGACTGACAAGCCTCAGGTCACTCTTGTGTCTGGCTCAGACCCCTGTGGACAACCACGCTCAGGAAACTGTCTCTTGGGTTGGAGAGATGGCTCAGTGGTTAAGAGCACTGACTGCTCTTCCAGAGGTCCTGAGTTCAAATCCTAGCAATCACATGGTGGCTCACAACCATCTGTAATGGGATCTGATGCCCTCTTCTGGTGTGTCTGAAGATAGCTACAGTGTACTCATATACATTAAATAAATAATATTTTTTTAAAAAGAAAAGAAAAGAAACTGCGTCTTAGCAAGAGTGCACCTGACCCAGGCAGGTACTTGACATTCACACGCAGGTGATCGAGAAGCACGAGGAATCACGGAGCAAAGGAAGTTCTGTTCCCCGGAGTGAGGGTCTAGCGCTGCCTAAGTCTGGCACCAGTGAGAAGGCTTTAGTTAGACATAGGCTCTTGCAGGTTTAGGCGAGTTCAGAGCAGCATAGGTTGGGTTCCGGATGCATTAATCCAATGGCTGATGTCTGAGAGAATTTAGACCGGGGCGCAGGAAGCATGTACTGTGGAGAGGTGTAGACTGTAACAATGCAGTGTAGGCCAAGTGGCTAAGAAGTCCAGAAGAGACAGGAAGCACCCACCCTTGCAGCCTTCAGGAGGTGCACCTCTTTGGGCATACCTTGACAATGGCCTTTGGGGTCTTCCCTTATACAAACCCAGATTCCTTACTCCACTACCCAGAAGGCCAAGTATGATGGCATAAGCCTAAAATCCTACTCAGGAGACTGAGGCAGGAAGATCATGAGTTCAAAGGTCAACTCCCCAGAGGACCTGCAGGAGGATCATGAGTTCAAAGGTCAACCTCAACTCCCCACAGGACCTTGGTTCAAAGAAAGGAAAAAAAGCGTGCCCAGGATGAGAACGTTTTAGACGTCAGGTTCTTTTTTTAAATTCTGGAACCTCTGCAAATACATAACGAGATCTTGGGCACGGGTACCAAGATTAAACACAAAATTCATTTGTGGTTCTTGTATACATTTTACATGTAGCCTCAAGGTAATTTTATACAAATTTTTAGACACACCTGCATTCTGACTGCAACCCATCACGTGAGGTCAGAAGTGGAATTTTTCCACTTTGGCATCGTGTTGGTGCATGCAAAGTTTGGGGTTTTTGGAACATTCCAGATTTCAGATTTTGGGTTAAGGGAACTCAAGCCAGGGGCTGGTATCCCCAGCCACAAGAGGATGTGGAGTTAAAGGGAGGACCATCCCGGAGGCCAGTCGGCCGTGCCTGGCACTCGACCATGATGTTCAAGTCCACTTCAGTCCTAGCCCTGGCTTTAGGGGTTAAAGTTCACAGACAGCAGGAGTTTCCAGGCTGGACCTGCCCACACCTGATCTCCAAGGCCAGGACTGTAGTGAAAAACAAGGTCACAGAAGTGCAGTAACACTCAACTTCAGGACAGCACAGGAGAGAAATTCTTCGTGTGGCAACTCTGTGTGGAAACAGCCAGACAGCAGGTTAAGTGCGCGATGACGAGAAGAAATGTGATGTCTCTCCCAGAGTCTCAAAGTGTTCGCTGCTTTAGCTGAGATTTTAATTACGGGCAGCGTAACGATTCTCGCTTTAACGGATAATTATCCCCCACATTAACGACTAATGTTAGGGTGTGGGGAGCCACTCCCAGTGCAGCTGAGCTAGACCTTGTAGACTTCAGCTCTCTGGGTGCCCTCCTCCCTGTGCTCAAGGAGGTTTTTCTGCAGGATCAGGACACAGCTCAGAGGTAATGCACCTGACAATGTGGAGTTTTCCTGTGGGGCCCCCTGGCACAGGGTCCCCATGGAGACAGGGACACTAACACTCTACCCCAAACTAAGAGGAGCTGGATAATGTCTACATAACACAGAGGAGAGCCAGCATTTGCTCTAATATTGTTCCCATAAGCACGTAGGTGACTATGTTCTTGCAATCACTCTGAACCTACACAAAACACCTTCAGCTTCAGGAGAGTCCCGCCGTCTGAGGAGGCTCGTAAAGCACATGGGAGAGTACTTCAGGAGCTGGTAGCAAGTTCAAACTGAATACCATGGAGGGTTCCCCAAGCCCTACCTCCTCCTAGGAAGCATATCATGTAGAGGGGACAGAGGAGCTCATGGCCCAGGCCTGGGGCAGCAGCTTTGTATTCAACAGCTGTGCAAGCGCCATTTGTTTGAATTTGCTGGAACATGCTCTGAATGAGGACAGGCAGCAGAGGGGGCGGAGGGACCCTAAGAACAGGGATCAAGTCAGGGACACCCAAGGCTAGCTTTAGTTGTGATAGTGACCACCCCTCCCCTCTCAGATCTGGATGCAGCTGAAGGGCCCGCCCCTCCTGCTGACATCAAAGCTGTCATTCAGGAATGTACCCCAGGGGAGATGATTAGGTAGCTATTCCCAGGTCTCCCCGAAGTGGAGAGGGGGGAGAGAGTGAGAAGGGGGGAAGCCACCCTAGAAATGCTCTGCGGTGCTGGGCCCCAACTCAATTTGGAGCTTGGCCACAGGCCCAAAACCCAAAGGACCTCAGTGACCAGGAAGGGACACTGGAGACAGACAGGATCAGGTCTCTTTTCACTAAGCAGCAAAAGCAGCAAAAGTTTCACTCTGACCGCAGCACACAACAAATGTCAGGTTCAAGGACATGTCTCCAGCCATGTGGAATGGGATTCCTTCTGCACTGTGCCTCCGTTCCCCACAGATTATACACAGCAGGGAGGAGGTCACCAATGCCTAGCAGAGAGACACAGGGGTGGGAGGGGAAATTCAGGGAACCCCACCCCCCAGGGGTAGATGCATTTGAGATGCAAGGATCTGCGGTGAGAGACAGCAGCTTGTTCTGGGAGGCCAGCAGCCCTTGAACATGGAAAGCGAGGGGCAGTGGGCTCCTAGGCTGCAGCCCTGGGGGTGGGAAAGAACTTTCTACCAGAGAACCTGAAGTCCTCACTTCAAATGAGCTCCAAGTCACTGCTGACTGACGACGACATGAAGCTGATGGAGTGGGCCATGTGGGAGAGTGGAACCATGGATAAAGAGGGCATATGGGAAGTTTAAGGAAGAAATCTATAAAGGTTTCCACGGAGAAGGTGCAAAAGAACCTTCCAGAACCTTCCCAGAGCAGGGAACAGTGGATTCAGGGGGTGCAGAGGATATATAGATGGACAGGAGGAAGCACATTCAGACAGGAAGACTGTGGATAAGGAAGCTAAGACAAGGGGTGAACGAATTCAATTACAAGGAGCAACATGGGATGTTCCGTGGCCACATACAAAAGTATTTAACAGAGACCAAAAAGGTATCCCCCAAATGGAGACTGAGAAACCAGTCATGGAGGGAAACACGATTGTATTTGTTGATGGGCTTGAGAAATAACTTTTTTATTTTCCAAGACAGGGTTTCTCGGTGTAGCCTTGGCTGTCCTAGAACTCACTCTGTAGACCAGGCTGGCCTCACACTCATAGAGATCCACCGGCTTCTGCCTCTGAATGCTGGGATTAAAGGCATGCACTACCACAACCAGGCTGACTATTGGGCTGAGAAATTTATTTACTTACTGGGGGGCATGTGTGGAAGCCAGAGAAAAATTGTATGAGTTGGTTCATTCCTTCCTCTCTGTGGGTACCAGAGATCAAATTCTGGTCCTTGGGCTTGGTAGCAAGTGCCTTTACCCGCTGGGTCATCTCACCAGTGGGGCTGAGAAAATAAGAGACCACACAATACACATCCAGCGCCCATATCTGAAGCCTTCCATCTCATTCCTTTCAATCTATAAGACAGTTGTTAAACCCAACGGTGGTCCCAAAGCAGAGATGTATTCGCAGGGCCATGTCATACATTTCCCTTACAGAGGCCATGGGATCCAGGTGCTCAAGGGCTGGGCACACTCTAAAGCCACGGTGGGTTCAGAAACTCAGGAGAGCTATCCGGACTACATCTCCTGGTGAACACAGTGAGCTTTTCCTGAAATTAACGGATGCCTTCCTTCTGCCGGCCCCTCCTGAGCCTCCTGTCCTGCAACACAGGAAGCCGAGGGCTCCCGGCATGGTTGGGCCAATTCCAACCCCGCCATGGGGAGGCCTAGAGCTTGAGCTCAGCTTACCAAGAAGCAAGAAATTAAAGCTGTGTGACGACAACATTGCTTTCATCGTGAATAAATGAGCGCTATTACCTCCAAGGAGAAGAGAGAGTCCTTCAAAGGCAAAAAATGGAAGAGAGGGGAGGAAGAGGATTGGGGAGAAGTAATCAGCCTTAATTAGCTTTATCTCTAGGGAAATAGCATGATGCTTTCAGTACCCGAAGAGAATCAAATTAGCCTCATGCCGGTCACATCTCCCCGAGATGACAGATGTGGCCACTGTCCCTTTATCATCCTTCTAGACAGGGCTGGGCTGATGAAGAGGAAATCTGAGCGCCTCAGAAGTCAGTTGCCCGCACCCGATGAGTCCACTGCCATTGCAGGGGAACTGTGGGTCCACAGATCCCCAGTGGCCTCACTTACCTGTCCCAGCGTGGTCACATCATACTCTAAGTATCTCTAATAGGTCAGCTATGGTAGCCCCAGGGTTGAAGCCTGGTGTAGAGGCTGTTACATGCCCCCACGCTGATGAGGAAAGACGGGAAGGGTCCTAAAGAGAATACACGACGTGACCTGGGTCACTCGTCCACACGGATAGGGTAATGCTTGACTGAACACTGGTCTGGCATGCAGCACTCTGTAAACGCCTGCAACGGGTGCTCAGCTAGACGGCCATTGCTCACACCCTGGAGAACACCAATCCTTCCTGCAACAGCGGCCTCAGCTTCTCTGTCTGAAGCAAGCTTTCCACATAGGGCCATGTGACAGGGAGGGACTGGGGAAGGAGCCGGCTCCCTCTGCTGCTTCTCTGTCAGGGGGGAGCCAACCATGCAGCTAGCAAGCTGCGGTGCCTCTGGATAGAGGATGGGCGCATTAGAAAGGGAAGTGGGGGGTGGCGTGGCTACCTGTGTGTCCTGGAGGTAGCGCTTGTTTATTGGGTTTAGACTGGCTAAATTCAGAGCGGGGAGGAGAGACAGAGGAAGGGAGTCCCTACACACACACACACACACACACACACACACACACACACACACACACACACACACGCGTGTGCAGGCACACACACTTTGTCCAGCACTTCTGGTGCACACCATCAATCATGGTATCTCCTAGACCCCCACCTTCCTTCCTGCTCACCGCCAGGCACCTGAGAGGCAGGAATCGGGGATCAACACTTGCCAGACAGCAGGAAGAACTGCCCGCATCCTGTTGGCAGTCAGCCACAGACAGGGAGGGGAGCAGTGGAGGGTGGGCAGCCAAATGTCCTTCCCCCTCCTCCACATTTCCAGACAATGACCAACTTGAGATGCCGACGTGCCGGCAGGCCAACCTGGCATCCCATCTCGGGCTGTGAAAGCTCTCCAAGTGACCACCCCCTCCCTCTTGGGATGCACAGAGCCACAGACAACCCACTTTCTCCTCTCTGCTCGCTGCCTCAGTCCTTTCTCCTGCTCCCCACACTCCTGCTAATACCTACAGGCCTCGAGATGAACGCAATAACTGTGTATGCAGATAAGATTCCCACCCTAGAGGGCGGAGATTCCTAGGACGTCCACACTGACGAGACGACCTCCTCAAGAAAGAAGATCTCCGAGTCACCTCCAGTACAAATCAAGTTCCCAAGTCAGGGGAACGTCTTCCAGAGAGACGATGTGCTCAGCACAGAACCTACTGGGAACTGGTTATCCAAGTGGGCTTTCACTGTACAAAATAGAGGATCAAAGACCAGAATGAGATCTGTGAGAGCACAGTGGTGTTTTATACTGTTCTCGGCTATCTCTTCATGTTTTAAAGTAACCGTTGGCTACAGTCAGAGACGCCGTTCTTCAAGACTGGTCGGGACATGCTGAGCTGAGAGTTATCTTCAGGGTGGAGGGAGGTAAATTAGTCTTTGCAGCAACAAGGCATGACTAAAACCGACAAATTCTCCCGGGACCCAGGAAGTCGAAGGCTCAGGGTTTTTACCCTAGCTGCACACAGTTTGGCAGTAACCAATTAAACTGAAAATCTGGAATAAACAGCCTTAACTTTAAAACCGCTCGCAGCTAGCTGAGGCAGGAGGATTGCCATGATTTCAAAGCCAGGCTAGGCTTTGGAGCCAGACCCTGTGTCTCAAAACAACAGAACTCCCTTAGAGGCACGCATGATATCTGATGCATGTGGGTAGCAAAAGCAAGTCTCACCTAGACAGCCCCCTCCTAAAGTCCTCATGAACAGGGAGACATAGGTCCCCCAAGACGGTGAATGAGGACTGGGAGGCTGGCAGCAAGGAAACTGCCACCTGAAGAAACCTTAAGAAAGACGACACGAGTCCAGGACTTGTCTCCTTTCGTCATGTCACCGGGAAGCCACAAGAAATCCTCACACCTCAAGTGCTCTGTGAGCCTCTTTGCACTGTGTGCAAAGCAGGGGTCAGCCCCTGGCAGCCCGTCCATCCGGCAGGCTCCAGACACTTACCTGTGAAGTCCTCAAAGCACTCGCAAGTGTAGCCACCCTCACGACTCCGGCACCGGCCATTGGCCCCACACGGGTTGGAGTAGCAAAGGTCAATTTCAGTCTCACAGTAGTCTCCGGTGAAGCCTGGTGGGCAGCGGCAGCGCAGGCCCGTGATAGGATGGATGGGCCGGAACAGCACCGTGGTGGAACTAATGAAGGGTGCCGAACTGTCGAACCTGAGCACGGACACGCACTTCATGTAGTTCTCGCATGGCTCCCTCAGGCAGATGTTGTCATCGAAGGGCAGCACGCGCTGGGCAGAGATGGTGGTCAGCAGTGTCCGGTTCAGGTAGATCTGCTCCTGCAGGTCCTCGGATGGGAAGAACCGGCCACGGGCGCCCCCGGGGAGCAGTGCCGAGAAGGTCACGTTCAGGATGTTGGAGCTGACGTCCGTGTCGTTCTGGATGTTGAAGACGAAGATGTCATCCTTGGTGGTGGACAGTACCGTGGCCACCCCTTCTACAAAGAGGGATAGCAGTGGGGACAGGAACTTCTCCTGTGACATGTTCTCCAGGCGGACGGTGATGCTGTTGGTCAGCATGTCATCTGTAATGATGGTCACGCGTAGAGTGCAGAGAGCGGTGACGCTGTGGATACCATCTATGGGACACAAGGGGACCTGTGGTCAGTAGGATGCCCAAGACAGTAAAAACTTCTACAACCCCACCAGGGACAGACTTAGATGTACTTGGCACAGGAGAGGCCAGCCTGGGTACCCCTAATCTCACTCCCCACCCTTGATCTCCTCCTACATATCCCATTCTCCTGTTGACACTGCTGACACAGTCTATCCCAACCACAGCTCCCAAAATTTGCCCTTTTCTTACAGAAACCCTCAGTAGACCAAAACCATAGAACAGGGTACTCCAGAGACCATGCCGATTCAGCCCGCTAGCACACAGGGACTTCTCAGCTCACAGACTTCACTCCAGCCACGAAAGACCAGGGATCCTCACTGTACCCTCCCAGAAATCTAGCCATCTCACTCTGCCCCCAAGCTCCCCTCTCTCCTCACTACAACTCTTCCCATCATCCCCCCCACTCAACTCAAACCCCACTGTAGCAGGTCAACACTGGTGCCATTAGGGGAGAGCCACATCATGGCTTAACTTACCTGAGCCTTATCCACCTACCTCTTTACACAGCCAGCATGCAAGGATGCTGGATGGACAGTGTTCTACAAGGGTAGCTAAGAGCTTCATCTATATCTGCTTCATAACAGCCAATGCAGTAAGACCATCTGTCCCTCCCCACCACTGCCATACCCTCCCCCTCCCCTGTCCCCCTCCTCCCATGATGGAGTGTATCCTTTGAATTGGTCAGCACACAAAGGCCAATGGTCCAAGGGAGCCAAGCTTGATCCCATGCTGGAAGCAGAATTTTGCCGCATTGTGTACATGGTACTGGTTTTACAGGCATAAAAGGGGCAAGATAGAAGAGGTCACAGAGACTTGAGCCATGGGTCCAGAAAGTGGCTGAGGCCAGGGAACATGTGGCAGAGTTGGAATCCCCTCAAGGAGGCTCCAGGATGCTATGCACAAAGCACGAGGGTGAAGCATAAATCACAACAAAGGCCCTACAATGTTAGAAATGACAGAACCACAGGATGCTCACCAAGGAGAGCTACAGGCAGAGTGGACTGTGTGTACACATAACCAAGAGAGGCTATGTGTGCTGTAGATGGCAGAGTTGGAGATGCGGGGCCACCTTAGCCCTTTGGACCTGCAGGTGATTCCATTGCCATCCCAGTAAGTAGCCCTGAGTTGCAGGATTCGGGGTTTTCCCCGTACTGGACTTCAGTTTTGCTGGAGTCTGACCATTCCCTGCTGTGTGTCCACTCTTCCGTTCTGGAATGCATTGCTTACTCTGTGTTGTACTTATTAGAAGTCTATAACCTGCCTCTTGATTGTCTTGATTGGTTAAGGGATGACCTGCATCTCAGAAGAGACTCTCCACCCCCACTTTTGAACGGTACTGTCCAAGACTATGAGGATTTTCGAAGTTGGACTGAATGTGTTTTGCATTGTGAGACAGCCATGAGCTTGTGGGGGAAGGGGTTGAAGGTTATGGCTTTAAAGCAATGTCTTGGTGTCCGATAGAGGGTGGACTTGTGATAGGCTTGACGTTGTCTAGGTGTCTGGGTTTTTGTTGTTTTGAGACACAGGTTTTCTCTGTGTAGTTCTGGCTGCCCTGAAACTCACTCTGTACACCAGGCTGGCTTCAAACTCAAGAGATCCGCTTGCCTCTGCCTCCTGAGTGCTGGTATTAAAGGCGTGTGCCACCACCCTCACAATTTTATTTTTCAATTTAAGAAACTGTGGTGGAGCCAGACAAATGGGTCAGTGTTTAAAGGCACTGGCTGCTCTTGCAAAAGACGTGGATTTACTTCCCAGCGCGGTGACTCACAGCCATCTATAATTCCACTCTGGGAGGGATTCTACACCTCCATCCCGCCTTGTAAGCGCCAGGCACACATGTGTACACATATACACATGCAGAAAACATCCACACACATAAAAGAAAATTAAATTTTAACAGAATGTGAACATTCTTAACAACACTGAGAGATATTCTTTAAATGGTTAAGATTATAATCTACATGTATCGAACAAAGTTAAACTCTTTTTGAAAGACTTATTTTATGTAGGTGAGTTCACTGTCATAGTCTTCAGGCACACCAGAAGAGGGCATGGGATCCCATTACAGATGGTTGTGAGCCACCATGTGGTTGCTGGGATTTGAACTCAGGACCTGTGGAAGAGCAGTCAGTGCTCTTAACCACTGAGCCATCTCTCCAGTCCCCACATCCAAAGTTAAATTTTTTAAAAGCTTGATTATAACCCAGGGGTATCACTAGGGCGCATACAGGGTTCACAGATCTCCAGACCTGCCTGCCTCAGTCTACCATCTTCCTCACACCTGTCACAGTAGATGTCTTATAATCCAACTTCCTCACCCCATTTCCCTGTGGCTGCTAATGCCATCTGGAATAAAAATCCATGCCCTGAACCCCACTTACAGCACTTCACAATCTGTGCCCATGGCCCTTCCTTGTTACCATACAAATACTTCCTGGCATCTTGCAATCTCTCAGTCCACCTCAGGGATTTAACGTATGTCTTCATTTCTCACCTCCAGTACTGCATTCCTCATAATCCACTGGCTGTCCCCTCACTACCCAAGTCTCTGCTATCTGCACCTCACTGAGGGCTCTCCAACTCTGAGAACCCTCTTACTGCACTGGTCTCTCGCTGAGGGAGGCCATGCTAAGTGTCCTCCCAGGGTCTCCATGCTGGACACCCCTCCGTCCCCACATTCCCGCTTTTGCTCCTACTCAGGAGTGGCCACGGTCCCATGTATTCCAACTGTTTATGCCTGAGAGTCCCTAAGGACCAACAGGTTGTGTTCTTATAAATACTGTGTGCACTGCTAACTTCTAGAACATTCCCCGGGACTCAGAAGTTTCTGGATAAGACAGTGTGGATGGAAGAATTTTCAGGTTGTGTTCTTATAACTATTGTGTGCACTGCTAACTTCTAGAACATTCCCCAGACTCAGAAGTTTCTGGATAAGCAAGTGTGGATGAAAGAGAAGGGCAGAGAACAGAAGCCTACTGGTTCCTCCACTCCAGCACGGACGGACGTACAAATACCACACAGAGACAGCTATCCACTGAGGCATGTTTTTGTAGCTGCTTGGTTTGATTTTGTCACAGTAGTTTGTCTAGGACAGTGCTTGCTTCCTGGTGGCAGCTGTACCAAAACATTCTTTAACCACACAGGGATTTGTTTGTCCTGGTCTAGGATGTTAAAGGTCACATGATTTTAAATTAAAGGCCTCCTTTCTTGTAGTGAATTGATTGGGTTATCCTGACCCAGGGTTAAAGGGGACCCCATGCCTCAGCCTTCACAGGGACAGCCTGAAAAGGCACAGTAGAGAGGGGCACACCAGAATAAGGAGCCACAGCCTAGAGGCAGCACTCCTTATTCAGAGACAAAGCAAACACAACCACAGAAACGGCTTTGGGTACTGATGTGCTAGAAGCCTGGCCCTGCCTACTGCCTGCCCTGATGTTAACTTCTCCAAGTCTGTAAGCCAGAGGTATGTGTGACTGCGGTGGTCTGGTCTGGCTTGGGTTTCTGAGCCAACCTACAACTTATGAAAGCCTTTGGGGGACACACATCTAAATGCCTGTCACCAAGGTCACCACTGAAATGAAGGACAGGCCACCCTGAGATGGAACATCACGCAGTGAAAAGAGATAGGGACAGAAACCGGTGAACAGGACAGATCTAGATAACACTGCAGTAGACGGGAGCAAACAACCACTTTTACACAGGATAAACCAAGACCGTGTGTGTGTGTGTGTGTGTGTGTGTGTGTGTGTGTGTGTGTGTGTGTGTGTGTGTGTGTGTGTCTCGAGTCCAGAGGACTCGATCTGGCTCTGTCTGTGCCACTAACTTTAAATAAATTCTACTCAAGAGTGGCTTCAGATTTGCTTGAAATGTGTGGAGGAGACATCCTGAAGACTACGTGTGTGCCCACCCCATTAACCACATCACTAAATTAGTGGGGGACAACTGTCATCATGTACGGGCCATATCAGCGCCTACTAACCACAGTTCTGTTTACACTGTCCTCGGGTTCCCTGTGTTTTGACCCACTGTCCTTCTCCTGTCTGGGTCCCCACTCAAAGCCCCAGGTGACATTCAGGCACAGACTCTCCGGGCTGTGGCAGTGTCTCGGGCTCTCTGTGCCCCGGGTCCTGATGGTTTGAGTGATTCTGAAGGCATGGATGCAAAGCTATTTTTCTTCTCCGTACCTTTTCCTGTTTATTTTACAGCCAGGCTGGGTGTGCTGGGTCAGGGCAATCGACTTTGGAAAGCTCTGGGCTTAGGCAGTTCCCCAGACGGGAGCTGAAAGCTTTTCTACCGCAGCTGTGAGAACCGTGCAGAAAACACCCGCCACTGACTTTGCAGCACACCCCAAAGCAGCCCAGTGCTTCAGCATCCCCGAGCGGCTCAACGCAACATCCGTTTTCTCAGAAGTCACCACACTGCCTCAGACAACGGGAAGGAGGCAGAGCACCAGGCTCCAGTATGGCTGCCAGCAGGGCTTCTGAATGCCTGAAGGAACTTTTCTATGTCTCCACAGTGAGGGGTAGAGGTTGTTGCCTTATCCTCTGACAATGGGTGAGGGGGCAGCGGTGAGAAAATGGAGGGAACACGTCCATGACTGCATCCCTATCCCAAAGGTACTTCTTTGAAGGTACTTCTTTAGGCCCTAAAGCCCTCTCAGTGTGGATGGAATGGGAGCAGGGGTCAGAGCTACAGCTTTGAAACCCAGGGCAGATGATGCCACGGAGGGCGAGAGGCAGAGTAGACATCACCAGGTGAGATGGAGGCTGCTTCCCTGAAGTGGACGTGCAGTGAAGAAAAAGTGGCAGGAAAGCCTGGGAAGTGAGAGGGCAGAGGGGGTTCCCTGCCCTCAATGTGCCATGATACAACTGTGGCCAAGTGTCAATTATGACAGCACAGTTAGCCGCTTCATTCTGAGACCAAACTCCAGACCCCATAAGTGGGCAGAACACGGCAGTTCCTATGGTTCCCTGCAATCCCAGGGAAGACTGGGAAACTGAGGCAGTAAGATTACCATGCATTTGAATGGGACCTAGTCCCATCTGCATGGGACCTAGTTTGGGGACACCAGTCACTGGACAAGGGCACCCCAAGTCCCGCATGAGTTGGGGAGCATTATTTAAGCATGGACCACATGAGAACGTGGGGTCACAGTGGAGCAAGACCACAGAGGCAGGGGACGGAAGTCTCCTGACTGCTGCTGGCCTTGTGTGATTTTGATGGGAGGCAGGCAGAAGGGAGAAACCACAGGGATTGAGTCCTCAGCAGTGTGGAGAGGTCCGTAAAGAGCTCTTCACTGGCCTCCTCAAATGAGGGCAGTACAGCACAGAGAGCCGAGCTGAGCCACTCCTATTGCTGGACCGAAAGGCCCCACGATCTCAGTCCTGCCCACTGGAGACTAGGAATAGGGTAGGTTAGTTTCTGACCTATTAGACACCAGAGCCCCGCAGACAATTCAGTGAGACAGACAACTTGAGTAGAAGCCAGGACCATCCACCACTCACTATGGGACCTCGTCCCCTTTTCTGTCTCTAGGTAGAACCACTGCAGCCAGCAGCAGTGTCCCCACCTCTTGTATTCTCCAAGACTCTATATGGGCTCAAAGCTGTGGAAGCTAAACCTCTCCCGGAGGCTGGGGAGGGCCTCCCAGTTCAGATTGAGGCTAGACAGCAGGTGGTATTTGGCTCCTGCCCTGAGGGCATCTGCAGGTTTTGTTTTATCTGCTTTCCCACCCCCTGGAATAAAAGCTGAATGTCAGGAGACCAAGGTGGCAGGAGCTCTTGGGGTGCAGACAATGCTTAGGTGGTGGGGCATGGTCAGGCATGGTAATGGTGGCAGTGAGAGAATTGCTTCTGTTCCCTTTGTGAGGAGCAACAGTGACCCCCCCCCGCCACCGCCCCACAACCCCAGCCTCAAGATGAAGACATGGGGCAGCAGGAATGGTTCCACACATGGGTGCCTTGACAACCAGGCCACATGCTCTGTTCTGGAAAGATCTATGCTCATCTTGTAGACAACCAGCAGGGTACCACAGGGGTCTGCAGCTGCATCTGTTGCTAGGGGACCAGAGGGCAGAGCCGGTAGCCCTTCCCCCCCATCCCCAGCTGGGTCCTGTCTTCCCTGGTCTCTCCTGATCCCCTCCTCCTCCCCTCCCCATTCACTCACACTTTGGGCCTCTTCTTGTTTGGAACCCATGTCCTATTTTTCCACTGCTGTCCTGTGGAGCTAGAGAAGGGGGTCTCCACAAGGGGTCTCTCTCCTACTGGTCCTACTGAATCTTTGCCCCAATCCCAGGCAGCCAGAACTCAATCTACCCCTACTAGGGCCTTATGTCTCTCATCTCCACACACACTTTCAAGCACCCAGATTCTGACACCTGCTTCAAGTGACACTTCTCAGGGAACTCTATTTCAACCTTAGAATCCTGGCTACAATAAGCACTCACCACTCAGAGTCTCTTAACACACTCTTTTTTAACTTAAAATGTCTTCAGGCTCCACCCCTACCCTAGTACTGGGTCACCAATGTCACCAATGCCACTGCCACCACCATCACCACCATCACCACCACCATCACCACCACCATCACCACCACCATCACCACCACCATCACCACCACCATCACCACCACCACCACCATCACCACCACCATCACCACCACCACCACCATCACCACCACCATCACCACCACCACCACCACCATCACCACCACCATCACCACCACCACTGTGCCACTGAGAGGAAGCAGCCAGGCCTCAGCACCAAGTGTCCATCAGGCCATCTGCCATCTCCCTGCTGTGCGTGACCTCCCTCTAGCCTATCCCTCCAGCACCTGCCAGGCAGCTGATCAGCAAACATCTGCTTGCCCAAGAGTCTAGGGCCCGGCAGTAGGCCCCTCCTTCCTAGCCTTAACTCCCACCTCCAAAACACCCACTGAGGCAATTCCTCTTATCTGAACGTGAGAATACACATTCAGGCTCACAGGGAACAGCAGCCCAAGGGTTATTCCTAATAGACCCTACATAGCGTCCATAAGGAAAATGACTCACCATGGGACAAAGGCAACTCCTGGACACCCAGCATGGCCTGATTCCAGTCCTCTGTACCTTCTGCAGACATGCCAGGGACAGAAGTTCCTGGTGGCTGCCCCATTCCTTAGAATACACGGGTGGTGATGAGTTTATATCCACCCAGAGACATGACAATCTTAGGCTTGGTGGCACAGTTCCTCAAAGCAATGGGTGTGGAGTTCAAGAGACTGAACTGCTGCCTGCCAAGCTACTGTGACGATCTCCTGCTATAATCTGGACCAGAGCCCACAATTCCAGAAGGGCCGAGCACCCCGCATGCCACAGACAGCTAGTATGGGCCTCACACATTCAACCTCTCTATGGGAAAATATAGGCTGCAAAATTCCAAGCAGCTACCACATTCTTTACTGGGCAGTCATGTGACTATTAGTGTCAGAGAAGACACTTAGGAAAGTTGAGTGTGCAGACAATCTAATTCCACACTGGGGACAGTTCAGGCTCAGGAGGTGACAACCTGCTACCCATCCTGACCTCTGGTTTGCTCCACAGAGAACCAGGTCAGCTGCCCCAAGCATAAGCCTTAGCCTATGTGCTAAGGAAGTTAAGCATAGTGGTGCCTGGCCTCGCTGGGGTGCAGGGAGAAGTCAGGCATAGAAGGCAGACTCCAGCCCATGTCTGTGCCTGTAGACACCATTCCCTACTGCTACTGCCACGAACGAGCCCACAAACAACATGTGAGGAGACTTCCTACCTATAACTTCTCAGCCAGTACCCAGGCTGCAAGGCTCCCCCAGTAAGTATGGTCTGTGGTTCACAGCAGCAGATCCCTCCTTCTACACCAAGCAAGGTCTTAGCCAGGCTTAGAATCAGTCAGCGAGGAGCACTGTGGGGAGCCTGAAAGTTCACAGCTTCAAATCCACTCGTCCAAACAAAACACCCACTTCTCTCCGTGCTCCTCTGGTTTCCAAGACACGGTCACCTGGTATCTCTTTCTACTCTTAAACTCTTCACGTTGTGAATGTCCCCCAGGATATTAGTATAGGAGGGCTCAAGAAAGACATCACATGATCTAGAAAAAACAACTTCCGGTAGCACAAGAAATGAAACCGAGGAGGCAAGAACGGACATCTTCATTGGTTTTCCACTTAAGGCTTGCGCAACCCCTTTAGGGGTCACATATCAGATATCATGCGTGTCAGATGTTTACATTATGATTCATAACAGTAGCAAGATTACAGTGATTAAGGAGCAAGGAAAATAACTTTATGATTGGGAGTCACCACAGCATGAAGACCTGTATTAAAGGGTCACAGCATTAGGGAGGTTGAGAACCAGTGTTGCTACATGGACTCCAGGAGTCCTCAGGCTTGGGAGTCAAACCCAGCATTAAGTCCACCGGCAAAGAGGTCCCAAAGAGGCCAAATTCAAAGAGATGGACAATAGATGGAGGTTGCTGGGCTGGTGGCTGGGGTTTTACAGTGACAACTGCTATTTGAAACCATGAAGATGAGTATTCTAGGGGTTAACAGACGGACTGGATGACTATGCTGGCTGCACAGCAGTGGTAGTGAACTAAATGTCCTCCAGCCATGCATTCAAAAATGGTTACAGCATGGTTAAGATATGACTCTGTAGGTAATGATGCTCACCACCAAGGCTGACAACCCCAGGCGGATCCCCAGGACCTACAAGATGGGAGGAGAGAAATGACTCCCATAAGTAGTCCTCTGACTTCCTGCGTGCTTGTGCATGTGTGTACCAACCTCACACACACACACATACATACACATAAATGTAATGGGGAAATGGTCAAAGTGGCCAGGCGTAAGTCAAGTAATGTTTATCACTGGTTAACATTTAAAAAGGAATAAGCGACTAGCAGGGGTTGGGGAAGAGGAATGAGACGATGCCTGGAGCCCTCCGCTCGCCTCCCACGCGGATTACACGCAGGAAAGCCCGTGCTGCTTTAGAATGTACCTCTAGAACTTGGCGCCTGCTATGCCAGCTGAGGAGGCAAAAGGATGCAGTGAGTTCAGAGCCCCCTGGCCTTCACAGTGAGCACCAGATCTGTCACGGATACAGAGTGAGCTCCTGCCTCAGAAAGGGAGGGAGAGAAGGCTGGAGAAAGAAGAAAGGGAAAGAAGGAGGAAGGGAGAGGAAGGAAGAAAAAAGGGAGGAAGGGAAGATGAAGGAGGAAGGAGTGAGTGTTCTTTCTGGCTTGACATTTAGAATGGGGCTCCATCCTGAGGTGGAGGCAGCATCCAATTCAAAAGGTGGAACCATCACTTATTCAATTAAAAACTCAGCTTAGGGGGCTGGAGAGATGGCTCAGCGGTTAAGAGCACCGACTGCTCTTCCAGAGGTCCTGAGTTCAAATCCCAGCAACCACATGGTGGCTAACAACTATCTCTCATGGGATCTGATGCCCTCTTCTGGTGTGGCTGAAAACAGTGACAGTGTACTTATATATAATAAATAAATAAATCTTAAAAAACAAAACAAAAAAACTCAGCTTAGGGCTGAGGAGATGGCTCAGTCTATGAAACACGTGCTGTGCAGGCATGAGGACCTGAGTTCAGATCCCTCACAGTCGGGTAAAAAGCCAGATATGCAAGGAGGGGCCCTGGAGTTCAGTGATCATCCAGGCTATCAGAACTGGGGAATCCCAGGTTCAGTAAGAGAACTTCGTGAAAGATAGTTAAGGAAGGCATTTGTGGTCATTCTCTGGGTTCCATGTGCACATGAACACACACACACACACACACACACACACAAACCTGCATATACACGTATATGTATGCATATACACAAGTGCACACCTGCGCATACACACCTGCACATACACATGTGTGTACATGCATGCACACACTGGCACATACACATGTGTATATGCATGCACACACACCTGCACATACACGTGTGTACATGCATACATGCATGCACACAAGTGCACACATGTGCACATACACATGTGTGTACATGCATGCACACACACACAAATAGAGATTCATAATGACTATGTTTAATGCTTGAAATCCCTATCCTACAGTAGCCAGTCTGACCCCAGGCACAGATGCTATGGGCTTAGATACCAGCAGGAACATTCTTATGGAGAAAAAGAACATTCATGAATGTAGTAAGGGTTGATTCCTCAAAAGGTCAAACACAGAATTAATGTAGGACTCCAAGTCCCATTGTAAGGTGTGATTTAAAGGAACTAAAAACACGCAGACACCCGACACATGGGCGAATGGTCATCCCAAAGGCACTCAGCACAACAGACAGAAATGGCCGTTTACACGAATGGAAAAGCACAGTGGGACCCACCCAGGGAAGCTCAGTATGAAAGGGGACGAAGTCCTGAATGTTCTACAATGAAGATGTAGCTCAAACGTTCCTTCTAAACTGAAGGTGTCAGACACAAAAGGTTACATGAGACCCCGGATGGGCATCGCCACAGAGGCCAAGAGCCAGAGAGGAGAGTTGAGGAAGGACTAAAGCCACAGGTCTCTGCTGAGAGAAACATCAGTGGTCTGGACAGGGGTGGACACTAGAGAGTCATCACCTGCTGCTACAGGCCTCGTTTTAAATGGTTGGTTTTACCTCATGTGACTTTGTACAATTCGGTTTTTAAGTTTTAAAAACTTCAGATTTTTTTTAGGTTATTTTTATTTTATGTGCATGGGTGTTTTGGCTACGTGTTATGTCCATATACTGTGCACTTAGTGCCTACAGAGGCCAGGAAATGGCACTGGATCTCCTGAAACCAGAGTTAGAGACGGCTATGAGCCACCGTGTGGGTGCTGAGAATTGAACCTGGGTCCTCTGCAAGAGCAGCCAGGGCTCCTAACCACTGAGCCATCTCTCCACCCTGTTTAGTTCTTGAGGCAGGATCTCATGCAGACCAACCTGGTCTTAAATTTGCTGTGTAGTTAAGAATGACACTGAACTCCAGATTCTCCAGTCTCTAACTCACAAGTACTAGATTATAAAACTCATGCTCATTTTCTTATTTAAGTTATGTTGTATATGTGTTTGAATATATGTGCACAAATGCAGGTGCCCACAGAGGCTAAAAAGAGGCATTAGGTCCTCTGGTCCTAGACTTACAGGTCCTTAAGTCCTCCCTCTACAAGAGCCATCCATAAGCACTCAACCTCTAAGCGACCCCTCCAGTCCCTTTGTAACTATTTTTGAAAAGCTCTAAGTCACAATTATGATTTTGAATACAAATTGTTTTAAGTATGAGATTACCCAAAACTTCCTTAAATGACTTCCTTAAGACCCAGGTGGAGAAGGAAGTCTGAGGAGATAAAGAGGCGTATTGTAAGCAGCAAGGCTACCTTCTCTTTCAAAAGCTGGGTAGCTACCTGCTTACCACTGGGTTACCAAACCCACCGGCAGTAGGAATGCTGGGTGACTGGGCCAAAGCCATCACGATCTGTTTATGTAGCTCACCAGCCATTGTGCAAGAGACCCATAAGCGGGTGCATTCGGTGCCCACAGGGAAGCCACGCTCAGGCTTCTTCAGTTAGAATCCCACGGAGAGTCAGTTGGGGAAGCTTATATGGTCCCCACTTGCTTTATCTCCAGTGCTCAGTGAACAGGACCCCAAATCTGAGTCCCCTAACCTCCCTTTCGGGGGACATCAAATGACACCTTCAAAGGGCAGGGCTGACACTGGGGACTGAGTAACTGCAGGTGGTGGCTACTACGAACATTGCAAAGCACCCCTGGCTTCTACCCAGGACAGAGTACCCACGCCTCTCTCCCGACTGTCACAACCAAAACCATTTCCATTGCTCAATGTACAATGTCTGTGGGGGTAGAATTAGACCCAGCAACCACCCTGCTCTGGGAAACAACAGGAGCAATCTAGCTTCTTCTACCTCAGGCTCTCAGAGCACCCAGAGCCTAGGAAACAGCTGAGCTGGGGGCTCTTGGCTTGGTGCCCCAGATACTGCCAGCCCAGCACAAGTGGGGCCTCAATATCTCCTGGCAACACTGTCTGGGGTTCCCTCTGCCAGCGGGGCCTCAAAGGTGACACTGGCTGGGCCAGTGGGGGGCCATCCAGCTTCATTCCTCCCTGCCACAGCCAGAAAACCACCTTTCTACCTCCTCCTAGTAAAATGGGTGAAGCTCCCCCAGGCAAAGATTAACCAACAATGAGGGCTTAAGTAAGCGCCTGGTTCTAAGCCAGATGACGCCATCCAGCATAACAAGGTGCCCTGAGCACTTGCCAGCGGACAGCCATATGTTCTCCAGTCCCAGACATGCCACCAACCCAAGAAAGCAATGAACAGCAAAGAGGAGAGCTTTTAGACAACACCCTCCCTTCCCCCTCCTCTCCCCTCCATTGCTGGCTGCATTCAGTCCCACAGGGAAGCAGCCTACTCTGGCGTAGGGCTTTAGACTCTGGAATATCCCTGGCTTCTAACTCACCCAGCTATGGTCCTCTTTCATTGAGGAGAGAAAGACAGGTTGAGTTGTGGGGGCCTGAGACATGAGCCCTTGACCCTGGAAATGGTGGTATGGAAGGAACACCAACACCATTAACAACTGCTTAAAAGCCTTTCTCCCCTCCCAGCTGTCACCCTGCCATTTTCTAAGAATCTCACAGAAACCCCTTGTGCAGCCTTAGTGGCTCCTGGTTCTACCTCCTCACATTATGATTCCTTCGAAGGCACCTCTAGGGCCACCCCACAGTTGCTATCAAAAAAGGGAGGGGGGTTTCTTAGCAACCTCTGAACTGTAACTTGAGAGCCATCGAAATGGTACATGTGGCTTAGACACTTAATCACAACTCCCGAGGAGTCCATACCCACAAGTGCTTTAGTGAATTGGCGCTCTCTCGGAGAACCCCACTTCCACGCTCTTTCTAAGTACCCTAAGTACCTCTCATTCTCTTATCCTCCCCTGCTTAAAGTCCCTGATTAAGATATCACTCTTAACCCACAACTCTGCTTTCTACCATCTAATCCAAAATGCCTCTCTTCTCTGCATCTGAACTACATACCCTGCCCGTCATGATGGTGCATGTTTTTAACCCCAACACTTCGGAAGCAGAGGCAGGAGATCAGAGTTCAAGGCCAGCCTGGCCAACCCAGTGAGTTCCAGAACAGCCAAAGCTATGCAGAGAAACCCTTTCTCAAACAAAACAAAGCTCCCACATATCCTGGTATGGCCTGAGTTCAGATTACCTCCCCAAATTAGGAGACCCCCCTCAAGTGACTGTAGGCAACCTGTTACCCACGACACAGTCACCAAGATAGACCTCAATCCTTCACCTGAAATCTGTGGAGAGTCCTGGTGTCCACAGCTCACGTGTCCAGGAGGTGACCAGGTGATTGGTTCTTGAGGGGTCTGACCTCATCAATACATTAACTCATGGGTGGATTCATATTGAATGAACTACTGGAAGGTGGGAGGAGCCACGAGGGTGGCAGGAGCTAGAGGAACTATGGGAAGTGCTACGGGAGCCGTGGGAGGTGGGAGGAGCCGTGGGAGGTGGGAGGAGCCGTGGGAGGTGGGAGGAGCCATGGGAGGTGGGAGGAGCCATGGGGAGGTGGGAATAGCAACAAAAGAGGGACCTGACTGGAGGAAGTGGGTCTTTGGGGTATTTTTCTGAAGAATGTTATCACAAACCAGTTTCCTCTCCCTATCTTTCCGATTCCTGGCCACACAGTAAAGTAAGCGGCCTCCTGCTTCTTCTGCGCGCTCCCAACCGCCATACTTCTGCCTCACCTCAGGCTCAGAGCAATGGATCCAAATGACTCAGAGGTGAAGCCTCTGAAACCAAGTCAGAATAAACCTTTCTTCTTTTGATGCTATTTCTCTCAGGTGTCTGTTGAAGCAGCCAAGGTCTCCAAACACGTTCTGCCTACCACAACAGCAGGTTGCACTGTTACCAGGGCAAATGTCACACAGAGGGGAAAGCTGGTCTCATTGCTCTGGGTCATGTTTTGCTGCCTAAATTTAATTTTTTTCAAAACTCGATTTTGGTTTTCAGGGCTCTGCATCTAGGGGTAATGGGCAAAGGCACTGGATCAGTATCTTCTTGGGAGACACCACCAAAAGTCAGAGAGCAAAAATGCTATCTAGCTGAGACATGCCACCAGCCCTAAATGGCAACAACCAGCAAAAACAGCATCAGAGAGATAAGAAAATTCTTTCCTCTCCTGGCAGGAGCAGAGCAAGACAGCAGACATAAGGAAGAGACAAGGGGATCATAGACCCCTCTTTTTCAAACAGAAGCTCAAGGACAATTGTATTCATGTTCAGAAGATAAAAATGCCAGGATAGGCGAGCCGTAAAACCTCACCAGCTGCCCAGAGGAGAGGATGGAGGGGAAAAGGAAAGGCTACACCGTCCATTACCTAGGGATGCCCAGGACAAGCATGAGGGTCTAACAGCAGCGGAAGGGATCTCAGTTCACAATCCCACAGCCCCGCCCACTTCCTCCAGGATCCCAGGCAAGCTAGCGAAGCCTGCCCGTGCCTCAGTTTACACACCAGCCAAAGTTAGAGGTTTGGCTTTTTCTGCCTCCTGTGAGAACTGCCATGTTTCTGTGACTACCCCTCATCCTCCAACAGCCCAGTGAAGTGCATCAAGCAGATGCTATCCCTGAGGATGAGGTTCACGGGACACAGAGGCTCAGGGTACTGAACTTGGAGAACACACCTCTCCAGAATGCATTCTGTCATGTGCAGTGAGGCCTGTCAGTCTCCAGGTAGCTGTCTCAATTCTGGCATTTCCCAAAGAGAAAGTAATCACCGGTGTACAACTGTAACACATGCAGGAAGCTGCGGGCTTTGCTGTACCAACTGTGTACCTAGCTACAAGGGAAAGGCCAACAGCAAAGGTGACCAGTACCCACAGCGCCAGGTTCCACAGCCAGGTGAGTACAAGGAGCCGTTACTTCAACATGGGGCATCTTGGTTCCCAGAACTGCCCACACCCCTCACCCCAGAAGAGACAAGAAGTTGCCAGGAACCAGCTTCAAAGGTGAAGAGAGGGCACTGGGAACCACAGCTTGCACACAGCTGATCAGCCTGGCCAGTCAGCCCCCATACGGCCTGCAGAGGACAAGATCATTCCTTAAAGCTCAGGTCCCATCATCCTATAGGGACAGATCTTCTGCAGCATCTGGGGATAAGGAGCGGCCATCTCTCCCAGCCTCAAGCTCTCGGCCACCCAGGAACCCTTCAATGACTTCCAGAATACTTTTACTGAGTTCTGTTTTGAAAGGCAAATACTCCTGAGAGACTGTTTTAGGCCCTAACTCCCCACCCTCACAGGTCTGGTTCCATCCCCCAGAGCCAGAGCCAGCAAACCCAGGACACACCTGAAAGCCCTCAGCCCACCCACTGCAGTTCCCAAGTCACCGTGGCTGGGAGAGGTACTGGAGAGAGCACTCACAGACACTTCATCACATGCTGGGGGACTGAGTATCCACAGTGCCTCCTCCATCACCACTGGGGGCATGCAGGTCACCTCCATGACTCCCGGCTTCTTTCAATCTGGTGGAGAAGGGGGCCCACATGGGGTTTTCTTCTCGGGAACAGATCAAAGGCTGGCCCTAGGGTTCCCCCCACCCCCCCAGTTAAATATTTGTTAACAAAATTCCAGACCTAAATTTCAAAAGGCCGATTTTACATGGCATTTGAAGAGTGGTACACACACGTAGCTTTAGATGGTTAACTGCAGATGGTGGAAGAAGTAAGAGGTTGGTTCCCTACCCCCACCCCCACCCCCACCCCCGTGAATGAGGCTCTTCAAGCGAGCGGGGAAAGTGCGAGTTCTAACATACTATGTCTTTAGGGAGGCATGACCGGCTTTCTATGGCCGAGTATTTTAATGTATGTCTTCCAGGCTTCTTCCCCTCCACCAGATGGTGGAATTAGTCTCCCGGTATTCAAAGGCAGGAACAAAAGCCCTTTCCCACCTCAAACTGGTCCTGGTCCTCTAGACAAGCTCCATGTCACAGGGCCTTCTGGGTCCTCTCCCTGGTCTTTGTTGCCACGGGGCTCCTTCCTCATGAAACTAATGAGATGGGCCTATTTTGAGGTCAGCCAGCACAAAGATCCAAGCACGGACTTGGACCCCCTTGTGTGGGCAGAGTGCCCATACCACTCAGCAGCTTCACCCAGCTCATTAGCAGGAATGGAGGAGCCGAGGGAGCTTAGCAACAAAGGAGCGGAGCGCAACCCGGCAGCCAGTTTGTCCCTGTCCACAGTTCACCCCAGAGAACCCAGGTAGCTCAGAGACAGATGGCCAGCAAGGCTCTTCTTCCACGTTCACCCACGTGGGCTGGCGTGGCCCTAGGGTCGCTCTGCTCTCCCAGCTACAGGTTGCTCAGGGCTATGGCCCCAACCTTTGAGGAGAGAACATGCAGAATGGGGCGAAAGGGGGACATCTGCAGCTTCTGAGAGTCAACCCTGGGTAGCCTTTTGGCTTGTTTTGTTTTGCGACTCTGACATTTAGAAGCTTGAGTGACGCTCCACCATCAACTCCAAAGGTATCTACAGTCGCATACCAAAAGGCAGTCTCCTGTCCCTCACCCGTACATGCCTGCTTCTGCTCCAGAAGGTCTGAGAGGTCCTCCCTGATCCGTCTGGCTCTGGGAGGTCCCTTCAACTGTGCGGTCCCTTGCTAAGTCTCCTGTGCCTCTAGCCTGTCCATCCAGACTTGCACCCACTCACACACGTCAGCTTGCAAACCCCTCCAGCAGCGCCTCTCATCTGAGTTGGAACAGATGGAGGAGATTAATACCCAGCATCCTCTTACTAAGTGGATAAAAGAAGATCTGGCAGAGACAAATTGGATTTCCCTCTCAGAACTCCCCTAGGGTCTTGAAAACTGTGGGTTACCTTTCCCCCATATAATTACCGCAGCTGACTACAGGTACGCGCGCGCGCTCACAATTAAAAATTATCTGACGTAAAGTCTTGAAAGATTCTAATCTCCAACCTAAACTCAAAGGAACTCTAATTAAAAGTGTCATCACTCATTAATTCAACAAATATCCTTAGCACTATGTGTGCCAGGTGAGGTGTCAGGATGCCAAGAAGAAGCCTTACGGTGCTGCCCTGAAGATGGCCTCAGCCTCCGGGGGTAGATGA
This sequence comes from Rattus rattus, assembly GCF_011064425.1. NCBI lineage: Eukaryota > Metazoa > Chordata > Mammalia > Rodentia > Muridae > Rattus > Rattus rattus. The sequence goes on from NC_046154.1 coordinate 255,342,463, forward strand.
GCCACACAGTTATCTGGTAGGAAGTATCATGGCGGCGGCGGGGGATGGGGGAGTGGGGGTGAGGGAATGAAAGCAAGGGACTGCATGCTAGTGGGAGGTGAGGGACGCTAGAGAGGCTAAGTGGGCTGTTGGGAGGGTACCCAGGATGCACGTGGGAAGTACGGAAGATGATGCTCTTAGTCTCTCTTCAGTTGCATGGAAGGACACCAGGGGTGTGGGCCGCAGCTGGGTGACAGGGAGTGGGATCTATGCTGTGAGAGCAACTAACTAGTAGCAGCATAAACTAGTCTTCCAGACAGAACCGAGAGATACACAGCAAACCTATGTATGCCCTCCCCACTCAGCCTCTCGGGAACATGGGGACAATCTGGGAACGACAGCCCCACTCAGAAGCCCAGGCATTCTGCCTTAGAGTCCCTGGCTACACGGCCCACCCACGGGCTCCAGGTGTCCATGAACCGTGTTCCTGAAGAGGTGTATGCAGATACCCATGTGCACGCCTGGGCTGGAGACTGATTCCGCCCGGGCCTGAGAAATCGGACGATGTCACGTGGGACGGGCCATGGGTTACAGAAGAAACGAACACCCCATCCCAGCTCCACACAGCAAACCTTGCAGAAACCATTTTCTTCAGATCAGTGAGTGGATTCCATTAGCAAGCATCACTCAGAGCCAAGGGGCAAGACAGGTAGGTTAGCCAGGGCCTCAGCGGCCACGCCTACAGCAACGCAGCCACGCCTATAGTCAGCCTGGTCACGCCCACCTCAAGGTGGCCACGCCCACAGCCAGGCTAGCCAAGCCATTGCCGTTTATAAATACAAACAGGATGGGCAGTGTCAGCCTCTTTGTTCTCACTTTCAGTTTTCACCTTCCCGTACATTTTCATTGTTCTGTATCTTGAACCAACAAATGGTTGCTGTCCCCAGTTCCTCCAGCCTTTATAGCCAAATAACCTGGCTGGTAATTACATGGAGACCATTTCTTCCCACTTCAGTGGTATGAGGGGCACCACGCCTGCTGACCACAGTGTGTTTACTTATTAACTCAAGCGAGGCTTTCCCACCCTCTGTTCCAGGAGGAGGGGGCGGAGGGGGGGAGTACAACTTAACACTTCCAAGTATTTGCTAAGAAGCTGAAGAAGCCTGAGCACACACGTGTGTGCAGGTACCCCTTCCAACTGCTTGGACCCCAGTGAGTACAGGGGCTCATGACTGTCTTCAATTCCATGATGAGACAGAGTGACACTGGGGCAGTCTCAACTCTACCAGGAAATCTACTTTTTTCTATGGCCTCCACATTGCAACAACTGTGAACCTGCATGGCCCAGCCCAGCTCATTGTGAAAACTAGGCCTGCCCAGTGTCTGAGCCTCCACTTTGCAGTGGTACCCACCACCCACAGGACTGCAGACAAGTAGCCCTGTGCAATACCCTGGCAAGAATTAAGCGAGTGGCTCCAGAGGCTGTGGAGAAATGCTGCTTCCTGGCTTGCTCTCCAAGGCTCTCTCTCAGCTTGTGTTTTATACAGTCCAGGACACCTGCTCAGGGTGGGTATTGCCTGTAGTGGGCTGGGCCCTCCACATCAATTGTGAATTGTGAAAATGCCTGCAGAATTACCTACAGGCCAATCTGCTGAGGACGTTTTTCTCAGCTGGGGTCCCCTCTTCCTTCCAGGACATACACAGCACTGCAGTCAGGACACACAATCACTCGCCAGCACTGCAGTCAGGACACACAATCACTCGCCAGCACTGCAGGAAGCCTAGCAGCTACCCTGGGCAGCTTCCCAGGGATATTTCAGAGTGGCTAATCCCTTCACATATGCATCTGACACATGTATCATAGGACGCTGAGCTGTCTCCCATGCCTCCACACATGTAGTACCAGTCATACACCCTACCCACGATGATAGCAAACTATCTCTAGCCTCTGTCAAGTATCTCTTGGCAACAAAATCACCCCCATCTAAAACCCACCAGAGACAGAGATGGAACCAGCCTGGGTGCCCATCAACAGAGAAGTGGACAATGAGAGGAATGGATAATATCCACGACAGAAATTTAGCCAGCCACAAATAAAAAAGAAATTATGAAAATTTCGGGACAATGGTTGGACCTGGAACTTACATTAAATGATATTTACTGCACTTTCTCTTTCATACATGGATCCTAGCTTCGAAGTTTGAGCGTATTTCTGTGAGACTAAGTGCAGACAGAGGCCATAAAACAAAAGGGAAACCATGGGAGAGGAAAAGAAGCTTTAAGGAAGGGGAGGGGCGGAGGAGGACAGCAGAGTAGCTGTGGTGTGAAAATGGAGAGAGGACTGCTGGGGGCAGAACAAGCACTTGAAGCCAGAGGAGGGCAGGGAAGGAGGGCCAAGCAGCAAACACATAGTAGGTCTGAACAAACCAACACACACACACACACACAGTAGGTATCCACATGCCATAAGGAGACCTGCCACTTTGTATGCTAATTTAAAATAAATTAATTTAAAAAAAAAATACCGAATGCTAAAGTTACCTACCTCCCCCAAAAAAAACCTATGTATTTTAATTTCTTGTAAGCTGTCAAAAAAGAATAAAGTGAAAGCTGCTATTTTTAATATTCACAGGGGGTTGGAGAGATGGCTCAGCTGTTAAGAGCACCGACTGCTCTCCCAGAGGTCCTGAGTTCAATTCCCAGCAACTACATGGTGGCTCACAACCATCTGTAATGAGATCTGATGCCTTCTTCTGGTGTGTCTGAAGATAGTGACAGTGTCCTCATATACATAAAAATAAATACATAAATAGAGTTTAATATTCACAGGTAAAGAGGCTCTCTGGGTTTCCCCTTCCCTGACAGATGCCCTGCAATGGGTGGTCAGCACTGAGTTAAAACACAGCTGGGGCCCAGCTGTCAGGACAGCAGGCTGGACCCCTCAGAGGTGGAAGGGACACAGGTGACAGTAAGGGGACCAGTAACACACTCCCACCCTCAGCTATAGACCGATCAGGCCTCAGGTCCCTCCTCCTAGCAGTCCCAGGAAGATGAGGTAGGTCCCCATGTTTCCCTACCAACCCAGTTTCAAAATAAAAGTTACAATCTCATTAGAAAATGAGTCCTTGGGCTTAGCTGCACCTGGGCGTTACTCAATTGACACAAAGAAACAAGAGGAAAACCTGTAGGGCATTAACTTTGTAGCACCTGCCTGCTTACTTTTCTTAGGTCTGCTTCAGTCCAACCATAGACAAAAATTACCCATTATTTTCCTTAGAAAGTTGGCCCCTTGGTTTTAAACTAATGGCCTGTGCCGTTCTCACCCGAAGGCATCTTTATCCAGACTAGAATGAGGTGCCTGGGACCACAGCAAAGGATTTAAAAGCAGATAGATGAGAAGGACACTGGAGATATTCAACATTTTTCTGGGTGGGAAACGAAGCCCAGAGCTGGATGCTTATGGGTGCAGCATTTGGCTAGCATGCACCAGGCTGTGGGTTCAATCCTCGGACTGAAAGGGTCTGTCTGTCTTACTCACTCTTTGCTGCTCTTATAAAACACTGACCAAAAACAACACGGAAGGGGAAAAAAAGGCATTACCTGGTTTACAGGCTGATTTGCAGGCACAGTCCACCAACAAAGGAAATCAGGACAGGAAATCAAGCAGAAACTGAAGCAGAGACCATAAAGGAACGATACTTACCAGCTCACTCCCCAAGGCTTGCTCTATCTGCTTCCTAATAAAGCCCAGGCCTGCCTGCCTAGGGGTTGGCACCGCCCTTGGTGGGCTGGGCCCTCCCATATCAACTAGCAACCATAGGCAGGCCCACAGGCGAATTTAATGTGGGCAATTCTTCAGCTGAGGGTGCCTCTTCCCAGGTGACCCCGGTTTGTGCCAGGTTGACAAAAACTGACCATCAGAGTCTGAACCTAGTGGTTCTCAACCCTCCTGATGCTGCCACCCTTTGCTACAGTTTCCTCATGCTGTGGTGACCCCCTCAACCACAAAATTGTTTTTGTTGCTACTTCATAACTGTAGTTTTGCTACTGTTATGAGTCGTAAATATTTTTGGAGACAGAAGTTTGCCAAAGGGATCGCAACCCATAGGGTGAGAACCACTGGTCTAAACAAAATCTTTTTCTACCAGGCCAAGGCACCACCATTGTTCTCTTCCTACGTTCACTGTGGGAAGTGCTGGGGATACTTCATATAAAATCTGCTGGCCACTGGTACCTGTTTGGGGACAATATGACACAGTGGTCATAGGGAACAGGAATCACCTCCTCCCATAAGTACCCAGGTATATGACATTCCAAAAGTAACTACCCCTAGAGACTTCACTGTGGCTTCAGGAGGGTCTGCCAGTCTAAGTAAGGGTTGAACCTACCGCAGACAGAAGGGGCTACGGCGCTACCAAGCTCACATTCTTCCTCTGAGGGATTCATCCCTTTTCTAGCACATCTCCGATATGAGGAGGAAAAGGCGGGGGTGGGCACAGCCTCGGCTCCTGAGCCTGCCACTGACACTTTAAGGAGACCAGAGACTCCATCCAGGAGGAGGGCTGAGCATTGGGAGCACTCTAGAATGCTCCGGTATGGCGTTCTTTCATACTTTCAATAAGACGCACCTGGGGATGCTGCAGGAAAGATCTAGATCTGCTTCAGCACAGCATGTGCCTGAGCAGGTCAATCTACAGTGGGGTCTCCCAGGCAGGAGGATAATTAGTTACTAATCTCAAGGCGGGACATTTCGGCACAGCTGCCAAGTAGTGAGAGCACTGGGCAGAGTAACCATGCCATGCTTGCTGCCATAGCAACCAGAGGCAGAGGAAACAGAGCCTCCCCTGGTGCTTTATGCCCTGTGGTGAGTGCCAAGGAAAGAGAGAGAGGCTCTGGCATCTGTTAGCAGCGACACAGCTCGCTGTGACGAATGATGTAGCTTCCCCTCTCTGGATCTCAGCAGCCTTAATCCTTGCTTGTTCGAAATGAGCCTCCGGTCACAGCCCAGTGACTAGCTCAGTTTCCCAGGCTGTGCTGGGGTCCTGACACTCCCAGCCACCCCTCCCAACTGCTTCAGCGGCTGATAAGCCTAGAGGACTGGGAAAAGCACTTAGGTCCCAGCCCATTTCAGCGGCTACAGGCTGTCCATACGAGCAATTCAGCAAGTCCAATCCCCTGCATTCCTGTCCTCAGAGCATGTGTGTTCATGTTCTATTCAAAAGCGGGTTGCAAATTTCTAGGAGTTAGGCCGTGTTTCTGTGGAAGTCGTAACGGGTGCTGGTTACATCTGCCACCGACCTGCAGTGTGGTTTGTGAGGAAAGGGAAGCAGTAGGCAGGGAACTTGCATGATGGTGGTCACCCACGGAGGAGTACACACCTGGGGTCAATGCAGCAGAAAGCACCCTGACCAGAGCCCATGCTAGAACTCACATTTGTTGGTGGTTGCTAGGAACCGTGCCGTGCTAGTTTGTTTCTGTTGCCGCGATCGACACTGACCAAAAGCAACTCAGAGGAGAGTTACTTTGGCTTCTAGAAGTCAGTTTATCAGCAATGGAAACCAAGTAAGGAATGCGAGCAGAGACCTCGGAGGGACACTGCTTACTGGTATGCTCCCAGACTCAAGCTCAGCTACGTTTTGGTTGGTTGTTTTGTTTTATTTTCCTCAAGACAGGGTCTCGCTATATGGCCCTGGCTGTTCTGGAACTCACTATGTAGACCAGGGTGGCCTTGAACTTACAGAGATCCACTTGCTTCTGCTTCCCAAGTGCTGAGATAAAAGATATGCACCACTTCCCCCAGTCAGCTACCTTTCTTATACAGCCCAGGACCACCACCCAGAGACTACTGCCCGCAGTGGGCTGTGACCCCTACATCCATCAGCAATCAAAAAATGCCCCACAAACCAATCTGAAGAAGGCAGTCGCTCAACAGAAATTCCCTCTCGCCAGGTATATCTAGGTCTGCCTCAAGATGATAAAAGGGGTCAAGAGGACTACGGCAAGGGACCAGACTCTACAGATGTCAATGACCCTGACTCACTAGAATACTTGGCACCTGTTGGAATTTGAGAGAAATCTCCCAGTGGAAGGCAATGGTATCCCAGGCCCCGTGTGATCTCCATAATTATAAAACTATAAGAACACAGAAAATAACGGGAGAGCTGGGGACACAACTCAGTCCTTAAATTCTTACCATTCAGTCATGGGAAGCTGAGTTCAAATCCCTAAACCCACTTTGAAAAGGCCTGGTGTGCTGCCAACTACTTTCATCCCAGTACTCACGAGGCAGAGGCAGGCAGGTCTCTGAGTTCGAAGCCAGCCTGGTCTACAGAGTGAGCTCCAGGACAGCCAGGTCTACACAGAGAAACCCTGTCTTGAAAACAACTGCCCCACCCCCACTCCCAAAGAAAACCCCTCAGAAGCCAGAGATGTTGGGACCCCTGGAGCCAGAGTTACAGGCAGTTGTGAGCCACCTGACCTAGAGGCTCTGTGGATCCTATTCAGAGTGGTGCATGCTCTTAACCACTGTGCCGTCTCTCCGGCGACCATGACTTATTTTGGATATTAGCTAAGTGTCCTGTGATCCTGCTCAGTACAGTAATTATTTGCATCGGATGCTTGCTTACTCTTTGAGTCTGTCTTTCTTTGTACATAGCTGAGGCAGGCAAACCCAGGATCCTGCTTGGTTCGGCTTATTCACACAGGGCCCTTATAAGAAAGCACTTAGCAGTCAAGGACGGACCTTCACCCTGCGTGCCGTGTTCAAGCCCAACACACTCCACTCTGAGCAATGGAGTCTGTTCTTTTCCCCTCAATGATGATCCGATTTGGATTCTATTCTATCTTACTCAACTTTCCTCTGGAATGAGATTTGGAAGGCTGATCTGGCCTAAACTGGTTCGGGGTGAGGCACAACCAGGCAAACTGTGTCTCCCCAGAGTGAACTTTTAGAGAGACTCTCTTATTTAACGTCTCACAGCTCTGCAGGACTAAGTGTGCATATATTTAAACTCAGGTGCGTCATGGGGAGGGACATGAACAACTTCCTCTGTCCATCAAATAGATAACCATCCAAACTATGTTCCTAGAAACCAAACTCCCCATAAGAAGATGCCCCAGGCGACAACCCAGGCCTGGAATGCCATCAACCATGCTGCCTGCTGTTCATCTTGACAATAGATTTCTGACCTGGACCTCGGCTTTCCTTGTAAAATATCCTCTGTGGAGTCCTTGCATAGCTCCAGGGAATTGACCTGACCAGGCACAGGAATGAAGACAGACAACCATACTCAGAGAAAATGGCATCAGGGAGACCGGAGTCTGATAGAGAAATCGCAGCACCCGAGAAGCTCAGCGTGCTGGGTATATAGAGTGGAACAGGGAAGAGGGGCAGACAAATGGATGAGGAAGCAGGAGCTATGGTATACGACTGGAGGCGGGTTGTACTAATCTCTGTAGGAGGAGTCTCTGGAGGGCAGCTGTCTTCAGGCCATAACCATCTAGGCGGGGACAAAGTGATGGTGGATACAAAGGGATAATGGATACAAAATGATCATAGACACATTCTACACCTGCCAACATCCCCACACCGACCAGAGCAAGGCTCCACATCCCTCTGAGCCTCAGCCTCTGGGATGGAAGGAAGGCTCTGCCATTTTCCCATGAGTCTGAGCCTATGCAGGCTTTCACCGGATGGTGCCTGTGTGAACCATACACATAGGCTCAGGACTTTGCTCGCTCAGGAATTCCTGGAAATCTCAAAACATCGCACTCCACATGTGCCTTTATTTTATTCTGGAATCAGACCAAAACCTAGAAACGCCCAGTCCGCCCTGACCCACTAGTAACACACTGTATCATCTGTGAATAAGAATAGTATTCATTGAGTAGTGGTGCAAGCCTCATCTCCCAGCACACAGGAGGCAGAAGCAGGTGGGTCTCTTGAGGTCAAGGCCAGCCTGGTCTGCAGAGCAAGTTCCAGGACAGCCAGAGCTACATAGGTGGGGGGAGAATAATAGTCTTCTTTCCAAAATTTACATCTATTTTTTTTAATTGTCTTACTGCATGGACTAAAACTTCCAATCCAACCACAGTGACTCTGAGATTCGGTAAAAAGTCTGGCAAACAGTAAGAATTAAAGAAATAGTGACTGAAGAAATAGCTTAATTTTTCCTGAGGTTACAGAAATTATTATTGACAACTATTGTTAACAGAGTCTCTGGGCAAGAGTAGCTCTTGCCCTGTGTAACAGCACATGACTGTGATCCCAGTACTAGGAAGGCTATGGCAGAAGGGTCCGGAGTTCCAGGCCAACCTGAGCTACATAGGGAAACCCTGTCTCAGAGGAAGTGGGGAGGGAGGGAGGAGAGGAGGGAGCAAGCCTGGATTTTAAGCACCTTACCCCTGCTTATCATATGAAACTGAGTATAAGCCTACATGACCTAACAGGTAAAAATAAAACAGCTGACCACAAAATAAGAAAAACAAAATAAAATAGATGAAATGAAGAAAAGGAATAAAACCTGTATCATTTAGAGTCAGTTTGGCAGCTGTCAGGAACAAATCAATTTGGGGAATTATTTAACTAATAAGAACTTGATACAGGGGTTGGGGATTTAGCTCAGTGGTAGAGCGTTTGCCTAGCAAGCGCAAGGCCCTGGGTTCGGTCCCCAGCTCCAAAAAAGAAAGAAAAAAAAAAAAAAAAAAAAAAAGAACTTGATACAAAGGCTGAGAACAAAATCACCAGACAAAGCACCAGTGGTTTCTAACCCCCACAGAGACTGGAAAACGTGATTGAAAAAAGAAAAGAAACCATAAAAAGAAGAGGAGTCCCTTTTATTTATTTATTTTTATTCTTTTTTTTTTTTTTTGAGACAAGATCTCTCTATGTAGCTCTGGCTATTCTGGCTATCCTGGAGCTGGCTATGTAGACCAGGCTGGCCTTGAACTCACAGAGATCCACCTGCCTTTGCCTCCCAAGCGCTGGGATTAAAGGCGTGTGTGCCGCCATGCCCAGCAAAAAGTCCCTTCTACAAGAGTAATTGAGAGTCATAGAATTCCTAAGAATAAGACCAAACAGAGAACATGGTTAATTTTAATAAAGTACACAAAAGACAACAATAAGACAAAGGGCTGAGAGACGGCTTTGCAGGAAAGAGCCCTGGCTGCTTTTCCAGAGGACCTGAGTTTAGTTCTCAGCACCCAAACGGTGACTCATAAGCAGCCATAACTCCATGTCCGGGGGATCTGACGCCATCTCCTGGTCTCTTTGGGAACTGCATGCATATAGTGCACATACATACAAACACATAAAATAGTATCTTTTTTTTTTTTTTTCTTTTTTTTTTTTTGGAGTTGGGGACCGAACCCAGGGCCTTGGGCTTGCTAGGCAAGTGCTCTACCACTGAGCAAAATCTCCAACCCCGTATTTTTTTTTTTTTTAGGACGATATAAACTGGGCATGGCCATCCACACCTTTAACCATGCACTTAGGAGGCAGAGGCAGGCAAATCTCTGAGTTTGGGGCCAACCTGATCTACATAGCAAGTTCTAGGCGAGACAGTATGACCTCATCAAGAAAGAAGGAAGGAAAGGATGAAGGAAGGATGGAAGGAAGGAAGGAAGGAGGAGTGAGGGAGAGAGGCAGAGAGACAGACAGACAGACAGACAGACAGACAGACAGACGATACATACCATGCTTCTAAACAGCAAAGGTATTTTGGGAAAGAGCTCATTTGTCCCCAGAGGGTAGAAGCTGTTTACAGCCACTGTAACAAATTGCCAGAGACTTGGTAGATTAGAACAGTAAATTCTGCTAGCAGAGAGGCTGAAAGGTCTGAGCTCAAGCTGTGGGTAGGGGTGGCCTCTTTCTGAGTCTCAGAGGGAGTCAAGCTTTTCCTCCTCTGGTGGGGGTCAGCAGTCCTGAGCATTCCTACTCTCAGCTCATCCTCACAGAGCTTCTCTTCTCTGTTCCAGACACACACACCCTCTCTCACGACACGCACATGTACACGCACAGGGCAGGGTACACACAGGACCTCAAGCAAGTACTTTGGGAAGGTACCTCACAATTAAGCCCCGCCCCCACCCATCTCTTCCTTAAAGACAGTGTTTCTCAACCTGTGTGGGGGTCACCTAAGACCTTCGGAAAACAGATATTTATCTTGCAATTCATAACAGTAGCAAAATTACACTTGTGATGTAGCAACATAAGGACCTATATTAAGGGCTGGAGAGATGGCTCAGTAGTTAAGAGCACTGACTGCTCTTCCAGAGGTCCTAAGTTCAAATCCCAGCAACCACATGGTGGCTCATAACCATCTGTAATGAGATCTGATGCCCTCTCCTGGTGTGTCTGAAGACAGCTACAATGTACTTATATATAATAAGTAATTGCTTAAAAAAAAAAAAAAAAAAGGACCTATATTAAAGGATCTCGGCATTAGGAACATTGAGAACCACTGCTTTAAGAAGCCACTGGACTTAGGGCCCACCCTCTTCTGGGATGATCTCCCCTTTGGATCCTCAGCTTAAACCCATCTTCGAAGATCTCTTTTCCAAAAATGTCTCATTCAAGTTCTGGGCTTGTGCACTCACTCTTCCAGCTGCCACCCACATGATCCTAAATCCAGTGCTGTTCTCCCAGAAGCCTCCGGGGGATTTTCTGAATCCAGCTTTACAGGTGCTTATCAGAAAGCGGCCACAGGACAAGCCTGAGAAAAATAGAGCAGGGCACAGGGAGCCCAGGGAATGTGTTCCTCAAATCTGCTGGAATGTCAACAGAAGCAAAGGCATCGTAGCACTGTGGGGTGGCAAAAAGCACCTCTGTGAGATGTCTTCAGTGCCTGTGGAATGCAGTCTGTGATAAAAGTGGCATTTTAGTTGAGGGGGCGGGGTGACTTCTCATAGAACTTACAGAACTTAGATTGTCATTTCCCATCAGTGTTCTTAAGTTAACTCCATAGGGGAAGGAGTCACCGTGATGCCAAGAGACTTTAAGAACAACATAGGGGCGCTGGAGAGGTTGATAACCACCATTCAGTAGTTAACCCCCAAACCCAAAGGGCCAAAGCAAAGCAAGGTTGGAGTCAGCTAACCTCAGAGGAAATCAGTCTGAAAAGCAGCCCTACCTGAGGCAAGCAGAGACACGTGGGGAAGGGCTGTTCACCAACTGACAAGGCAGGAGCAAGCTGGAGAGGGCATATGGATACGCTTAACTGACCGCGACAGGAACGTCAGCGAAGCGTTTTCAGAAGACAATTAGGCGATTTGATTCAAATCTAAACACCATGCGCCCACAGCCCACAGAGCAGCAAGCAAACGACTACACATGCATCCTCAAAAACACTGTGGTGTAGGTATGGAGAGGCCTTTCCCAAGGAAAGTTACTTTGTTACAATACAAAAAAACACCTGCGGTAGAAACCCAGCCTAAACCGCCATCGACCTCCGCCCTGAGCTAGGTAGCCCATGGTGACTGCTGCTGTGCTATGTCAAGGCAGCTCCCACCTCCACCCTCACCCCGACTCCCACAAACTACGGGTCATTCCCAGCATCCCTTGCCACTAAGACTGCAAGCATCAGGTGCCAATGGCCTTGCCAGCTGCTGGCTCAGCCAGTTCCCTCTGGATCCTTCAGACGAACAGGGCTTAAACCTTTCTACTGCCTAAATAAAATAAAAGAAAATAAACATCCCTGCTAAAGACAAACAAACAAAACCACTCCCCCAAACCACGCCTCCTCTTCTCCTCCAAACCCACCAGCCTCCGGGGTGATTATGGTTACCCTGTGGCCTCCCTCTTCCCCGGAACACCTATCTCCCCCAACTCTGAGTCAAAGCACAGTGACCTCTCCTAGTAGCCCACACAGGGCCTTCCCAACCCCAGTGGTCTCTTAAAAGCTGGGCTCCCAGACCAGGGGCCCAGCCAGGCCTGGTGCTGCTCCACTGGATGACCTTTCACACGAAGTTGCTGACGGGCCCCCTCCCCCCCAAGCCCCAGATTCCATTAACAGCAGTGGCGGTAACCATGGAAACAGGCAGCCGGTGCGGGGCGATAAATGGTTGATGGGTAACCACGGGGACAATGACAGAGCTTCTGTGCTTATTCAGATGACCAGAGTCCTGAATGGGAGCCAGCACAAAGGCCAGTGGCAAAATGACAGGGGCTTCAGGGGCTTCTAAAGGGGGCGTAAATGACACCCATAACTTGTCACAAAGGAATACAGGCCAGTGCTGGCCCACACCTGTGTTTTTTGATCTTCTAGAGAGTTTACAACAATGTCTCAGCAGGCCTCTGTCAGATGCCATTTTTCTGCGAGTGTACTTTATAGCAGCTATCTGGTCTCCCGTGAGCAGCAGCTCACAATGAAAGTCACCAAGTCCCCTCAGCCCTGTCTCTCTAACAGTAGAAATCAGCCTGGCGGCCAGCACTGCCCGTTTACTAAACCGTACCTACTGCACACACAACTTCACCCTCTCTCTCTACAGATGGACTTAGCGTCTTATGAGCACCAAACGATGTTGGCCAGCAGGCGCTGGGAACAGGCTAGTTTGTCTACATGACACATAGCTATGGTCACACTGTTTAAGATTCTCCAATGGTAACACTCAAATAATAGTTTCCATTATGTACACACATTTATTTGCAAGTAAGTAAGAGTGATGGAGCCGCTTGTGACCTAATCTATTGCTCTGTTTTGCAAACGCTTGTGGAATAGTCCCCACTGTCCCGTTATCAACCCGAGGGTCCCAGATGAGCAACAGACCCCATCACGGCTTCATGATCCCCGGCCTCTCTGACTTTTGCTCCATTAACTTTAAGTCACAAACAAGTCACTTTTTTAAAGAATGCACACTCCCAAAGAGGTAGTGTAGGTTGGACATTCCTAGTCCAAATCTCCGAAGTCCAGAATGTCCCAAAGCCCAAGCATTTGAACGCAGTATTGGTGCTCCCAAAGTTTCCCATTTTGAAGCAGTTTGGATTTTAGAAGCTGAGATCAGAGAGGGTCAACCGGGGAGGTAAGACTGTGCACCTACTCCTGAATCTGGAATAAGCTGGAATCAGAAGCACTTTAGATAAGGGATCTCGGCTTCACTGGGGAGAAGTGGCCACACCTGAGGAGTGGGTCCCCTCCTGGGGACTTGAGTCCTATCGTGCTCTGTTAGCATCTGGAAGACTATCCCATCAGCCCCAGGGGCCTCCGTCACTCAGCAGTAAGAAGGGACTCTTTTCTGGGGGCTGTGGGTAGAGGGTCTCACCATAGCGATACTGCGAGGAGGAAATGGGATCTAAGAACTGGCAGGCTATAAGCCTGCCTCCTGGGAACAGCCGGTTACTCAGGAATCCAACCTGTCAGGGGTATCAGGTTACGCTGCTACACTTTCACCTTCTGTGCAGCCGACCGGGAGAGCCAGTGCGGGAGACTCCACCTTGCTTCCTGCTCTCCCTTTCTTGGCAGAAGCCAAGCAGCTTGCAAGCCGGGAGCCATGACTGCGTGTGCTTCTGTATTCCTTGCATTTTACTGAGATTTTCTTTTTAATTATGTGCACGGGGGGGGGGGGGTGTTAGACGCACACAAGTGCAGCAGGTGCCTGTGGAGGTGTGGGTTCCCCTGGAGCTAGAGTTCCAGGATGGTGTGAGCCTGCAGACTGTCCTGAGAAGCAAACTCTGGCCTGTAAGAGCTCCAAACAACTGAGGCATCTCTCCATCCCCTGCTTCTGCTTCCTAAGCAAGCTCAGTGTGGCTGGGAGATGAATCCACCCCTCCTCCACCTTCCATCCCTTATGGGCTTGTCCCCAAGACCACTGCAGGCTCCTGAGACCCGAAGGAAACAGTCAAATTAACCCCAGCCCGAGAAACCATGAGAACCCACAAGAGGCTAGAGTCCAGAGGCTGAGCCTGATGCTTTAAAAAAGAAAACAGGAGCTAGAGACATGGCTCAGTGGTTAAGAGCACCGGCTGCTTTTGCAGAGGACCCAGGTTCTCATCCCAGCACCCACACAGTGGTTCACAACCATCTGTAAGTCCAGATTCAGAGGATCGATTCCTTCTTTTGTCCTCTGCGGGTACCGGGCACACACACATATGTTCATGCAGGCAAAACACTCATACACATAAAAATAAAAAAAAAAAATAAAAAAAAAGAAAGTTAGCATCCATCCAGTTTAGTCACAAGCATTTTATCCTCAAATGGCCCTACAAGAGTAGCCCTATTGTCCCTGTTGTAGGAAAAGAAATTCAGGGCTAAAGAAAACACCAGGAGAACACGGTCCACAGAATCCAGTAAGCAGAGCTCATAGGGGCCCATGGAGCCTGCACCAGCAATCATGGAGCCTGCGTGGGTCCATGCCGGGTCCTCTGTATATATGCAATTGTTTAGCTTGGGGTTTTTGTGGGACTCATAAAACCAAGAGTGGGGGTACCTGACTCTTTTACCTGTTCTTGGGACCCTTTTCTTGCCACTGGTCACCTCACCCAGCCTTGCTATGAGGGTTTGTGCCTGATCTTATTGTTGGTATTCTGTCTAAGCTCCGCCCCACAGTTACCTGGCAACAGCCAGGCATGACTGACTCACAGTGAGGGGGCTGCTTGGACTGCATCTTGCTATGCCAGGTTCCGTGGCTATCTCTGGGAGGCCTGCTCTTTCCCGAAGGAAAACAGAGAAGGAGTGGATGTGAGAGAAAAAGGAGGGGGGGAGAGGGACTGGGAGGAGGGGAGGGGGGGGGTTTGATGGGGATTGTACCACATGAAAGAATAAATAGGGGCTGGGGACTTAGCTCAGTGGTAGAGCGCTTGCCTAGGAAGCGCAAGGCCCTGGTTCAGTCCCCAGCTCAAAAAAAAAAGAACCAAAAAAAAAAAAAAAAAAAAAAAAGAATAAATAAAAGAAATTAAAATTAAAAAGATGAACCGTACACTATTCACTTTTGAGGAAAGGGAACACGGACTTGTCCTTTTCGAAGCACCGTATTATTATGTTTAGCCACATATGTCATGGTTCCTTAAGACACTTACAAGAATCGTCTTTATGATGTGATCTTACAATAGTAAATGGAAACTCAAATGTGGTTAAAAAGAGGAGTTGTCTGAGTTATTCAAGTTGCCGACACAGTGAGGTAGGGACCAAAAGGACCCCAACTTCCCATATTAGATCTGCATGGCAAAGGAACTACCTACCGTCTACTTACAGGAAAACTCTGTGGTTACAAAAAAAAAAAAAAAAAAAAAAAAAAATCCGCAATGAGTTACCCAGCAAGACCTTACAAAGAGAAAGGTAAACTAATAAAAGGTAAGTGTCTGGCTGGAAAGACAGGCAGGCAATTCACAGCGGCATAAAAGGGTGAGAGCCCATATAAAAGCTGTTTACTGTCCCTCAAGAGAGACGTGCAAATCAGACAGGGAGGACGCTTACCCCAGAGGGCTGAAAAAGACTGGGAAGCTTCTCCCCTCCAGTGATAGAGATCTGGAAGGCTCTGCCTACCCCAGGCTCTGAACACCCCATCTGAACACATCCCCAGGGTCTTCCCCAGGCCACTCCACAGACATGTGAACAACCTCACCTGTCATTTCCCTTTTGGGAATTTGTTATTCGGAATGGTCTCCAAGGTTACGTTACACGTGTGCCCACACCACACTAAACACTATGTGGAAATGAGGAGGTGGTACTGGTTGAGGGCAGGATGATACCCGTGTGATGGGAAACAGGGCTGTGATACACAGCCAGGCTGTGTTAGAGTGCTAAGGCAAAAAGCCCATGTCATGCTTGTTAAAAGTGTGTGTGTGTGCACATGTGTGTGTGTGCACGTGTGTGTGTGTGTGTGTGTGTGTGTGTGTGTGTGTGCACGCACGCGCATGAGCGGGCGCCTGAATGCACACCCACTGCAAATACACACATGCACGCCACAGCCTGCAGATCAGGGCAACTTGTAGGCGTTGGCTTATTGATTCCACCATGTGAGTCCTGGAATCAGACTTACATGACCGGACTGGATGATGCTGCAGAAACAGCAGGGATGCCCAGAAATGCTGTTTTCTGCTGTGTATGCATACTTGTTTGGGTGCTTACAAGGTGGCTTTAGCTTTCGAATTAACGAGATCTCTGTGAGTTTCTAAACATAAACCACTATTCTACTCATCACTCTCCCCAAGAAAGCATCGCTGACAACTGTGGGCTCTGGGTGGCTCTGACAGACATCCAATACGGTGCCTCCGAGCATGCCCTGAACACTGAGACCATTCCCTTCTCCTCCCTGTCTTTGTTCCCTCCATTTTTCAGAGCCACTCCTTCAAACCCATCCTTGGACTACATTCAGCCTCATCCTTGGATCTTGGAACCATAACTGATACCACCGAGTGTCCCACCTACCGAGCCCCCGGGTCTCTCCTTTGGTGCCCTTTCCTAGCACCTCCAGGCATCTGTCACACCTCCCTAGCCATCTGCTGCTAATACCATCTCTGAAGAAGGACACTTCTAGAACATCCCACGTTAACTTCTGAAACAGTTTCAGGGCTCTGTTCCTCCAGAGAAGCGCAGTAGCTGAGACAAGCAGAAATGAGTTGCTGAAGGTCTCCAGGGAAGGTTAACTGTTGACAGACAAGAGGCTGCAGGATCAGCCCCAATGTACCTGGAAGCATTTTTTTTTTTTCCATTCTCTTAAGAACAATGGTGAGATACACTGTGACTAAGAGCTTAAAGGGAGCCGGCCGCAGAGGACACTGGGAAAGAGTCCCAGCCAAGCTTCCTTCATTGTCTGCTTAAGTTCATGGAGGCCACTACACTGCCCAGAAGGCCACGGTCACAAGCTCCCTGTCTGTGTGCAAAATCTGTCCTCTGGGAAGGCAAATGGAACCCCTAACACAGGAGCCCCACCCGACCCTGAGTAGTAGTGGGTTCTGGCCTCTCATTGGTTGCTGGGGTGTGCATGGTGTCCTTCACACATGGTATCCACCAGCTGCAAAGAGAGGCCATACGATTCACCACAGTTGTCCTAGGCATTCATGAGGCCCATAAAGTGACAGCCTGGTGTAGGCACGTGCAGGGTCTATGACCAGGTTCCAGCCTGGGTGCAGAATGCTCAGTTGTGTGAATCTAGAAATGTCTGTCTGGAAATGAGTCCGTCCAACGGTTTGTACGCAGCAGCATACCCACGGAAACTCAGCCACACCCCCGCAGGTGGTATAGTCTGATACGATGGCACGCCTATCTATCTGAAGATGGCAAGAGAACTGATCAATAAAAGGTGGACGAGCAGGCTGCTAGCTGTGTGAGACCTAGCAGTTCCCTCCGTCCCAGCCAGAGACTAACATGAATGGTGGCCTCTGCATTTTCAGGAGGCTCAAGAATAGGAGGGGTGCTCTCTACCAGGTCTAGAGTTTCTATAGTTCTGGCCGGGGTAGAAGCCTTCAGCAGCCCTGATGTATAAGATGCAAATGGCCTCTATCCTATTGCATACCTCTTGCCCCAGCTCTGGTCAAGCAACAGCATCCCAAAGCCCTGGTATAGGGGAAGGCCTGGGTAGACAAAGATACCCCACTGTCCTCCCTGGTCAAGTTCCAAATGGGAGTCCAAGCTGGCCACGGGGTAAGAATACAGACCTGCAGTGGGGCCTCCGATTGACTCTGTATGTCCACAGTACCTGCAAAGTGACCCTTTATCACATCCACATTCCTCTGCGGATGAAGACGTAACAGACGTTTCAAAGTACACAGTCAGGCGGAGCTGGACCAAACCAGTCTCCCTCTGCCCAGGAACTTCAAGTTACAACACAGCCTGGTGGCACCAACTGTGGAGGGCGATTCCCAGCCTCAACCCAACCCATTGACCAGACCTTCAATGGTCTCGGGACCCCCTGGAGGTTCCAGGGGCTCTACCAGGCATGAAGGCGTGAGCAGGCTCTATTTCAGATTGCCAGCTCAGCTCTGTGGTGACATCTCAATGAGAGGTGGGGAAGACGTGGGCCTTTGGGAACATAGGGAGATATTTTGGGTTGTAGTGGCCAAAGAGCAGGTGCTATCTACTATACAAAGGTCAAGGGAGGGACACTGTTCGGCATTCTGCAGTGCCCATGACACTTGCCCCAGAGAACAAGCTAGCATCAGAGTGCTGAGGAAGACATCCGCTATAGGATCAGACAGAGGAGTGGATAGGGGTATGAGGACCCCGTGAGCACTTGGGGAACTGCCCTCAGGGAACCTGGAAGAGAGGCCTGAGCAGAGAGTGCTGTGTGACAAGTCCCACCAGACAGAAATTAGACCAGTGACCTGTATGCAGTCAGTAGGCCATTTATTGAACACATCATGACTCATTTAGTAAGGGGCCAAGGATGCTCCTCCCGTTAGCCTAATAATCACTTGGGTACACAGATTATGAGTGTTCACACCTCCCAGAGCAGAACTACCTTCCCGTCTGGCAGCCGGTGCTGCTCTAATGGCCGTGGCAAATACTAAGGAGGAGAGAGCCTAAGGTGGGACATATCCTTTGCCATGGAAGGTGGGGACAGAAGATGACAGCCGTGCCCCGAAGGCTGGCTCTGTCCTTTGGACCTGGTGGATGAGGACCTGCAGGTAGCACCCTAGAGTCTTATTACAAACGCTAATGTCTTGAGGTCATGATTTGTGGAAGACCAGGGATCGAGAAGCTCGAACATTCCAAAACACCCACCAGGCTCATTCCAGAAAGGCAGAACACCCCTTTCTCCCGGCTGTCCCTTGGAGGTAATTAAAGTGAGCTTGATATACAAACGGCCCTTCAGGGCTCCACTGTTTCTGGACAAAGGACCAGCTCCTCAATGTGAGTCCCCCTGCCCCCCCATGTCGCCTGTGGGCTCAGAGAGGCCCATCACCATAGCAACCCCTGTTGCTGCCAGGGCCTGGAGGAGGCTGAGTTCCAGAGCAATTGCCAATGTTATATACACCCTTGGTCACCACCTGTGATGGTTTGCATTTGCTTGGCCCAGGGAGTGGCACTATTAGAAGGTGTGGCCTTGTTGGAGGAAGTGTGTCACTGTGGGGTGGGCTTGGAGACCCTCCTCCTAGCTGCCTGGGGATGCTCAGTCTGTTCCTGGCTTCCTTCGGGTGAAGATGTAGAACTCAGCTCCTCCTGCACCATGCCTTCCTGGATGCTGCCATGCTCCTGCCTTGATGATAATGGACTGAACCTCTGAAACTGTAAGCCAGCCCACAATTAAATGTTGTCCTTTATAGAACTTGCATTGGTCATGGTGTCTGTTCACAGCAATAAGACCCTGACTAAGACACCACCTACCCTAGAACTCGAAGCCAGGAAGGCCTCCTTTGTCCTGTGGGCACCCTACAAAGTTGGGACAGCTGATGCTTAAAACAAATCAACAGCCACAGGGCCAACTCTGGGCCTGGAGTCTGGTTAGGGAACTTTCTGTTTTCTGCTTTCGAGCACTGGTGGAGTTTTTGTAACGTGAGCAAGCTTATCTTTAAAACAGAGCAGACCAGAACTATTTTTATCACGAAGAGCAACTTTCGGGGTCATAATAAATCCCTAAAAAGTGACAAACAGGAAGTGCTAGGCCTCTCCACCTCATGCCTGCCTCCCTGCCACACCCCGCATCCCTGGTCAGGTTTCCACCTGGGGAGTGTGCAGGGCAGGAGAGGGCAATGGGCATCAGGAAAGGCCCAGCTGGAGGACGGGACAAAGCAGGGGCCAATGAACCTGTGCCCTGCAGCCCGCCCAGCAGAGTGGCACAGAGAGCATTTAGCCAACTTCCCAGCAGCCCACGATACCTGCCACGCCCCACTGACTCACCCCAAAGGCCTTTTTTTAAAAATAGATTTATTTATTATATATAAGTACACTGTAGCTGTCTTCATGTACACCAGAAGAGGGCACCAGATCCCATTACAGATGGTTGTGAGCCACCATGTGGTTGCTGGGAATTGAACTCAGGACCTCTGGAAGAGCAGTTAGTGCTCTTAACCACTGAGCCATCTCTCCAGCCCCCAGAAATGAGATTCTTGAGGGGAATAACAGCTATCCCTCTGCATAGCAGACACCCAAGGGGAGAAGCATCTGTGAGTCTACGTGGAGACTTAAAACCCAGGTTCAAATCCATCCTCACCTAGGGTCCTGAGTCTTATAGGTCCTTGTCCACACTAAGGTGCCCGATGAAACAGAAATCATGTCCAGCAAAGTCGGGTGAGCCAGCACCCCTCAAGCTACAACTGGAGAATGAGAACAGTGTCCTCCACCACAGAATCCCAGAGGCAAGGGCAACCTGAGACTGCCCATGGGCGGTTGTCTGCCCTGCTGAGGGGCCAGACCCACCGTACGCACGCCGCCCTGTGGGCATCCAAACTTCACCAGCACAAAAAGCTTCCCAATAAACCAAAGTTCACTGACGCCTGCTTGGAACAACAATGGCCGTGTAAGCTGTGAACTAAGATTATAGCTTGTAATTTGCTGACTCCTTCCCTCATTTGTTGACAGTCCTCCCACAGTGCTCCAGGTCCCTATGGGGAAAATGTCAAGACTGGGATCACCCCACAACCGAGACCATAGGTCTCTCTTTACCCAGTGGGCCCTGACCAGCTTGGCTTGGGGAGTGAATGGCTGCAGTGCCCACCCTCAGACCCAAAAGCTAGACAGATGGAGGTGTAGGCCGGCATCTGGTAGGAGTCCCCCAAGGGCTTAGGATAAGGGCACAGAAGGTTCCTGAGGCCAGGGCTCTTGAGTGCTCTTAGTGAACCCCACCTCTATCATTACCACTGCCACCAACATTGACGTAGTGATGCCCAAGGTCCACCCTCTGGGGAGGCCAAGGCTGTGCCTCTCTGGCTGCCAGGCAGTCTGATCTAGAGTGGTGGAGGTGGGAAGCGGTGATAAAGGACATGGCGTAATGTCACCGCAACAGTATCTGTATGTCATCATGCAGCACCTGCCCAAAGACAGAAACAATGGAGTTCCCAGTTCCTCCTCAGGGCAGACTGACTCCACGGTCCATCCTCCCTAGGTTAGAGGTCAGCCTAACCTCTGCCAGAGTCTCTACTCCAGACCAGCTGAATCCCAGGCCTCGGCCTTGCAACAAGAAGTGTTTCTGAATGAACTTCCCGCCTCACCCACCTCTTTGAGTCATTCCCACACATGTTACAGCAGGAAAGCCCTGAGGCTCCCCCTCACCCAGGGAGTGTTGCCTGCGTCCTATCAATCCCGCCCTCAGACTTGGGGGTGGGGGTTGGGGGTGGACACCCTAGACCTACTCTGAGCCTCTTGGCATCTACTCTAAACCCCACATCTGCCCAGGCCGCTGGCTCTGTCCTAAGCCCCGCTCTCCCCGGCTTTGGTAGCCCTTTGAGAGAGCACCCGCTTGGCTGTAGCTCTGGTTGATACTAGGAGGGCAGGTCCAAGAATGCGTTCCTGACACACAAGATGGACAGAGAATTGTTTCATTTGCCAGTCAATCCTCTAGCCAGACAGTGAAACCC
Source organism: Rattus rattus (assembly GCF_011064425.1). Classification (NCBI taxonomy): domain Eukaryota; kingdom Metazoa; phylum Chordata; class Mammalia; order Rodentia; family Muridae; genus Rattus; species Rattus rattus. Next base: position 255,363,890 of record NC_046154.1, read on the forward strand.
CCCAGGCCTCTGCCCACCCACTGTCAGCCTTCACCTGACCCTGAGGAAGACGATGGGCAGCTAGGACCACACACTGCTGGTCCCCGAGTTTATATTGGCAGATAGTCCCAACTCTCATTGCCGTGGGTGAATTGTTGAGATAAGAAACAGGTTCATCTCAAGCACAAACTGCATTGTGTCTTTAGATGGAGCACAAGAAAGCTAGGCAGGTTGTGGTGCTAACAACTTGTCTGGAAGGACTAAACCCTGGGCCCAGGATGGTAGCTGAGGGGTGTACACCACCCAGAGCTGGAAGCCTAGTGGAGAAGACAATGAAGACAAGGGCTCCAACGACAGTGAGGACTCAAGGCAAAGGTGCTGGCCACGCCTTGTACATCGCGCCGGGGAGGCCTCTTCCACAAGGCAAACATTATCTAAGTAATTACTAGGCTCCCGGCAGCCAGTGTGGGCTGGCCAGCCCTTGCGACAGGACTGACTAGCACAGTCAGCCCACTCTAGAGGTCCCGGCATCAACTACCTTCTTCCACAGCATAGTCAATGGGTTAAGAAAGCAGGAATGGAGGGCTGGGTGTGTGGCTCGGTTGGCAGATAGTTTGCCTAGCATGCACAGGGCCCTGGGTTCAATCCCTGGCACCGCATGAAGCAGACATGATGGCACAGGCCTGCAACCCCAGCACTGCAGAGCTGGAGGCCGGAAGATCAGAAGGTCAAAGCCATCCTAGGCCACACGAGACCCCGTCTCGAAACGGGAGAGGGAAAGAAGGGAAAAGAAAACCAGAATGGAAAAACCATCAATATGCCAAGGACCTCCGTCCACTCCTGGGAAGCTACCTGAAGGGGAAAGACAGAAACCCCAGACCATTACGGAGGACATGGATCCTAGGCACAGTTAAAACACTAGCCCAGGGAGATGCCGTTCCATCATCTGAAATGGAACGGCAAAGACTTAGTCACTAGAACCTCACGGTAGACTTGTAGTGAAAGGAGACAGTCACAAAACAGTTTACATAGGGTGACTGTGTAAACACACACACCCTCGTATGAATACCTACCTAGAAAAAACTCTGTCAAGACTCAGTAGGTCCTTAATTATCATTCCTGGGTGGTAAGGAGCTCGTCCTTCCTAAGTCACTGTGTTATCTGCAGAGAAGTTGGTGTGTGATAACACGGTAATAACTGGTGCCAGCCTGGCCCGGGTGCTAGGCCTCTCTGTAGACCAGTAGCCTAAAAGTCTGTAAGCTGCCAGGCTGTAGACTTGAAGGCCTCACTGGGATGCTGCTACCCCTTAACAAAAAGGAAGCCATTTTGCTGTGGCTGCAGCTATAGTTCAGTGACTAGAACAGATTCCCGGGGTCTGTGGAGAGGTAGGTGGGGAGTCCACAGGCCTCCTGCAGGGCAGCTGCCCAGGGGTGAGGAAGGTCCTACGTGGGCCCTGGAGTGAAGGAGAGGCTCCCTTTTGTGCCTCTAGTTCCAGTTCCCTTCAGTGAACTCCTAACATCTTTAAATAAGGCCCCTGCAGTGGCTTGTTTCACATCCCTGGACCTTGGCTCATTCATCCGGTTTATAAAATCAGTTTTTCAAAAATAGGGGAGTACAGGAGACTCTGCAGAGAAGGGTTTTCTTCAGTCCAGCATTCAGCCCGAGGCTCTCTGAAAGCACACTGTTCACCTGTCTGGCCTGATCCCAGAACATCCCGAGAGCAAAGACAGAGTGAGAAACCGGCAGCCATGAGTGCCCAACTCCAGGGAGGGGATGGTCACCAAGAGGCCCAGACATGACACGCCCTTAGATGGATGGCTGAGGAAGGTTGGGTGGGTGGAAGAGGTGATGCCCACAAAACACACAGGGATATTATGTTGGTCCAGAAATCCACTCTATAACTTGGGAACCATGTATCCCAGAGACAAGTGAGGCCCGGAAGACATAGACGCCCTGAGTTCAGGGATCTACGACAAGAGAATGCAGTGCCCGGGTTGGGCCAGGCCTCCACATCAGTGTTCTACTGGAGCTGGGGCCATACAACTCGTGACTGTACTGAACACCACCCACTGTCCACTTTTGATGGCCCTGCAAGCTGTGAGCTGAGCCACCATTAAAAACAGAGAGGTGGGGAGGGCCAGAGAGATGGCTCAGCAGTTAAGTTATTGTTCTTTCAGAGGACCAGGGTTCGGTTCCCACCACCCATCTGATGGTTCATAACCATCTCTAACCCCAGTTCCAGGAGATCTGATACCCTCTTCTGACCTCCAGTGGAACACAGGCAGGCAAAACATCCATAGACAATAATAATAATAATAATAATAATAATAATAATAATAATAATAAATTTTAATTAAAATGATTACAGGTAGATTGCAATGCCTCAGAAATCAAAGATGTAAGGGGCATGCAAAGATGTAGAGAGACGACTCAGCAGTTAAGACTACTTGCTGCTCTTCCAGGGACCCAGGTTCCATTCCCAGCACCCACGTCAGGCTGTTTACAACTGCCTATAACTCTAGGTCTTGGGGGGCTCTGATGCCCTCTTCTGGACTCTGTAGGTACTGCATGCACATGGTGTACATATAAATGTGTACGTGAGCATACATACACATAAATAAGAATAAGTAAGTCGAGAGAGAGAGAGAAAGAGAGAGAGAGAGAGAGAGAGAGAGAGAGAGAGAGAGAGAGAGAGAAGAAAGCAGAGGTTGAGACAGTGACTGCAGTTGGTCCTTTAGTAACTGCTGGTGTCAACATCAGTCATTCCCCACCCCCGCCCCAGACCATGCTAACTCAAACAACAGACTTCTGGGCAAAAACACACAGCTCGACTCTTACCTCCTGGGCACTCCAGGCATTTGTTACTTTGCCCTCAGCAGGCCTACCATAGACCCCAAGTGGCCCAGTAGCTAGCCAAGGCAGTTCCTACCCAGACATCACTGCACAGATCACTGTGCGGAAGAACAAAGACACCCCTCCCAGCCCAAGTGCCTCAGTTCCCCGGCCACAGAGAACAGGAAAAGCTCTGTCTGATACAATCCTGACCATGGAAAAGTTCAACATGATTTTCACACTATCCTATGTTGTTCTGGTTGAAAAGATACCAAGCCCACAAGCTAATTAAAAAAAAAAAAAAACAGGAAGGGAAAAAGAATTCCTGCTACAAACACATAGATCTCCCAGACCAAACCCGGGACCGGGATGGTTATGTCAACCCCAAAGCCACCAGCTTCCTGTCTAAGAGGCCACTTTGGCTTGCTGTCCCCCAGAGCTCCATCCAACAGTCATTTCCCGTTTAGCATAAAGGTCGATTCCAGAAGGCAAAATCGGTCCCTGCCTGCCCTGCCCTGGCTCCTGGTTTCACCTGCTCATGCACATGTGTGTTCACGCTGGAGAGCTCATGCATGCATAACGTAAGCCCCCCCAGACTTCCTGCCCTGTACACATGCGTGCACCCCTGACCTCTCATGACCCCATGCCAGAGAGACAGGAAATTTCTCACAACAATAAACCTTCATAGTTTCCATTCTCCCACCTTTGAAGGTCCGAGGGACTTTCACTTGCACAGTAGAATTTTCCATGCCTAGGAGAGAGGGCTGACTTCTGCCATGTCACTTGGCTTCAGGACTCAGAGGGAGGGCACACTATTGTCCTAACTGCCCCAGAACCACTTCCATGCTCTCTGCCATGTGACCAGCATCGTCCCCTCCCTAAAGGACCCCTGGGAGCACACTCCCTCAGAACCCAGCCTACCATCCTTTCCTGAATTATTTAGGGAGTGGGGAGTCTGTGGGGATACTATCAATAGGGAACCCACACTGTGTGACACTCATCCTAATTAGGGGAGGATAAAGGAGACATCGAGCTTACAGGTCCCTCTGCCCACATTCCAAGAAGCCTCCTTGGTCTTCATGTACCAGGAGCACTGAGCCAAACTGATAAACGTTTTAAATGCCAATCAGAATGCGTTCCCAGGGGTTTGGAACTCAGGACTTGGTCTTAAGGTGGGCGATTGCTGACAACAGCAAACGTTTGCACAGCGGAGTCTTTGACCACTGGTACCCTTAGAGAAATGTCTATTACAACTTTCACCTACTTTCTTTTTTTTTTTTTGAAGATTTATTCATTTATTACATATAAGTACACTGTAGCTGTCTTCAGATTCAGAAGAGGACATTGGATCTCTTTACAGATGGTTGTGAGCCACCATGTGGTTGCTGGGAATTGAACTCAGGACCTCTGGAAGAGCAGTCAGTGCTCTTAACTGCTGAGCCATCTCTCCAGCCCCTCACCTACTTTCAAAATCACATTGCTTTCTTCTTGAGTTGGTGCTCCCTACGCACTCTAAACACGACTAGCCGTGCCAGCTACCAGCTTGCAAGTGTTATGCAGCAGTTCCTGAGATTTATTTTTGTCATTTGTAATTATAAATATGTGTGTCTACCGGGGAGTATTTGCACGCGAGCACAGGTGTCCTTGGGAGTCAGAGGCCTGGGATCCCCTGGTGCTGGAGTCACAGGCACTGTGAACTCCCAGTGGGGATGATTGGAATTGAACTGGGCCCCTCTAGAAGAGCTGGAAATACTCCTAACCACTGAGCCATCTCTCCAGCCCCTTTAATGGTTTTCAAGTGTGATATGTTCTGCACACTTATACACATGGCTAAGAAGACGGCCTCCCAAGCCACGGTTGGCCACCTGCAGGACTTCTGTTTGGGTAATTCTTACCCTAGAGAAAGGCAGGACGGGAAAGGGTGACTTGTCAACCCTCTAGAAGACCCAGGGGTATCGGCAGGGGGCCAGAGAGAAGAGTTCAGCCCAGGTGTCACCTCCACTTATGTCTCCTCCCAACAGGAGACACTGCCTCAAGGAGCCTGGAGGTTCTGGCTTCTGACTTCACACAGGGCATCACAGAGGAATACCCAGAGCATGACTGGTGCAGCCGTGTCCCTCGGAGGAACTGTGGGGCTGCCACCAGATCACTGCTCTCAATCACTGCTCTGTGAGAGCATTCTTATCTCCTAATGCTAACACCGTTTATGGTTTATTTGAATTAGCTGCTGTTAGTTTACCTTAACCAAGCATCATTTAGATTAGATATGAACCACATCCTCAAACCGTTTTTAAATAAAGACACAGAACTGGTAGAGGAAAGACTATTGGGGGGGTGGGGGAGCTGGTTATAATGGTTCTAGGTATAAACTATTTGGGCCGCTGAGGCAGGAGGATGGTTTGGAATTCGAGGTTGGCCTGGCTTATATAGTCAGTTCTTGATCAGCCAGGGCAAAGCAAAGAAAAAAAAGAGATGGAGGGAGGAAAGGAGAGAGAGGTTGGGGGAGTGGGGAGAAAGGTGAATACGTGGACAGAGGAAACTGAGAATGGGGTGGGCCAGTAAGGAAAGTCACTTGCAACCAAATCAGATGGTCTGACCCGCGTTTAGTTCCTGGGACCCACTGACTCCCACAGGTTATCCTCTGACTAACCTGCACATGCCATGGCACACGCATGCACCCCGCCCCAAGTAAACACCCCCCCCCCCGCTTCACGGTCCAGGGGGAGACAGCCTCAGAAGGTGGTTGCATAGCTCAGCATGAGATCCTTAGGAATGTTCCCTCAAACCTCGAAAGGAACTCCACGGGCCTAAACACCAACCCACACAGAGAAATCCACACCCTGCACGGGATGCCCGAAGTCGGCAGCTTCCGACTGCTCCTCTCAGTAAGAGCACACAGAGACCCTAACCCCGCCCCTACTGTTAGCCCCTCCCCCTCTCCATTGTTAGCCCCTCCCCCGTCTCCACCGTTATCCCTTCAGCTCTGTCACTTACACCACCACTACCGGGCTACTTCTGTGCATGCTACCCAGTCCTGCAGCCTCCCCGACTGTGATCCTTTCAAGATCACCCCCTCTACAAAAGAGGTGCATTGACCACATGACCACAACACCTCAGAGAAGGGAAGGAGAGTAAAGAGAGCAGGGAGCGGTCCCATAAGTGGGGGGGGAGGAGGGGGTGTGGGGGAGGAAAGTGGCACTGTGCCAAGGGCAAGTCTAACCCAAAGAAGTGCAGATCGGAGAAGGAGAGGCAGCCCCACTGGGCATCTGGGCAGAAGACGGCATCACCCAGTACCTGGGCCATACCTAAGAGTAAACGGAGATGTGATGTATCACAGTACCAATAGGATATCATCAGACAGACAGACAGACAGACAGACAGACACACACACACACACACACACACACACACACACACTCACACACTGTGTCGGCCTAGTGCAGGGCGAAGCTGGGGACTGAGACACAGATGTGACTCCATGCATTTTGGACCGCTGATAGCAGACAGCTCTGCAAAGCCACCCCAAGGCCACCCTCAGCTGGACTACACTCTTTGGTTCAATCGGCACGGGTGCACAAGGTTCCAGAACCAACCTTCCTTCAGAACTGTGCCAACCAATCAGATTTCCCCTAGCCCTGTGGCCCTCTGTTCACGTGACATCCTAGCGGCCCAGTTTCTCCACCGGCTGCCCGTGAGGCCTCTTATAAGTGGACAGACATCCCTGATAGCCTGCCATGCTGGAAGCAGAAAGAAGGACAGACAGACAGAAAGACCCAAGAGGGGGGCAGCAAGGGAGAACAGTCCCCACAGACTGCTCACCAGCCGGCAGAGGAAGGGGATATTTAGTCCCTCCCACGCAGGCTAGCCAGCGTGGCACCCACAGTCACGTTTGCCGTTGTGTCTCAGGCAGCACCGCTAGCGGGCCTCACCATACTCCTGCAGATGGTGCCTGCTGGTCCTGCTCCACGGAGGAAACTGAGAACAGACATCTAGCCACCTCAGGAAGATAGACCCTGTCTTCTCCATGCCACATGACCCAGGGGGCAAAGTGAATCCAAAGGCCCAAAGCTGAGGCCATACACCAATCTCAGTACCACCTCCTAGCCCCATGTCTGCCCACTTCCCCCAGGCTAACTGCTTCCTGTGCCCAGTTCTGGAAAATGCTACCCACCTCCCTCCATCGGCAGCATCCTCCCATCTCCAGAATGACGGGGGCTGCCCTCACCTCAGACCTCAGCAACCACTTACCCCTAAGCAGCATCCCCACCTGTCCTTTGGTGGGAACCAGCAACACCCAAACATCCTAAGAGAGAACGCCATGGCTCATAGGAAGCCAGGAAAACCCAATGCGGGGACAGAGGACAGAGGACAGGGGCTGGTATGGCCTAGGAGAGCCATACTTCATCTCCCCTCTGATGTTTGCTAGCTGCATCGTGACTAGGGGGACACAAGGCTGTCTCTGTGTCTGGAAAATAGGGAGTCGCCACTTTGAGGAAAAGGCCCCAGGCACTCAGAGCTCACCTGCTCACCGAAAGTTCACTTTCATGAGCAGCACCCCAGGAAAATACAAGCACAAAGCCCCCTAAGAAAACACACCTGTTCCAACAGCCCTGGGATGTGACACAACACACACTGTGTACATTTGACACCTGATCTCAGCTGAGCAGTCCAAGGAGTTAAGAGCCAGCATGGCTCCTCTCTCTCACACAGGGATCCTGAGGTACTGGGGAAACGTTCAAGGCCCGTCTCTCAGAAACCCTCTGTGCCCTGCAAGATGCCCCGGAAGGAGTTAAAATTGTGTTGGAAAGACTGACTGAAAAATGGACCCTGGTGTGTGTGTGTGTGTGTGTGTGTGTGTGTGCGTGCGTGCGTGCATGCGTGCCTGCCTGCCTGCCTGCCTGTCTGTCTGTCTGTCTGTCTGTCTGGGGGCATGCACAATGCGCATTTGAGCAGGGACACTTATGCACAAGGACCCCTGGCCTTTCTCTGGGTCTTCAAGAGATCAGTTCCTACTGCAGCTACAGAGACAAGGTGCTGATATGGGCTTCCTCACTTTTAGAACCCAAAGGTAAACACAGCCCCAAAGGTAAACGGATCTCCAAGGTGTCCCCAAGTTCTTACCAGAAGCACATGTGTGAGAGCTCAACCACAGTTCCCCAAAGGAAAAACAACTAACCCTGTCCTTTCCAGCCAAGTCCCCAGGCTCACAAAGAGGGACTGAAGATGATTTTGGGATATCCTTACCTTCAATCCCTCGTGTGGGGCTGCAGATCCTTGACCTGGCAAGAGCTCTGCCCTTGAACCCCTTCAGATTTACCACTAGCTCATTCCGGAAACAATCCACATAAGTTGCCTGAGTGGCTGGCCTCTCAGACACTTCCAGCGAAGGCCTGGGCCCTTCATGTCTCCTCAGGTGGCCTCTTCTTACCCTTCCAAGCACAGGTCACCATGTTGGGAGGCAGCAGGAAGCCAAGATCTTTCACTACAGCCTCTCCCCACACCACACCAAGAATTTAATTCTGGTCATTCATGCAAACCTGTATTCAGGTTACAGGACAAGAAAAAAAAAAAAAAAACTTAGTAAACTATTTCTCCCCCCAAGGCTACAAGCTGAAAGAGTGATGCCAAACTTATGAGTATTTTCCACACACACTGCCTCACAAGATAAGATCTACCTCTGTTCGAATCCTAGCGCTGGCAGGGACAGAGGCTGGTGGCACAGGGCCACACACCACACCCCAGGCACACACATTGCTGCCAGGGGCCCCCACCTTCCACCCATCTACTTCTCCAACAGGTTTCTAATGGCAGTGTGTCAGCCCAAACCCAAGTGGTCGTTTCAATGGTGACAGCAGATCCTGGATGAGTTCAGGTGTCACCAGGAACATAGGCCAGTTTTGAGCTACGTCCTCCATGTTGCTCTCTGACTGTAGTCAAAGGCCTTCAGTTACTCCCCTGAGTTACACCTGCCTGCCACTCTATGTGGGGCTGAGGTAGGTATCTAACTGTATCCTGGTACCCTGTGGCTGGTGTTGGGCCATGTCCCTGGCCCCTCCTCCTCAGGTAATGACCCACAGAGACACAGCACTAATGCCCAGCAATGATAGTCACCCCAACAACCAGCACCCCAAAGGTGCCAAGGCCCACACCAGGTGAACATCTGCACAGCTGATTGTATACAATGTCATCTTTTCTTGACCTCGCCTTGACATTTCGCACTCAAGTGCATGCACACACACACACACACACACACACACACACACACACACACACAGCTGAGCCTTAACCCTTTCTATACCTTACTTCCAACAATGGTGTCCCCTACTCAGGAGAGGGACCCCTGGACTCCAGCTCTTTTTTTTTTTTTTTTTTTTTTTGTTTTTTTTGGAGCTGGGGACCTAACCCAGGGCCTTGCGCTTCCTAGGCAAGCGCCTACCACTGAGCTAAATCCCCAACCCCTGGACTCCAGCTCTTATGGAGGCACAGGGACCTGTGCTGGGCTCACTTTAGTCATACCACTAACCTCAGATCCCTGACTCAAAGTGCCATCAGTCACCCCTCCATTCTTCTCTGTGTGTCCCTCCCTCCTCCAACTCACATAGCCCTTTCCAGCTACCGATCCACTCAGGCTGTGGTCCCCAAAGTGAGGCCTGGGCCCTGTCCTGATCATACACATCTTGTGTACCGTGCCCCGCTGCTGCCACAGGCTAAGCGCCCCATGCGTCTTGCCCTTGCTTATCACGGGGATGGGACGATGACAGTGTTGTCTGCATCCTGAAGCAGCACCGCAAGAATTGAATGTGCCCTGACAGGCCCAGGGAGAGTTCCTGACATAGAGTGCGCTAACAGCCACTGACGCTCTTGTCTTCTGGCATCTGATGTCCTAGCCTGGCACGTCTCTGCCCTGCCAGTCACACTCCACAGGCACACCCTCAAGGGGCCAAGACCGGCCTCCCGTGCGTCCTCTCTTTTCCTTCACCCATCCAGCAGCAGCAGGTGGGGCGCAGCCATTGCTCTAAACGCCCTTGACAAAGCTGACCCTGCGGCCCTCTCCGCATGCAAGGAAGCCTGTCGCTCCAGGTCTCCTACCAGGTACCAGCTTCCCAGTGTACACTTCACAGTCCCTCTCCTCCACATCCCTCAGATCCTCCCTACCCTCCTTGAACTTATCTCTGTGCCTGCCTATCTATCTATCTATCTATCTATCTATCTATCTATCTATCTATCTATCTATCTATCTATCTCCAGCCGTCACCAGAAGGCCTGGGGCTACACTGACTCATCAAGATTTTGTACACAGTAGGTATTCAATAATAAATATTAGCCCGGCATGGTGTTGCACACCTTTAATCCCAGCACTCAGGAGGCAGAGTCAGGAGGATCCCTGAGTTCCAGGTCTGCCTGGTCTGCAGAATGAGTTCCAGGGAAGTTCCGGTACATAGGCAGTTCCAGGGTTACGTAGAAAGACCCAGTGTCAAAATAAACAAATAATAAATAAATATTAAACTCCAAAATTAAACACCAGGCGTGGTGGCACATGCCTTTAACCCCAGCACTCAGGAGGCAGAGGCAGGGGGATCTCTAGGTTTGAGGCCAGCCTGGTCTACAAGAGTTCCAGGATAGCCAGGGCTATTGCACAGAGAAACCCTGTCCCAAAAAATCAAAATAGATAGATGATAGATAGATAGATAGATAGATAGATAGATAGATAAAATTTAAACATTCCAAGTTATCAAAGCTCTCAAACACTTAGCTAGTTGCCCAAAGTACCCTTGTGGGTGGTTTGTGTCACTGGGTAAGGCCAACTCTGCCAATGGGGTGGTTTAAGCACCTCTGAGTCTTTGCTAACTGTTGGGTTTTACGGGAAATACGGCACGGCATGCCCAGACCATGCCTGGTACGGCCATCTGCTCATTTCCTTGTTTGAAGAGTCACCGCGATATCCTGTATTTAACTGGGCAAACACATTCTAAAGTTGATCAAGCCGAGACGGTTCTGCGCCGTGCACTCCCGGCTGGGGCAAACAGCTTCACTATTTGGCTGAGTTCTGATATTTTCTGACATGTCCGAATGAGTCATCAGCCAGTCTTTCTGACCCTACAAATGACTCTTTTCCCACATCCACAAGTCTGTGACACATATTAACAATGGTGGCAGGAGCTGTGCCTTCCCGCCAACGGCCATGTTCTCTAAGGCGAGGAGACTGAGGCCCTAAACTACACCTACCTACATGTTCCAGGCGTGTTAAAAATGTCGATGCTGGGGGATTGTGGGAGGGATCAGCAGGGAAAGGCGCTTGCCACGCAGCCTGACAACTGGAGTTCAATTCCTGGGACCGACCTAGTGGATGGGAAGAACCAACTGCCTGGAGCTGTCCTCTGACCTCCATCCACATGAGCGCCATGGCATACCGCGTCTGTGCACGTTCACACACTAACTAACCAAATGATTAGATAACTCAATAAATAATGGAGTGTCAGTGTCGCTATAAACCACCATTGTGGGTGGGTGGGGGGGAGCCTTCGGCACTTGAGTTTCTCAGATGGTTGTTAGAGAAAGGCCAACACAACTAGCTTTTCCTGCGTCCGTGAGAAAAAGTCCCCAGCACAGAGTACAAAACGGCATCCAAGCACCCCACATAGAAAAAGAGCACCTAGAAAGACCAGCAGGCAAAAATGGCGGCTATTTGAATTATCACCTGCAGACTCACACGTGTTTTAAAAACAGTTTTGTCTCTGAGGAGTACAGAATCATCAACTATCTTTTTACAGTGAAAAGGACCATGCCCCTCTCCTGTCCCCAGCTACCCAGCTCCACCCCCATCCCCGCCTCCCAGTCCTTCGGCCCCTCCCCCCCACCAGCCCTGCCAGTACATCCCTCACATCCGCTGGTTCCCCATTCAGGTACACCTCCCCAATCCATCAGGCTCCTCTCGGGGCTGAGGGCTCACAGCCCTTCCAGGAAGCGCTCCAGCAAGACCCAATCACTGCCAGGCCGCACGGCTAGCACTTGAGGGCAGTAATAGCTTCAAAGGCTTTAGGGCATGGCTGTAAACATTGAAAAGCCAATTACTCGGCACTGAAAGTGATGCTGAGTGAGTCTGAATCAACAGCTTTCCCACACTGTTCCTTCATAAAATCTAAGAGTCGCCTCCGGCAGAACCCAGGCCTGGTCTGGTCTCTTGGCTGGCCTGCTGTTGAGACCTGCAGGCCTTGCAGTCACAGTGAGTCTCTTCTTTGAAGGATGAAGCAGCCAGAGGTCTAAGGGCCGCAGCATGGCGGCTGCATGCCCATCCCAACGATTACTTCACACCTCTGAGCCGTCCGTATCTTTATGTGGAAACCTCTAGTTGCCAGAGGAATCGTAAGAATGTGAGAGTTTAGAAAGCCGCTGGAAGCCGGAGTCGGAGGGAATGATCTCGGAGGGAATGATCATCACACTGACAAGTGCAGAAGCACATGAGGCCCCAGCTTCCCAGGAGAACGCCATCTCAGACAAGAGTTGCTGATGATTACCAAGCAATCAGAGCCCTGAACCACCATGGCTGTGATCGGACTGTGTGCCTACACAAGTACTACAAACCGGGGTTGGGGATTTAGCTCAGCGGTAGAGCGCTTGCCTAGCGAGCGCACGGCCCTAGGTTCAGTCCCCAGCTCCGGGGGGGGGGGAACAAGTACTACAAACCACCCTCCTGGGAATCGATTCATCACAGACACACAAATGCCCAGCATGGACCTGCTCCCCTTTAAACGCTATATTCTTCCCAGATCTAAGCCCAACCATTTTGTCATATTTTCTACTCTGTTTTGTCTAGAAGACATAGAGGCAAAGGAAACAGAACCTACTGGAAGCAGCCACAACCCTGGTTAATAACTTATGACTGCGTTCCAAGGTGGTCTCTCCACTTTCTCCCCAACAGATCATGACCAAAGCCATGTTGAGTCCACACTGCTTCAAAACACAGCCCTGAAGTCCCATATGATATTAAAAGACCGTTAGAAGGGAACCAAGTCACCCCCAGTCCCTTCTGCTTAAGAATCTCAGCCAATGAGACACGTGGAAACTGGACCTTCAGTTCTATCATATCCCATAACCCCTTGCCCACATGAAACATGGACTCAGGACCCCACACACCTGAGCCCTCCTCCCTGGTATATTGGCCAGTGGCCTGTTCCCAGCTGATGGAATCCACACTTATGAACCCCAAAAAGCCAGGGCCCCTCCTTGAGCCACGAGGGCCCTTTCATTGTCCCTTAGCCTCTGCTCAACACTCTCTCCTCTGGGTCTCCCAGCACCCAGGCCTTGTTACACAGCAGATTTGCTGCCAAGCCTGTGATGATTAAGATAGCACTTCCTCTCCTTTCTGCCCATCCTCCTGCCCCTCCCCAGCAGCCCTGAAGCAGGCTGCTGGTTCTCACACTGAGGCGGACAGCCTATGAACAAACTCCCAAATTATAAGCCCGAGTCCAGGGACAGGAGCCGAGATCAAACAGGGTTGTGCTTTTCAAAGAGTCACCCAGAGGCAGCACACATGAGCCCATTGTTATTATCTAGAGGAGACAGAAAAGCTAGACCAAGGGAACCCCAGCCATATTACAGGGTGACTCAGGGACCATCCAGCAATTTCCAACGGTCCCACCCGGGAACTAATTGGTACATGGAGCAGGGAGTGACCTTTGATCCTTCCAGACAGCCATGCACGCAGCAGGCATACTAAAGAACATCACTAGACGAACTGGAAAACTCAGGTAACCCCAAGGCCAGGTTTTTAACAGCATGATTTGGGAGAAGCATAGAAAAACCCTCCAGTGGAGCTCGAAGCAGCCCAGACTTGCTCCCCACAAACTTGCTGAAGGAAGCAGTGAGGGGCCTCCTCCTCCATGGAGCTAGGTTAAGGAGCACGCCCCCACCATGCAACCAATCACAGCAGCAAATGCCAAGATGGTGGCCCAGGCCCTGCCCAAATGTGTCTAAGCCTGCCCAGGCGGCTACTGGCGGGTCCCCGAGGCTCTCCGAGAGTCCCAAGGGAGCAGCAGCTCTTACCCACAGGCCACTCACCTGACACAGACACCTCCATGAGCGCCTCCAGTGGCCGGTTGTTGTCCAGGTCCCGACTGAGCTGCAGCTCTCCTGTGGCGGGATCCAGCAGCAGCAGGCTCAACTCATTGCCTTGCAGAAAGGTGTAATTGAGGCTGTCGGATAGGTCAGGGTCATGGGCTGGGATGCGGCCGATCACACCACTAGGGAAGCTATTGGATTTATTGGTGACATAGTTGTTGAAGAGGATCTGGAAGTCGGGCAGCTCCGGCGGGTTGTCATTCTGGTCCAGTAGACGGATGTGCACGGTGGCCCGGCTTACCAGAGGAGCGGATGTGGCCTGCACCACCAACATATAGTCCCTCCGGACCTCAAAATCCAGCTCGACCAGGGCACGGAGGTCCCCACTCAGTAGATCCAGCTGGAAGACCTCGGGCACATTGCCCTCCACGATCTGATACATGATCTGGGCGTTTGGACCCTCATCCGGGTCATTCGCTCTTATTCTTGCCACCACTGAACCCACAGGGCTGTTCTCCTCCACAAACAGCTCCAGCTCGTCCTTCTCAAACACTGGGGGGTTGTCGTTAATGTCCAAGACAGTCACCTGAACCTCCACTGACGCACTAAGGGGATTTGGGTTGCCCCGATCTACAGCCAGAGCCCAAAGGTTATACACGGCCACATTCTCCCTGTCCAGCCGGCGCTGGGTACGGATCACACCAGATGTGGGCTCAATGTAGAAATCTCCATCTCCGTCGTCCCCACCCTGAAAAGTATACAGGAGGCGGCCATTAGGGCCCGAGTCCCGGTCTGTAGCAGACACCTGGAGGACGCTGGTAGATGGGGGGGCATCCTCGAAAACAGAACCCTGGTAGAAGTCTCGCAGGAACCTGGGCGCATTGTCGTTGGCGTCGAGGATAAGAATCTCCAGAGAGGTTGTGTCTGACTTCTGAGGAATGCCATTGTCCTGAGCCGTGATGGCCAGCGTGTAGGCAGCCTGGTCCTCATAGTCAAGTTCCGTCATGGTATAGATGGTGCCAGTGTCCGGGTCAATGCGGAACTGTGGTACTGGGTCCTCTAGCACATAGGTGATGCGGGCGTTCTCACCCGTATCCTCATCTGTGGCACTGATGGTGGCAATGGAGGTGCCCACGGGCCGGTCTTCGCTAACACTGACCGTGTAGTGGGAGCTCTGGAAGACAGGCCTGTGGGTATTGGCATCGGTGACATTGATGAAGACCTGCGCTGTGTGTGAACGCGTGCCGTCGGACGCAGTCACGGCCAGCACATACTGCCGTTCCTGCTTGTAGTCCAGGGGCAGGGCCAAGGTGATGAGGCCACCGCCGCTCTGGCTGCTGAGGGCAAAGCGGTTGCGGGTGTTTCCGCCCGTCAGCTGGTAGGTGATCACACTGTTGGCATCTCGGTCTCGGGCCCGGAGGGTCAGCACGCTGCTCCCCACAGCTGCATCCTCGTTCAGACGCAGCTCGTACACGGGCTGCGTGAACACGGGGTCGTTATCGTTTACATCCAGCACCGTGATAGACACGCTGGCCGAGGAGCTCATGGGCGGCGAGCCGTGGTCCACCGCTTCTACTCCAAAGCTGTAGTGTTCTAGTAACTCTCGGTCCAGCTCTGCACACACAGTGATCCAACCGGAGCTGTTGTGGATCTGGAAGGGGAAGTCTGGAGCAGAGACGGGGTTCTCAGAGTCGACGCTGCTGCCCCCCAAAATAGTGGAGGCTGTGTCCACTAGACGATACTGCAGCCTGGCGTTCTCCCCTGCGTCCGCATCCACTGCCTGGATGTGCAGCACCGAGTGCCCGAGGGGCACATTCTCCAGCACGGCAGCCTGGAAGGGACTACTCACAAAGATGGGTGCATTGTCGTTCACATCTAACACCTGCACCGAGACCAGCCCTGAGGAATTAATGAGAGGAGGTCGCCCCCCGTCCTGTGCCTTGATGCGCAGGGTGTACTCCCGGATGGCCTCGAAGTCCAGCGGGTTGATAACATCCAGGCTCCCACTAAGTGAATGCAGGTAGAACTGACCCTTCAGGTTGCCGCTGACGATGCTGTAGTGTATGGCTGCATTCTGTCCCTGGTCCCGGTCAGTGGCCTGGACTCGAAGCACAGGAGTGTTGACAGCTACATCTTCTGGGACTTGAACCACATAGCGCTTCTCACTGAACTGGGGGTAGTTGTCATTCTCGTCTTCTACCACTATGTGGACGGTGGCTGAGGCACTGAGTGGGCCTGGATTGCGACCCTGGTCATTGGCCTCCACCAGCAGCTGGTACTCAGCCGCCTCCTCACGGTCCACCACAGCCCTTGTGCGCACGACCCCCGATCGTGCGTCTATCTCAAAGACACCACCTGCGCCCTCCAGCAGACGATAGCGCATGTTGGCGTTGGAAGGTGCATCCCCGTCGGTGGCACGGATGGTCAGAACCTCATAGCCCACCTCGAGGTTCTCTCGAATTCGCTCTCGATACTCAGACTGCTCAAAGACCGGGCTGTGGTCGTTAGTGTCACTGACAGTTACGGTGAGGTAAGTGGCAGCTGAGCGCCTCGGGGAGCCGTGGTCCACAGCACTAACTTTGAGTACATGAGTGTCCTTGGTCTCGCGGTCCAGGGCACGGGCCGTGGTCACTGCACCCGTGGTGGCATCGATGAGGAAGTAGCCATTAGAGCGCTCATCGAACAGCGCCTCCATCTGGTAACTAAGGCGTCCTGCTTCGCCTTCGTCTGGGTCGTGCGCGCGCAGTTCGATGACCGCAGTGCCCGCAGGCTCATTCTCAGGCACTGACACCTGGTAGCTGGGCAGCGGGAACTGCGGGCTCGTGCTGCTGCCCGCGCCCCGCCTAGATCGTCGCACCACCCCCGCCCGAGGTTGAGACTGGTTAAGCGACGATGGCGACACCGAGGGCGACTCTGAGGGCGTACCGGAGGTCGCCTCTACTACCAGCTCTACCCAAACGGCGCCTGCCGCGCGTCCCAGGGCGCACACCAGGCGCAGCCCAGCTGAACCTCCTGGCCGCAGGCAAATGGGTCCGCGCCTACAGCGGGTCCCAGCGACCGGCGGGCAGCTGCAGGCGGGGAAGTTGGTGATGGCCTCAAGCACCGAAGTCAGTGAGGCTGCGCCGCCGCCAGAAGCCGGGAAACAGAGCGCATCTCCGAGCCCAGGCACGGAGCGGACGGCCCGAGAGCGCAGCTCCGTACCGCGGGCCGAGCGGCTGAGCACCCGGACCCCACAGAGGGCACCATAGGCGCGTGCCCTCAGTACCAGGCTCGGGGCGGTCGGGGCGCCGCGGGCGACCAGCCGGACCTGCAGCGGCAGCAGCCTCCCGGCCAACCGTGCACAACCCCGAGTCCCCACGCCTAGCCCAAGCAGCTGATCGGCTGCTGGCCCCTCACGGCTCACGTCCAGCAGCTCCCGAGGCGTGCGCGTGGTGTCCAACCTGTAGATCCAGCCCGGTCCGAGGGCGAAGGCACGGGCCCCGCCGGGCACCCGCAGCTCCCAGGCGGCTGCTCCCAGCCCCAGAGCTGGCAGGGCGGCGGCGGCCAGCAACACCAGCGCGGACAGCACGCGCGGCGATGACGGCGCCATGGCCCGGAGCCGCAGCCCGAGCCGGGCGCCGGAGCACAATCCATGCACCCGGCGCACCTCCGCATCCACCCGGCGCGGCCGGGGGCGGCCCCGCGCCCAGCGCCGGGCCCTCGGGGCGGCCCGCGCTCTGCCTCCCCGGGGGCCCTGGCGAGGACACTGGGGGCCGCGCGCCCGGCCTCCCGCTCAGCTTCCACTTCGAGAGCACTTTGCGAAAGTTTGCCAAGTTGGTTTCAAGATGGCTCCTCCGCGCGTCCCGGGAGGGCGCCGCGCATCAACCTGCAGCAGCGCCGGCTCCAGGCGGCTCCAGGTGGCCCCAGCACCGACTCCGCTGGGCGGGCGTGGGAAGCTGGGCGGGCCCGGGGCGGGGCGGGGGCTGCGAACACCACAGTGCCCGCAAACCCCGGCGACCGATTGCTGGGTGAGCGGTTTGCTTTACCAGCGCCCCCGCCACTGGCTCTCTCCCCGCCCCCGCCCCCGGCCCCGCCCCGCCCCCTCCCAGTCGCTCATTGTTCAGCCCTAGGCGGGGTTGGGGGGGAAGATGAGGGGGAGGGAGCCAGCCGGGAGGTGCGCGCCCCGATGATCTCCATGGAGACGTGGGGGCGCGGCCCTGGCGGGGGCTGGGCTCCAACCCCCTCCCTTGCGGCCTGAGCACCCAGCCTCCGCGGGGGGCGGGGCCCTGGGGGCATGGCGCTCAACTACTGTTCTAGGGTCCCGGGCCGCTGCTGCCAAAGAATGGCTCAAAAAGTTCTTCCCTGGGCCGGGTGCAGTTCAAGCCTCACATTGCACCTGGTAGGGCTGATCTATGAGTTAGCCGCCCCTTGCATCGCGAGGGTTAGATCTAGGGTTCCAAGTCACAGAGGTGCTAGAAAACTTCGGTAGAGTTGTGGCGGTGGCAGAGAACTGGGGACTGTTAGATTCCAACCTCGAGATGGCTAAACTGCTTGACTCCAACAAGTTCCTTAGGCTTTGAAACCTAATCGGCAGCTGACTGGATTCGGGTCCCACTTTGTTTAAAGTGCAACATTTAAATGGAAAGAAAAATTATCTAGTTTGGAGGTGACAGTGGGAGGGACCTTGTTCCCCAGCGCTTGCTGTGGACCCTGAACATTGGTGGAGGAGGCCACCTGTAACCAAACTACTAGTTACTCCCCATCTGGGCACAAGCAAACACTGAAGGGGCAGGCAGGGGAGAACCAGGAGAAGGGAGCTGGAGAATCTGTGAAGTCGAGACGTTAGCTCACGCCCTGCGTGAAAGGTTGGGGCGTGGCTGAAGATCTGCGAGACGACGCCAAGACTGCTAAGGAGCACACCTTGAAGGCGGTGCTTCAGAAATAGAGAGGGGAGAGGAGGAGCTTTGCAACCTTTCCCCACCTCCTTGAATGGGGTCCAAGCCCACTGCAGCCCCAGTCACGCATGAACACACTGGGGCAGGCCTCTTGCCTTTGAAAGATTTCTCCTGGGATCAGTTGAAGGAGTGGGGCCCTGAAGGCAGCTTGGTCACCATCAGATTTGGGATTTCTAAGCAGTCAGGGCCCTGCAGGATGACAACAGGACAGGGTAGCTTTAAAAAACAGTCAAGGGATCTCCCTCAGCATTTAAAGCATATATAAGTACTAATATACATACATATAATGTTACAGCATATATATCATCATACATATAGCATATAATTTATGTCATAGATGAATCTCTGGTTTATCTCAGTAGCTGAAAATAATTTTCTCTTCTCACTGGGAACAAAGACATTACACTGACCGGGAAGTAGAGCTGGTTTTGGACCCTTGTAAATCTTGGGAGCCCTGCTTTAGAGCTATATGTGAGGAGAGGAGGGAAGGAGACAAAAATCGAACCCTTAAATGAGGCAAGACCAGGACCGCTTTATCCCAGGCTGCTCTTGGGTGGGGGTGCACTTACAGGAAATTCAAGGTTCTGGAGCCTCAGGAAAAAGAGCTCTGGACCCGAGAGGGAGAAAGCTGGAGAACCCCACCCCCCCCCCACAGTGCATGTTGCATTAGAACTTTAAATAGGGTGGGTTGGGTTTAAATAAACAGAATTCAAATGCAACGAGTAAGCTGGGTGTGGGTTCTTTCCTGGAATCAGACACCTGCAAGTTCCCAGTTAATATTTCCTGGTCCCAGCGATCAGGCCAGCCCACAAGGGCAAATCTGGCTGACAGGCTGTGAGCAGAGACCAACAAACGAGAGTTTTCTGTTCATAGGCAGGTCGGGAGCAAGCCCCAGTCCACCGGGCGGGGTCCAAGGGTGCCCCTCTCCAAACCTGGCCGAGTTTGTTTCTCAGTACTACTAAGTGCGTAAGCTACACCCTCTTTCCCAGTGCACATTCAGACTACGGTTTTAAAGGGAACGGATAAAAAGACAAGCTGCAGCTTGCGATGGGGCTTCGGGGTGGCCCAGTAGCATCCAAGGGACAGAGATGGGACGTGTAGCTCAGTGGTAGAGATAGAGTGCCTGTTGGGCATGCTCCAGACCCTGGCTTCCAGCCCTAGCCCTACAAAAAAATAATAATTAAAAAATATGCTTGGGGGAGGGATTTGAATGCACTGAGAGGAGAGAAGGGAGTGGAGCTGTGAGGGGGATGTAAAAATGAATAAATAAAAAGTATCGGAAAAGGTATTCAGGCTTCTTGTGAGAACAAATGTCATCTATTGGGGCCTGGTGTGTGTGTGTGTGTGTGTGTGTGTGTGTGTGTGTGTGTGTGTGTGTGTGTGTGTAATTCCATGTTAGAATACATGCTATGGTTTTTTTTTTTTTTTGGTTCTTTTTTTCGGAGCAGGGGACCGAACCCAGGGCCTTGCGCTTCCTAGGCAAGCGCTCTACCACTGAGCTAAATCCCCAACCCCCCATGCTATGTTTTTTTAAAGAACTGTTTATTTTATGGACACCATAGCTGTCTTCAGACACACCAGAAGAGGGCATCAGGTCTCACTACAGATGGTTGTGAGCCACCGTGTGGTTGCTGGGATTTGAACTCAGGACCTCTGGAAGAGCAGTCAGTGCTCTTAACCGCCAAGCATCTCTCAGCCCGAATACATACTTTGTTATGTGTTCATAGCCAAGGAGATTGAGGGATGTGGCATTTAGCTTTCATCCCATTTCCCGCCGAGTCTGTGGTCCAGTCCTTCAGGTACTTACGGAAAGGAAGACACACACCTGGGTCTTGGAGAGGGATGTGGAATGGGATGGGACGGAGGTAGCCTCATCCGGCACTGCCTGAAGAATGCGCTCTAGCCTGGGTTTCTAGCTGGTCTCCATCCGGCTCAAAGAAACAGTCCAAGTTGTTCTTGTGCTGATCCCTTGAGATTACTACCTGGGGCCATCCTGTTCAGGATGATTTAATGCGTATGGGATTGCTGCCACCACTCCCAGGGGCGCAGGGGGTTGTGACTGATATATCTGTTTTGTAAGCATTCCAAGGTATTTCACATCAACTTTAAAAATAGATAAAAAAATTTAAAAAAAAAAAAAAGCAAGCGGGAGCTACGAATTTCTAGAGTTGGGTTTGAGTTTAAAGTGCTTTTTGCCGGGGGCTCAAGTTGAGATCCACGTGAATTCTGGACTCTGTTCCTTACGTTGTGCGTTCCCGAGCTAGCTCTTCAACAGGCAGCTCCCCCACCCCGAAGAAGCCATCCCACAGAGGGAGTCCAGGTGCAGCGTGATCCGCTCCTCTGCTTTTAAAACTCACAGGAAAAGACTTCTGAAGAGCAGCACTGAAGCCCATCCACCCACTGGACCTGGCAACCTTGTGTTTGGGAGGGAGTTGATTCATGGAAAAATCATGAAATTTGAAACATGAAACAAAAACCGAGTCTTTGCATTAATGAGGATGCTAATAGAGGCAAGAGAACAGAACTAAGGGATTTAGATCGTAATCACCCATGTCTTCTAGCCTGGCTTTGCGGGAGACACCAGGCGTCTAACTTATGACAAAAAAGGAAAAATATTTTCCTGCCAGTGAGGTGCCAGAACCAACCCAAACACTGGCAGCGCCATTTCTACCTCAGCACAGGGTGTGGTTTCCCTGGGCCCATGCACAGGCACCTTCTGGGACTGGATCCCTCCGGTGTCCTCTGACATGCCAGTCCCTGATCCACCTGTGTAACTTTTAGGAAAGTCCAGGCTCCAAAAAAGATCTGGAAGGATCCAGGGTATCACAACTAGGTACCTAGGAGGAAATGGAAGTGACTGGAAATGAGGTGAAGACTGGACGACTAATCTCATGTTCAGAACCTCCTTGTAGTCCCTCTGGGTGGGGAGGGAAGGTTATGTGTTCTCACCCCTACAGCACCCTCCTTCCCCTACAGCTTGCCTCCTTGGGTCCCCAGTACTTACCGTAGTACACCCTGGATAGGTCCCATCTCCAGGCTGCACTGCCCCCTAGTGACTAAACTATGTCTCTACACTTCAGAACATCCCCAGTAGTCACCTCCCGCTCCATACAAGCTCCCTCCCATCTACTCAGTATGTGGAGATGTCTAGGACAGTAGCCTCTGGGCTCCAGGCTGCAGCACTGGGAGCCACACTCCAGATGGAGTGTGCACCCCAAGGGGCTCAGACCTGTACCTCAAGTATTCCCTGAACACGCGGCCACATACCTCTGGGATCCCTGAACCCCTCCTCAAGTTCTACAGCCCAAGGGTTCCCAGTTCCACTGTAGACGGTGGCAAACTAAGGTTCCGGGTGTACTCTCAGAGCTGGTTGCTAGACCCAGGGATGGAAGGGTCAAACCCTGTGCCGATGCACTGGAAGGGGTCAGCTGCTACAGCAGGGGGAAACCACAAAGAGAAGAGCCAGCCGGGATGGACTGGAAGCCGCAGAAAGAAGACAGCCATGAGCAATTGGAGCAGCACCCGCCCTCCTTATGTCACAGAACCAAATGTCCCTGTCCTTGTTACTAGTGTTACTGACCCCACCCCACCCCCAGCCCTCAACAAATGCACACTCTTGAGGTTGACATGGAGAAATAGCATTATCTTGCCTGACAACATTCCTTACGCACCTCCCGTTTGCGTGGAGAGAGATTTGTGTGAGACTTGCTATAGTGTGGTAGTGGTGATTGGTGAGGTGACCGTCTCTGGCTACCAGCTACACTGTGATCCTAACGGTTGTGCTTTCTGCACAAGAAGCTTTGTAAGCAAAATCTTAACATTATGAAAAGAAAACATAGACCTTCCTGTGATCATACATTTTCCTTTTCTGAAGTGTATGACTGGGTCAGTGGGCATATTCACCATCAATTCCACACTTTCACCACCCAGGGAAACCTCAGATCAAGTGCAATCTTCCACACCCTAACCCCCTCCACCCCCAGACCTGCTGGTAAACCTCTTGTCTGGAACTGTCTCTTCCAGAAGTTTCCTCGTAGTCTCTCCATGCTTGCCTGTGGCTGGCCTCTGTCCCTCAGCGCAGCCTCAGTTCTTATGCCCTTCCCTGAAGGTTTAGGGTCAGTGGTGTGGGTGTTTCACAGTCCAATTAGCCAGTTATCAGTGGACTGGGGCATGGACTCTACTTGTTAAAAGTAATTAATTATGATCATTACTAATTAATAAGTGTTGTTAATTATTAATTAATTAATGTTGATTGTTTGGAGTAATTTCCTCCCCCTTTCTTTTTGCTTCCTTGTTCCTTCCCCCTTTTCCTCCTTCCTTCCTTTCCTTTCCTTCCCTCCTTCCTTCCTTCCCCCCCTTTCCTCTCTCCTTCCTTCTCCTTTTTCTCTTTCCCTTCCTTCCTTCCTGCCTCCCTTCCTTTTTTTTTTTTTCCCCGGAGCTGGGGACCGAACCCAGGGCCTTGCGCTTGCTAGGCAAGCGCTCTCCCGCTGAGCTAAATCCCCAAACCCCCTGCCTCCCTTCCCAATTCTTCTCTTCTTTCTTCTTTTTTCCTTCCATGCTAGCTTCAAATTCACAATCCCCCTGCCGCAGGCTTTGAGTGCTAGGATTATACCACATCTGACTCTCTTATGGCAGAGAGAGAGAGAGAGAGAGAGAGAGAGAGAGAGAGAGAGAACAAGACGTTGTTCTCTGTGAAAAATTGCACATAAAAAAAACCTTTGAATTTATTCTTTATTTTCCCACTGTTTACTTTATGGCTATGACTCTATCGTCAATGTCTCACAGGGGACTTTCCTTGGGGACTTTCCTTTGTCCCTGGGCAGCACAGGGAGAGATGCTAAAGCTGACCCGAGGTATCTGGTGGGGTCTGAGGGAAGCCAGTTGCCTCTGCTTCATTTTCTTTCTGCCTGGTGTAGCTGGACTTAGGAGACCACGGAGAACATAAATGTGGTGACATTTGGGCTGGAGTTTGTGGGTAACTCAGTGGGTCTGACTTATGGGGAGAAGTGAGGATGTGAGAGAGACAAGGCAATCAGTGTCTAAGTAACTGACGCCCCTTGAGAGCCCTTCTCACTCTCCCTCCACCCCCACACTGGGCACAGACAGATGCTTCTTCAGTCAGGAAGCCTTCTCTGCCGAAACCCTGAGGGTGCCCAGTGACCTTCAGCCAGGAAGCTGGTTTGAGGGATTCAAACACCCGACCCAGGGATGCAGAAGATGCTCTGACCACCTACCTGCTTCCAGAGGGAAGACATGGCTGGGCACATGCACAGCTGTGGGGGCCCAACTTGTTGATTTCTTTGGCTCAATGGGTAAAACTTCTGGAAGACAGGTGATGTGGGCAAGAATAGTTTGCTCAGTGGTTCTACAGAGGAAAAGAAAAGTATGAAGAAGGTAGAAGATAGAGCTCTAGAGCTCGTGGCCAAACATGAGTTATAGTCCTCTGTGTGTGTGTGTGTGTGTGTGTGTGTGTGTGTGTGTGTGTGTGTGTGAAGGTCTCGTGCAGCTCAAGCTTGCTGCAACCCTTTACAGCTGAGGGTGACCTTGAACTTTTGATCCTCCTGCTCTGAAAGAATCCTGGGATTGCACCCATTTGCCACCCCACTTGGCTTATACTAGAGATATAAGCCAGGGCCTCACGCCTGCTAGGCAAGCATTCCACTGACTGAGTTATAGCATTAAAAAATAAAATGAGGGGCTGAAGAGATGGCTCAGTGGTTAAGAATGCTGACTGCTCTTCCAGAGGTCCTGAGTTCAAATCCCAGGATCCACATGGTGGCTCACAAAAAAATAATATGAGGGCTGCAGAGATAGCTTAGCAGTTAACAGAGATGGGTGCCTTTGTGAGAAGAGCCAGGTTCAGTTTCCTGCATCCAGGTCCAGTGGCTCACACCTGCCTGTCACACCTGCCTGTCACACCTGTCTGTCACACCTGCCTGTCACACCTGCCTGTCACACCTGCCTGTCACACCTGCCTGTCATATCCATCTATCACACCTGCCTGTCACACCTGCGTGTCACACCTGCCTGTCACACCTGCCTGTCACACCTGCCTGTCATATCCGTCTATCACACCTGCCTGTCACACCTGCCTGTCACACCTGCCTGTCACACCTGCCTGTCACACCTGCCTGTCACACCTGCCTGTCACACCTGCCTGTCATATCCCTCTATCACTGCCTGTCACACCTGCCTGTCACACCTGTCTGTCACACCTGCCTGTCACACCTGCCTGTCACACCTGTCTGTCACACCTGCCTGTCACTCCAGCTCCGTGGAATCCCAGGCTCTCTTCTAGACTCCTCAGACACTGCTCTGACACACATGCACTCACGAGTGGCCATGCATCTGGTCTTTGATCCTTGCTACCTAAGAGGCTGAGGCGGGAAATCACAGCGGAATGGCAGCTTACGCTGTAGTGAGACCCTGTCTCAAAAACAACAGCAAAAGTTAAGAGGACTGAGGCATGTAGCTCAGTAGTGTGGCACTTGCCTAGCGGGAGAGAGGCCTTCATGCTAAATAAAAGTTTGTGTGTGCGTATACACATATACACATACATAAATGTGTGTATGCCTCTGTGTGTGTGTGTGTGTACGTGTGTGTGTGTGTGTGTGTGTGTGTGTGTGTACGTGTGTAGATAGATGGATGGATGGGTGATGGATGGATGGATAGATAGATAGATAGATAGATAGATAGATAGATAGATAGATAGCCAGCCAGCCAGCCATAGTACTCTGGCCCCTAAGCTAGAAACCATTCCAGTTGATGCTGCCTCTGTGAGTTCCCTTCCTGGGACACTAATGGCCTTGTCCATGGAGGAGAGGACAAGCACTTGTGACAGGTTGTGTTTAGTGATCAGTGACTGGCAAGCCTCCCTGTTTGTGTCTCTGTTACAATGGAATGCCCTCCCCCTGCTCCCTGCTGCTATTTTCACAGCTCTTCGTGCCTGAGTCCAGCCACCTGACAGAGATGTGTCAGAGACAGAGTACAGGCCTCCTGGCTTTGGTCATAGGAAGACGGTAAAGCACACTTGCCAAGTACCGGGAAGGGCAAACCTCTCTAAGAGGCCGGGAGAGAATATGTGATGAAGCCCAACAGGCTGCCGGGCTCTTGGTATGAACAGAATACCTTGAAAAACAGAGTTCCAGTTTGAAAAGAACTGAGTGTGGGGTGGGCCATGGATGGCTTCCCAGCAAGAAATACCAGCCCCGAGGAGCCACCAGTGCTTAGGGGCTCCATGATGCAGGTCCCCACAGGTAAAAGAGGCAAGCTAGGAAGGCCCTCTTCCCAATGAAGGAAGACTCAGCCTCGCAGAGTCTGCAGAGCTCGCTGAAATTTGGGCAGGGGAGGATCCCAAGGGCCCCACCAGCATTGCTGGCAGAGGCCATGGTCCCACGGGGCACAAACAATGAGTCAGGCTGAGACGGAATGCCATTGAGCATGCTGAGATCTGCAGCTTGGAAGAGGAGCTCAGACCCTGCCCTGATCAAAAGTGAAGAAGATGGATGAGGGCAGTGCAAATAGCCTAGAGCCCCAGCCAGCCTCTGGGGGGCCAGGAGGTACATGTTTTCAGTGCTCACAAAGCCAGAACTGCACATCCAAGATGACGGACGGACAAGGCTGGCTACCACCTGCATGGTGAGGAAGAGGGGGACCCAGGAAGATAGTGGCAGAGCGATTGGTTCCTTCAAATTCTGACTGCTGTTGCAGTTGCCTGCTTGGCTTTTTTAAGTGACCGAGGGCCCATTGGCTTCTCCATCCACAGAATCCACTCAAAGTCCTCTGCTCTCCCAGAACCAGCAGCGAACATGTTTGCTGGGCCTATGTTGCTATCCCCTGGGAAGAATAGTGCTGGTAGCCATCAAAAGGCCTGGAGGTAGAGCCGTAGGGGGCTGGGCAGTTCAGAGCACCCATGGTAGAGGTCCTGGGTTTAGTTCCTGGCACCCACATTGGAGAGCTCACAACCATCTGTGACTCTGGTTCTAGGAGAGCTAACCCTGTCTTCTGGCCTCCTTGGCCACCTGCTTTCATGTAATGCACAGACAGATCTATGAGCACATACACATAAACATGCAAATAAAAAATACGTTTTTAAAGCAGTTCTCATGGTGGGTTCAGGCAAGTCTCTCTTCTCTCTGGGCCTCCGTCTCTGTCTCTTGTGTCCCATGTAACAAAATCTCACACTCCTAAGGGTTTAACACAGCCGATGTGATTTATTTTGTAGTCCTGGGATTGGGCAGTCCGCACTGGGTCTCAGCCAGTGCAGAAGTCAGATGATGGGAGTGTCACATGCCTTTCTGGAGCCTGAGAGAGGACACCTTTTCTTGTTTAATTTAATTTTTTTTTTTGAAGCCACTTGCATTCCTTGGCTCCCTGGCCCTTCCTCCATTTTCAAAGCCAGCAGTGGCCAGTTGAATCTTCCTTACACTTTTGTCTTCCTGAAGTTGCTGTCCGCCTCCCTCCTTTACCCGACAAGACTTTTCTGGACACTGGGCCCCGCTACAGCAGAAGGCACTGTCCTAGCTCAGTCAGCTAAACTCCCTCTGTGTGAGGGACTCTTGGCTGTATTCCAGGTCAGGTTTGGGACACCACCTAGAGGCGCTGAAGAGAAGGCTGTCTGTGCTCCCTAGAGTGAAGTCAGGGCCTGAAGCAGGGTATAGGGGAAGGAGGTGGGCCCCTGGCTGCATACGGGTCTGTCCCTGGGGTTGGAGCTCTTACAGTCTTTGTGAAACAAAACTCAGGCCAGGTCTGGAAGACAGAAAAGCTATCCTCCTGGCGGTGAAGCAACAACTATAAGATAGACAGGGCTGTGTCCCTTTGGAATCTTCTGGAAGCATGCCATCCGAACAGGGAGAATCAGGTAATCTGGTCAGTTAGCTGTAGGAGGCACGGGGACAAGATGTAGACAAGAAGTTCGGAGCACCACAGCTCGTGTGGCCTTCTTTGCTGCCATGGCTCAACCTGGAACCCAGAGCCTCCAGGCAGTGTGGGGAGTGGGTACATTTCTGAGACGCTGGGGCAAATGAGCGAGGAGAGCGTGTGCCTGAGATGGAAGGGCCGTAAGGGTGGATCTAGAGTGCTCTGGAGAAGCAGGGCCCCAAGGGGGGGGTGGCATTGCAACTGGCTCTGTCATAGGCACTTCTTCCAAGGAGCCCCATTTGGTCACAGGCAACATCCACTAAAATAGAGAAGGAATCTATTGGTTTTCAGGTACTCTCCAATCCAGAGGGAATGAATCTACAGCCCTTTCCCTTAGCATGACTTGTCTACTGATCCTTCTCCTGTGATTCCAGCTGTCCCTTGTCCCGGACATCCTCAGGAATGTCTACAAGGTGACCAGAAAGGGTACACATGCAGGTCAAAGCCTGGAGCAGAAGACACAGCAGGCACAGAGCAGCCCTATTCATAAGCTACCCACAAAACCTTGCATTCCCAGTTCCCTTTAGATACCTGCCCCAGGGCTGGCAAGTAAAGGCTTCCGTCACCCAGCCTGACAACCCGAGTTCAACTTCCAGCACACGCATGGCGAAGGAGAGAACTGACTCCAGCAAGTTGGCCTGTGACTTCAACACATGCACCATTGCGTGTGTGCACACACCCGTAGACAAACAAACAAATCGATGTAATTTTAAAA
This sequence comes from Rattus rattus, assembly GCF_011064425.1. Lineage (NCBI taxonomy): Eukaryota > Metazoa > Chordata > Mammalia > Rodentia > Muridae > Rattus > Rattus rattus. Next base: position 255,392,327 of record NC_046154.1, read on the forward strand.
ATCTGCTCCAAGGGGTTGGGGATTTAGCTCAGTGGTAGAGCGCTTGCCTAGCAAGCACAAGGCCCTGGGTTCAGTCCCCAGCTCTGAAAAATAGAAAAGAAAAAAAAAATCTGCTCCAAGCAAGGCGAGAGCTGCTTCGACAGCTGAGAACATCGAGACACGGCGCCCAGAGCGAGCCTTGAATTGATTGGCTCTTGACAGCATGGTGAGGAGAATCACCCATACTCCCTCTCCTGACACGGGCAAAATGTCTGCACAGGTAGCACTGTCAGACAAAAGCCTTCTGGAAAGGCACAGCTGTAGAAACAGCTGGAGACAGAGATAAGTGGCAAACAGCTCGTTTGGCAAAGCAGAGCGGTGAGCACTGGACGACTAGGGAGAGGACTTAAGATCCCAATGCTCCAGATTGTAAGCCCCAAAGCGAGGTCATATCTTAGGAAGCTAGTGGTTCCCAAACCAGCCTGTCAATAGAGAGAGCCGTCTGGGAAATGTGGGCCGCTGCCTCTAAACTCTGGGTAAAGATACTTCAAAATGGCAATGATTTCCCTCAGGAATGCGTAACCATAGGCTGGCTTTCTGCTCTCCCAGTACCGAGGTTAAACTCACACTCTGTTCAGAGACAGGGAAATCCCAGCTCAAGAAATTAAAGTTGGCCCGGATTAAAAGCTCCCTCTTTAAAACCGGCAGAAATACTTCCTGAGGGAGAAATGCCAGTGAGGCCTCAGGATTCCTCCTGAGGAAGCACTGCTAACAGGAATTCAAATACAAGGAAACCAGCTGGAAAGATGGCGTGGCCGGTAAGGGTGTCTGATGCTCTTACAGAGGACCTGGCTTGGTTTCCAGCCCCCACAGAGCAACACATAAACATCTGTAATTCCAGTTTCAGGAGATCCAATGTCTTCATCTGGCCTCTATAGGTACCTATGGTATATATACATACACACTCGAGCACATACATACAAATAAAATAAAATACAACACAATAAAATAAACCAGCTGTGGTTGATCTCAGAGCTGGATATGGTCTCAGCACAGTGAGACCCTGATACAAAAACAAATAAAGAAGTATGTGGATAGATACATAAATAATTTCATTTCAGTTGGAGCCAGTGTGAGTTGCCAAATCTATAAATTCTTTCTTTTTAAAAATTAATTTTATGGGGCTGGGGATTTAGCTCAGTGGTAGAGCGCTTACCTAGGAAGCGCAAGGCCCTGGGTTCGGTCCCCAGCTCCGAAAAAAAGAACAAAAAAAAAATTAATTTTATGTGTATGAGTGTGTTCGCCTGTAGGTATGTCCATATACCATGTGTGTGCCAGGTGCACATGGAGTCCAGAAAAGGATGTTGGATCTCCTCTGGCTGGAGTGGCAGATAATTGTGAGCCATGATGTGCATGCTAGGAAGTGAGTCCAGGTTCTCTGGAAGAACCATTGAGTGCTCTTTTATTAAAGGATTCATTTATTTTATGTGCCTTGGTGTTTTGCCTGCATGTGTGTCGGATCTTGGAGCTACGGACAGTTGTGAGCTACCACATAGGACTGGGAATGGAACCGGTGTCCTCTGGAAGAGCAGCCAGTGCTCTCAACTGCTGGGCGATCTCTTCAGCTCCCCCACTCCCCCCAGTCAGTGATCTTAACCACTGAGCCAACTCTCCAACCCCAACTCTACTTTCTTAATCCATCACAAGGACTAGAAAGTGCCAAGACCAGGGTTGGGGGGTAGGTGTCCCAGGAGGATCTAGGCTTCCCAGGGAAGGGAACAGAATGACTGCTCCTGCCCAATGTCAAGTGAGCTGGAGGTGGGGTATAGTTGGCAATCCCTTGCAGGTCCCAGATGTCTTCCAGAGAAGACACGACTCCAGGTCTAGTCTCTGCCTGGGCAGGTCGGAGGCTCCTAGCTCAGCTCTCAGCAGCAATTAGTTTCAGGGGGGCCTCAGGTCGTGTGGCAGGAGGTAGAGGCCAGAACAGAGTAACTCTAGCTACCAGGCAATCTGATGCTCTCCGTCTTCTGACCTCCATCTCACACACACACACACACACACACACACACACACACACACACACACAGAGCAAACACTCACACACACACATACATACACACACAGAGCAAACACACACACATACAGAGCAAACACTCACACACACACACACACACAGAGCAAACACACACACACACACAGAGCAAAAACACACACACACACATACATAGACACACACACACACACACACACACTCACACACACACTCACACACACGCACTCTCACACACGCACTCACACACACACAGAGCAAACACTCACACACACACACAGAGAGAAAACACTCACACACATACACACACAGAGCAAACTCACACACACAGAGCAAACACTCACACACACAGAGAGAAAACACACACACACACAGAGAAAACACTCACACACACATACACACACAGAGCAAACACACACACAGAGAAAACACTCACACACACACATACACAGAGAAAATACTCACACACACAGAGAAAACACACTCACACACATACACACACAGAGCAAACACTCACACACACACAGAGACAAACACACACACACACACACACAGAGAAACACTCACACACACACAGAGCAAATACTCACACACACACATACACAGAGAAAACACTCACACACACATACACACAGAGAGCAAACACTCACATCACACACACACACAGAGCAAACACTCACACACACATACACAGAGAAAACACTCACACACACACACAGAGCAAACACTCACACACACATACATACACACACAGAGCAAACACACACACACACACACACAGAGGTAGAAATAAGAAATCATCTAAAAGAATAAAAACAAATGTTTTAAAAACATAGGGAAATTTCATTCTTTATATATGTGTATATATAATATATAGTGCGTGCGTGCGTGCGTGCGTGCGTGCCTGCGTGTGTGTGTGTGTGTGTGTGTGTGTGTGTGTGTGTTAGAAAGCTTATACAGTAGGTTTCTATATATATTTTTGAAAGGTCTTTGCTGTCATTTATCCCTCCCCATACTCCCTCCTCTAACCTCCCCTCCACCTCTCTACCAGGTATAACACTTCCTGTTCCATTATTCTGATTTAACCCTTTATTCCAGTATATTCTTTTTTTTTAAGATTTTATTTATTTATTTTATTTATATGAGTACACTGTAGCTGCCTTCAGACACAACAGAAGAGGGCATTGGATCCCATTACAGATGGTTGTGAGCCACCATGAGGTTGCTGGGAATTGAACTCAGGACCTCTGCAACAGCAGTCAGTGCTCTTTTTTTTTTTTAAAGATTTATTCATTTATTATATATAAGTACACTGTAGCTGTCTTCAGACACACCAGAAGAAGGCATCGGATCTCTTTACAGATGGTTGTGAGCCACCATGTGGTTACTGGGAATTGAACTCAGGACCTCTGGAAGAGCAGTCGGTGCTCTTAACCACTGAGCCATCTCTCCAGCCCTAATTATGCCTTCTCTCTCTCTCTCTTTTTTTTTTCTTTTCTTTTTTTTCGGAGCTGGGGACCGAACCCAGGGCCTTGCGCTTGCTAGGCAAGCGCTGCAGTCAGTGCTCTTAACCACTGAGTCATCTCTCCCAGCCCTATTCTAGTATATTCTATTGCCCCTCCCTTACACATCTCTCGGCGTGGCTCCTTAGTGAGCCTCTGGCCTGGACAGATACTCTAAATGAGACACACAGGTCCATCTGAGGATTCAAAGCTAACATTCCTAGGTGAGAGAAAACATATGGTGTTTGTCTTTCTGGGCCTGGCTTACCTCACTCAGTGATTGCTTCCAACTCCATTAACCTGCAAATTACATCATTTTGTTTTTCTTCGTAGCTGAATAATATTCCATTGTGTAAATATACCACATTTTCAATATCCGTTTGTCATGACAGGCATCTAGGCTGTTGCTTTCCCTGGCTATTGTGAGTAGAGCAGCAATGACTGTGGATGAGCCAATATCTCTGAAGTAGGATGTGGGGTCCTTTGGATAGTGGAATCACCTAGGAGATCTGTTTTTAGGTTTTGGGGGGGCTCCACCCTGATTTCCATGGCAGCTACATTATTTTGCTTACTGATTAACCAGTTATCACTAGTTAATGAGGGTTCTCCTTTCCCCGCATCCCTGCTGGCATGGTCAGTCCCCCTTCCCCTCATCTATGCTAGTATTGTCATCATTGTCTTTAATCTCAGTATTTCAGACCTGGATCAGGCGAAACCTCGAAGAAGTTTTATGTGGATTTCCCTGATGGCTAAGGATGACGGACATTTTAAAAAGTAGCTCTTACCAATTCATAACTCACCTTTTGAGAACTGGGGTTTATTTTGTTTTCGTTTACTTCTTCAGACAGGGTCTCTCTATGTAGCCCTGGCTGTCCTGGAACTCACTACGTAGACCAGGCTACCCTCGAACTCACAGAGATTCACCTGCCTTTGCCTCCTGAGTGCCGGGATTAAAGGTATGTGCCACCACTGCCCATCAAGAGCTCTGTTTAACTCTATGCCCCATTTAAAATTATTTGTTTTCTTTTTTGAGATTTTGATCTTGTCTTTCTTTTTTTCCTGTTAATTTATTTATTCACTTTCCACCCTGTTCGCTGCCCTCTACCCTGATCTTTTCATATATTCTAGGTACTAACTCTCTATCAGACATCTAGCTGATAAAGTTTTCAGTTGGCTTGTTTCCAATCTGTCGTCTGCCACTTTCCTGGAGTGACAGTGTTCTTTTCTGTGCAGAATTCTTTTAGTTTTATGAGGTCCTGTTTGTTAATTGTTGGTCTCAATGACTGAAATACTGGGATCGTGTTCAGAAAGTCTTTTTACTCAGCCAGGGAGTTCAAACATATTCTCTACTTTCTCCTCTCTCAGAATTGGTTGTTTGAATATGTTTGGCCCAGGGAGTGGCACTATTAGGAGGTATAGCCTTGTTGGAGGAAGCGTGTCACTATGGGGGTGGGCAATGAGAACTTCCTTCTAACCCCATGGGAGCCAGTCTTCTAGAGGCCTTCAGATGAAGACGTAGAAGTCTCAGCTCTTCCTGTACCATGCTTCTCTGGAAACTGTGATGCCCCCACCTTGATGATAATGGACTGAACCTCTGAACCTGTAAGCCAGCCCCTTGTCTTTATAAGAGTTTGCATTGGCCACGGTGTCTGTTCACAACAGTAAAACCCAAACTGAGATGCAGAGGCAAAGTATCAGGTCTATGTTTAGTCCGGAGTGGTTTGAGTGCTTGCCCCAGGGAGTGGTACTATTGGGAGGTGTGGCCTTCTTGGAGGAGGTGTGTTGCCATGGAGGTGGGCCTTTGAGGTAATTAATATATATGCTCCAGCTCTGCCTTGTGTGAGACAGTCTTCTTCTGGTTGCCTTGGGATCAAGATTAGAACTCTCAGCTCCTTCTCCAGCACCATGTCTGCCTGGACACTGCCATGCTTCCTGCCACAATATGTGATGGACTGAACCTCTGAACCTGTAAGCCAGCCTCAATTAAATGTCATCCTTTATAAGAGTTGCCTTAACCATGATGTCTGTTCACAGCAATGGGAACCCTAACTAAGACAAGGTCCTTGATCCATTTCGAGTAGAGTTTTGTGCAGGGTGAGAGGTAAGGACCCAAGTTTCAGTCTTTTCCGTGAAGCTGGGAGTTTGACCAGCACCAGGGTTTCTCCTTGGAGAAGAAACAAGCTAGATGTAAGACCAACTACAGCACCAGGAAACTCGAGCTGATGGAAGAACTTCATACTTTATTCTAGACTCCCTATAAATAGAACCCCCAATTAGCATTTGCAGTGTCAGCTGGTAACTGAGAGAATAAGGATTTATGGAAAGCATTATATACACAGTGGCTTACGACTGTGAAAACAAGTGCAGTCCAGTTAGGAAAAAAAACCGACTGGACTCTAAATTACACAGAGTAGCAAGCGAAAGGGAGAGACAGGACTCCCCACCGCTTGCGAATGTAAAACATTTCACTTAAAATGTTGCCATTATGGTAGACAAAGTGGCTGGTATAAGTGCACAGGATACATTCTAGAGCTTCCAAGCTTGCGCTTTTGTGGTCAGGTTTAACAGGCCCAACCCTTACACATCAGAATTGAGCCATAACCAATTTTTAGTAAATGAGCCAGTGCGTATTGTATTGGTTGATCAATTCCGGTCCTTACTGGCTCCCCTACAGATCCCACAGAAACAGGCATCACCAGAAGCAAGAAACACTGCTGTCCCCTCTGTACAATGGTCATGCCACTCATCCAAAGTGACAAAGTGACTTAAGCACAAGACAGCCTATTATAAGCAGTTTCTTATAGAAAAAGACACAAATTAAAGAGCTTTACAGGAAGGGCAAATTACAAAACGCCATTAAAAACTACCTTCATGTCCACCCTCCATGTATCTAGCAAGGTAACTGGCTGCCTCTGGGCATCCTGGTGACTCCTGCCTAGTGTGATGGTATGTGGACACTACTTCAGGTGTACTTCGCCAGCTTCTCAAAACCCAACAATAGCCATGCTTTCCAGTCCCAGGCTGGTTCTGAAATCCTAGGTGAGTTCTCTACCCAACTTCTTTTTTTTTTTCTTTTATTTTTTTCGGAGCTGGGGATCGAACCCAGGGCCTTGCGCTTGCTAGGCAAGCGCTCTACCGCTGAGCTAAATCCCCAACCCCTCTAGCCAACTTTTGAAAAGCATTTTAGGGGGCAGGAACTGGGACAAAAACTATGGAGAGTGTGGGAGACCTGGAGTGAAGGCTCAGTGGGTAAAAGCACTTGTTTTTTGTTTGTTTGTTGTTTTTTAACTTTTTATTCTTTGTGAGTTTCACATCCTGCAACCCTAGTCCTGTTCATTTCCCTATCCCCTTATATCTGCCCTTCACCCTTGCAACCTCCTCTCCTAAAATAAAAAACACAACCAACCACCAACAACAAAACAAAGCATAGAAAACATTTCATCCCCAATGGAGGAGTTAGCGAAAGGACTGAAGGAGCTGAAGGGGTTTGCAACCCATAGGAAGAACAACAATATCAACAACCAGACCTCCCACAGCTCCCAGGGACTAAACCACCAACCAAAGAGTACACGTGGAGGGACCCATGGCTCCAGCCGCATATGTAGCAGAGGATGGCCTTGTTGAGCATCAATGGGAGGAGAGGCCCTTGGTCCTGTGAAGGCTCAATGCCCCAGTGGTGGGGAGGCAGGAGGGAGTGGGTAGGTAGGTGGGAAGCACTGGCATAGAAGCAGAGGGAGGGGGATGGGATAAAGGGTTTCCAGAGGGAAAACCGGGAAAGGGGATAACATTTGAAATATAAATAAAAAAATATCCAATTAAAAAAAAAAAAAGGGGGGCTGGGATTTAGCTCAGCGGTGGAGCGCCACCTAGGAAGCGCAAGGCCCTGGGTTGGTCCCCAGCTCCGAAAAAAAAAAAAAAAAAAAAAAAAAAAAAGGAAAACATCTCCTCGTGGAAGCTATGGGTCACAGTGTGCCCCACAGTAGATCCCTCGGTCCACACATCTTCCCTTGCAGATGTTCACACAAAGAGTCATTGGTCTGGTTTGAGATCTCCAGTCTCTGTGACACCAACTTTACTGGATCCTTACCAGGACTCCTCCCAGTTATCCTGTTGTTGCCTGTCTCAGGGAGACCCTGCAGCTTTGGATCAGCAAGACTGGCCCTTTCACGTGCCCCAAACATTCACAGATGATATAGATTTGGGGGTGGGCCAACTTGGTGCCCTGGATCTGGGCCTGGATGGTAGTCGAGCTGGTCAGTATGCTGGGTCTTCCTTATCCACACCACCACGTTGAGTTCTTGAGCACTACTCTGGCTAGGCCAGCCAGTGCTGCCATCAGGAGGCAGGCTCAGGGCTCAGCTCTTCTGGCTCTCTTGCCCCTGGGACATGCTCGCCACACTCACACCTCCAGAGCCAAATCCACTGTGCTACCCAGTCAAGGGCCCACTCTCCTAAGTGCTATAGCCAGGGAGAGGGCAGGGCTAGCACTCTCCCTAAGAGCACTCGTGGCTCTTGCAGAGGATCTGGGTTCAGTTCCCAGTACCCACATGGTGGCTCACAACCATTCATACCTCCAGGTTCAAGAGATCAGACGCCCTCTTCTGCCCTGTGTGAGCAATGCACATACACAAGAAGGGAAACACTCATATGCATAAGATTTAAACAAATCAAAAGACAATTTTTTTTTTTAAGATTTATTTTATGTACAGCATTCTGCCTGCATATGTGACTGCAGGCCAGAAGAGGGCACCAGATCTCATTACAGATGGTTGTGAGCCACCATGTGGTTGCTGGGAATTGAACTCATGACCTCTGGAAGAGCAGTCAGTGCTCTTAACCACTGAGCCATCTCTCCAGCCCCAAAAAGACAAAATTTTAAAAGCCTACAAATCCTGGGCCTGGAGGGATAGCACAGCTGTTAAGAGCACTTGTTGCTCTTACAAAGGATTCAAGTTTCGCTCCTAACACCCAAGTCAGTGCTTCACAGTTGCCTGAGGCTCCTGGTTCTGGCTTCCTCAGGTACTGCACTCGTGTGCACATACCCCCACACAGACATACACATAATTAAAAATAAAATCTCTTTAAAAAAAAAAAGTTCCCCTCTTTGGCTTTGTCCATCTCAAAATATGATGTGATGTGTTTATTCATCAGAACTGTTTTGATTGTATCCACTCTAAAATTATGTTCCCCTTTCTTTCGAATTATTTCCGGGCTCTCCCAATGTGCAGCCTTTCTCTAACAGGCTCATCTGTGTTCTAGCTCTAGTGAATCATGCTGTCCTTCCTTCACGAGCCCGTCATTTTCGTGGTTTCCCTGGCTCCAGTTCCACGGCGGGATGGCCCGCGTTTCCGCGCTAGACTCCAGTCAGCTTGCTGCCTCACTCTCCAGGCAGGCTGTTTGCAATCTGTTATGCCAAAACACAATTGTTAAGTTCCCTTTCCTGGAAGTAGCTACGTTTCAGTTGCTCAGGGGCCACGTGTGGTTTCATGGGGACACCGGATAGAACAGAGTAGCTGTAGAAAATGTCTAATTCTAGACAGTATACAGTGTTGGTCTACAGACTTCTAAAGGTTCCCCTACAAGAACTTTAGATGGGGCCTGGCTATCACTCTGTCTATAGTTCATTTTTACATAGAAAGCATCTTCTGCTCTCAGGGATCACGGGACCATGAAAGCTGTGCTGGCTGTGACTACCTGTCATGGGTGTCGTTGTCTTGGGCTGCACCCCCCCCAACTGTTCTTTGTCCTTTCCTTTACAGTTCTCCCACAGATCCTGGAGACCTGTCTTGTCTGCCGACCTCCACCTGCTTCTGGAGGGTCCCATTCCTTTGCCTGTTCTTCTTCAAGGAGACTGTTCTGGAGGATTGAACAAGGTTGTATCCCCAGGAAAGAACTCATGTCTGGGCTCCCCCATGCCTAGACTCTCCATATTGTCGGCTCTTCTTGCACCCTGCTCCCGAAACCACCAAGAACCACAGGCTCGAAGTCCCCTCCTCAACCAGGTCCAGGCCCCATGAAGGCTGCTTCTAACACCTGGCTTTCTGAGGTCCCTGCCATCTTACTATCTCATCTTCTCCCTGCACACCTTCTCCAGCATTCTCTGTACAAATTCTTACTTCTCCCACAGCTCACTGCCCCAGTTACCGAAGGCCCCTGCACTGGCTCACTGCCCCCAGCCCCTCACACCCCTGCACTGGCTCGATGATTCCCTCCCCCGTCCCCGCCTCTGCACTGGATCACTGCGCCCAGCCCTTCACTTCCTCCATCAGCTCCTCACCACCTGTTGGCATAGTTTCTGGGCTATTTTATTGGGTTCTCATGTCTACCACCATTCCAACCCTCATTTCACCCTAACACTAGGTAGGAGGGAAAGAAGGTTAGAGGGGAAAGGGGGCATAGACCTCTTTAGGCTACTTCCTGATGATTAGGGGCGTTGAGTTCCATGAGGCAAGTCCAACCTTCACTGTCAGCATATCTCCAACCAGCAATCCAGCAAACCAATCCAGCAATCCAGCAAACCAATCCAGCAAACCGATCCAGCCATAGCAGACACAGCAGCAGGGACCAGCAGGCTTTCTCAAGAGTCCCTAGAATTCCAAACAGACTAACTTCAGGTGGCAAAATCACACCCCTCCTAGAGCATGAGACAATCATAGTGGCTGTGGACAATCCCATATCCCACACCCACCTGGGATTAAAACAAAACATATTCACATAACTGGGTTTTTTAAAGAAACCAAAATGCTCACTCTATCACCTCACTTGTTCACTGTCTGCAACCCTTCAGCCCTGCATTTACTCATTGCCCCCACCCCCTCAGCCCTGCATTTACTCATTGCCCCCACCCCCTCAGCCCTGCATTTACTCATTGCCCCCACTCCCTCAGCCCTGCATTTACTCATTGCCCCCACCCCTCACCCCTGCATTTACTATTGCCCCCACCCCTTACCCCTGCATTTACTCATTGCCCCCACCCCCTTACCCCCCTGCATTTACTCATTGCCCCCACCCACTTACCCCTGCATTTACTCATTGCCCCCCCCCTCAGCCCTGCATTTACTCATTGCCCCCACCCCTTACCCCTGCATTTACTCATTGCCCCCACCCCTCAGCCCTGCATTTACTCATTGCCCCCACCCCCTCATCTCTCCAGCTGCTCATACCGTCTTATATATGCCCTGGCTTCCTGAACCCAGTGTTGACTTGCATTGGCCTCAGAACCTAAAGATCCTGAAGATTGTCACCCCTCCATGGTCTAACCTCCTTAGATGCCTTCCTAGGTTTTAAATTTTCCTCTCCTGGTAACTGAAAGGTCAGGACAGGCCTCCCCTCCAATCCCCTGGCACTAGTGAGCATGTCATAAATGGTTCACACATGGGTCTTTCATCCCCAGCAGGTCTTCATGGGCCAGATCTGCAGGTCATGGGCCTCTGAGAACGTCTGTGGAGAGAGCAAGGGGTAGGGAAAAAGTAAACCTTTGAAGTAAAGGCTTTGAGACCTTATAGGGACTGGCCAAGGTCACCAAGCAGGTGAAAATCAGAGCCAAACTAGATCAGGGCCAGCAGTCTCTCCCAAAGTGGACACAGACGGAGGTACAAAAAAAGAAATACTCTGCCTTGTGGTCCCAAGTGGTGTCTGAGCTTGGCAGGCTGCTGGAGAGGGGTGAGGGATGGTAGGACCCCAACAGGCCATCCAGGAGTGTGACTTCTGTTCTCTGTGCTGTGATACCACTCGCAGCCACAAGGTGGCGCACATGTCAGCGCTAAAGAAAAAACAAAAACAAAAAAAACCCTCAACTTGTTAAGAGAGGTTTGCAGTTTACCATCTCCAGTGCACTGGCTCACTACCCACAGCTCCCATGCCAGGCTGTCTCAGAGCCTGATTTCTACCACCCCACAAGGCCTGGCAAGGCTGTAGAGAAGACCCATATTCCAGGAGCAGACCCTCCAAGGGTCACAGCCACAGTTGGAGATCCTACAGCAGAACCTTCCCACGTGTCAAGTCTTATCACATCCAAGTTCCTTCCAAGATGCCCGTACCTTGCCCAGGCTGTCATGGGAACACCTAGAACAGAGTATAAGGTACCTTACACACCACGGTTGGGGGTTTTCCCTGAAAAACAGCTGCTATGTTGGTGGGGCCTCTCACTTCAGAGGGCATTAAGGCAAGAAAATATGTGATTTGGATTTCAGGAAATCGGGCCTCTACTCATGGAGCGCTTATAATGGGCAGAGGAACAGGCACTGTGCACAGACACACATCCGTCTGCCTGGCACCATGAGACTACACAGCCCTAGATGCTCAGGCTTCCCAACTCTTTCTTGGAGGCTCTGAGCCCTGATCTCCCACAGGCTGCTGCTGCTTACCTCCTTGGTGGGAAGAGAATAGGGGCTGAGACCCAGTCCCTTAATAGTGAGTTATTCTCCTGCTTCACATTCTGCTGTGGAAAGCAGAAGACGTTCGTTGGACATTCTTGTTCCTCAATGTTCCTCAGGGCTGTGGCAGGAGGCTTTGGGGAACAAGGGGGTGCAGCTGGCCTCAGAGTGTAAACAGGTTCTAACCACCTTCCTATAGATTCCAGGGAGGCTCAGGAGCTCGGAAGCACCTACCGGCGTGGCCCCCGCCTTTGCTGTCCCTCCATATCTAGCTCACTTTGGGCAGAGGAGGTGGGGTCAGTGGTGACATTATTGGATCTCAGTGTGAGTGTGGCTGTTCATATCAGGTGGCTTTTAGGACAGCGGGTGCAACAGAGATTCCTTACTGTCCAAGGTCAAGATGCAGCAGGGCCAGTTCCTTTGCACCAGGGTGTGGTGTCGACACCTTCTCTGTCTCCATATGGTCATCCCTTTGTGTGTGTCTTTGTCCTGCTTGTGAATCAGGCAGATAACTGGGCAGTGGTGACTGTTACATGCCTTTGATCCCAGCACTTGGGAGGCTGAGGCAGGTAGGTCTCTGAGTTTGATGTTGGTCTGGTCTACAGATTGAGTTCCAGGACAGACCGGGCTACACAGAGAAACCCTCCAAGAACCATGCAAACTAGACTGGAGCTAGCTCCTATGACCCCGCTGGCTTTTCTGGCCTCTGTAAAGACCCTGTCTTCCCGTGTAGTCCTGTTCCGAGGTTTGGTGGATTAGGACTTCAATGTTCAGACCTGTGAGACACAGTCCAGACCTCAATAACCTTTATCTGTTGTCGAGGGGCCATTGTTGTGAGGAGTCTCTGAGTAGACGGTGGGCATGGTAACCCCAAGTTCTCCCGGGGGTAGTGTCTGTCCAAATCCGTCTTCTAGAATGTACTTTATTAACCAGTTCCATTTCTCACCAGGCAGTGCCTGGAAGTGGCACCCAGTGGATGTTTGTGAGCAGAAGGGGAGGGTTGGGGGAAGGCCTTGGAAGTCTGGCTCCGTTGTTGGGCTCCTGCTGTCTATCTCCTCATCCTGGACACTCATGCAAAGAACGTTCCCTGGGAACCCTGGGTTATGCAAGAATCGGGCTGTTTCGTGCATCTGCTGGCTCCCTTCCTGATTGGGTAATGCTCTGGTCTCAGGTGGTTCGGCTTGACCAGAAGCTGCAACATCTCCCAGGCTCCCTTCCCCTTCCCATCACCCCCAATGCATGCAGGCTGAACCAGAAACAGCAGAGAGGAAAATGTGCTACAGGAATAGGGCTAGGAAGGATTCCCTGAGGGCAGGGCTTGTCTACAGAGGAACAGGAAGTCAGAGAGAGTGACTGGAAGTAAGGGGCGGGGCTTCCTGTAACACCCGGCATAGCGTGCGCTTCTGCAGTTGTACTGACTGGCTTCAGGATGGATGTCCTGTTTGGTAGTGAGGACCTGCCTGCCGTGCCATCCTCATGAGAGCTGTGTAGGAGAGCGTGTCAGGGACTTACTTTGCTCTCATCTATTGCTTTAATGAGACATCGTGACCAAGGCAACTTATAGACCAGTGTCTAATTTGGGGCATGGGTTAGTCCATAACTGCTATGGCAGACAGTACATGGTGCTGGAGCAGTCGCTGGGAGCTTACACCTTGAGACACAGCCACAAGGCAGAGAGAAAGTTAACTTTTGTGAAACCTCAAACCCAGAGAAATACTTCCTCTAGCAAGGCCACACCTTCTAATCCTTCCCAAACAGTGTCACCATCCGGGGACCAAGCATCCAAATGTATGAGCCTATGGGGGCCGTTCTTATCCAAACCAACACATCTTCCTTCAACAGCCTACTCTACAAAACCAGCTCCAATCATAAAGCCATCCTGAGGGCTGCGCCACATGAGTGTACTGGGGATTAAGCTTGCAATGAAGGGACTTTGGGGACCTATTTTAACTCCAGCAGGGAGGGACACCTACATGAAATGCACTGAGCCTTTCCTCGTAGAAGCTGCCCAGCTGAGTTCATGGAAGAGGGGTGCGGAGTGACTCCTGAGGACTCTGGCTTCATGGGAAGCTAGATCCATTTTCTAACCCAGCTGGTCAAGGCAGGCTTTGTGGAGCTGAAATCTTGGAGTTAGCTTGGAAGGTTGGACAGGGTCAGAGTGGAGAGGCTCCCCCTGGGAATCCTGGAGGCAGGAAAGTAGAACTTGTGTTTGTGGGGAAACCAGAGGCCTGTTTTGCTGGAGGGCAAAGAGGAAGCTGGAAAGGCCAGAGGTAGGAGGAACCAGCGAGATTGGCATGGCATTGGGCTGAGATGCCGCACAAAGGTGACTCAGACGAGGTTCTGGCCCAAAGTAGCTCTCATCTTGCCAAGACCAAGCCCTGCAGGCAGCTTAGTTTGACATCTCACACTGCCCGCCAAGAGCCATGGAACAGACCACATGCTGTGCTGCACGCCAGCATTGAGACCATTGCTTATTCTGCAGAGAGCTCACCCACTGGAGCCCCTCTGGATGTATCAGCCCTGACCCTGGTACAGAGGCCTGTCTGGAAGGTAGGCAATGCTGGAGGACAAAGGGGGCCCGAATCCTGTCCCCCAGAAAGCTCCAGAGTCCTTCAGCACCCCTCAAACCACCTTATGCTTGAGACATAAGGTGGAGACAGTTCTGGATTGAGAGAGTTGGAGGTGAGGTAGTCAAAGCCCGCGGAGCAAGCGTAGAGTCATGTGGGCACAAGTCTAATGTGCTGTCTCCTCTTGCTGATGCTTAGCTTGCTACAGTCACCTCCTACCCTATAGCTGGCCTCCTAGGTCAGACCAAGTATGGGGCTGCTGGTTGTTTCCTCCAACCAGATTAGGGCCTGGGGTTCTGGAGGGTGCGGTCTTTACCCGGGTCATTAGTTACCTTTCTGGGACCTTGTCAACCCTTGTTTTTGAAAGGTGAGTCAAAACGGGGAGGTGTCTACTAGAGGATCTCTTTTCCTTAAGGTAGTGCCAGGGCTGAAATAGACTTCCTATCGCTAAGGTGACATTTAAAGGTGTGTGGAGCCATTTCTGGCTAGGTACTGAGTGGGGGAGAAGGGAGGGGTTGCCCACTGCTCTCCAGGTGCAGATTCCATGTCCTTTTCCCAGTGTGCAGCTATGCTGAGTCCAGCTTGGCGACGCCAGGTCAAGTATTTCTACTCCAAGCACGGGTCCCCATTCGCAGAAACCGTCAAGCCAGTTCGCCGGAGAGAGGTGACAGTGGAGTGTATGCTGGTGCTTGGTTGTGCCCGTGGCTGCGACTGGCAGGCGGCCACGCGTGCGCGTGGGCACGCGCGGCGAGGACCCACGTGGGTCACCCAAACAAAGGCGGCGCCGCGTGATCGGGCTCGCGCGCGCGCGAACCCGGCAGAGAGGGCGGGAGGCGAGGGGCGGAGCAGGGCGGCGGCTGCGCAGGTCCGGCCGGGGCGCGCAGACTCCGCGCAGCAGGACGTGAGCGCGCGACGCGGCGCCGCCTCCGCGCTCGTGGCCGGCACCCGCGGGGCCGCGTAGTCCCCGCTCCCCGGCGCCGCTGGGCTCCCGGGAGGGCGGCAGGTGCAGCGCGGCCGGGTGGCCGGCCAAGGGGGCGCCGCGGCGGCGGGTGGATGAGAGTTGGCCCCGATCATCCCGCAGGGTAAGCGGCGCGCACGCGGACTCCCACACGGACCTGGGCGACGCTCGCCACGCTCTGTCCCGGCCGCCGGGCCGCGACCCCGTGCGCTGTGCCTCTCTCGGTGGCCAACAGCGGCGACCCTCCCTTCGGGGAGCAGCGCGGGAGCGTCTCGCACACACGCTCTCAGGGCGCGCGTCACGGCCGTCCCTCGTGCGTACCACGGGCGCTGTGTGGGTCAGGGTCCTGGTGAGCGAGAGGCAGACGTCGATGGGACGCAGGGCCCAAAGTATGATGTGGGGGAGTCATTAGATGGGTCACCATGCCTAGGCCGCTAGTGGGGGGGTCAGGGTGAGGGCGCAGTAAATGTCGTCCTACTGACCCACTCTTGGGGGTGGGGGAGGACTGAAAAGGAGGACTGTCCAAGCCGTTGTGGTCCAAGAGATGACCCTGGGAAAAGTTGTGGTCGCTTGCTTCCTTTCCACACCCTGCTTTCTGTGTGTCTTTTCCTTGCATTTGAACATTAGCCTATGGGATTCTGGGGACAGTTGTCACCTGGCTGGAGCTTAGGCCTATGTGTTTATACAACCGTTAAGGTGGGGTGCTGTGTGGCAGTCCCTAGCCTAAGACCTCATCTGTCCAGAGCGGGACGAGCACCTCTGAAGGGTGGAGAGGGGCAGGTCTGGATGTTGGTTCCCCTGTCCCTACCTGTGGCCAGGGTAAGGAGCAGGCTTCCGGGGCCAGAGGCAGAACCTTGTACTCCTTGAAACATCCCCATTTCCAGAGGTAAGAGAGATTCAGTTTCGGGGAGACCTTGTTCAGAGTGGGTTCCCTTCCTGCCTTGCCTTGTGTAGATTAGGGACAAAATTAAAGGTGCTGAGTCCTAGCCACCCCCACACCCCAATCTCACTGAAGCCCAGCCAGGCAAAGGGGCTTGCTTTAAGGCCAGGCCCAGGAGGAGGGTCAGGGTCCAGGCTCTGTAGGGTTTGAAATAAAGGACAGTTGGAAGTTAGTTTTTCTCGGGTACCTACCTGTTCTGTGACATTGGGCAAGGCAGTGGCCATCCCTGCCTCATTTTCCTTCTCAGTGAGTGAGAAAAGACAAGATAAGTGTTAAAGAGACAGGACGGGCTCCCTGCTGGCCAGACGCACCCTAGGTGAGGAGTCAGGCGAGGCTATCCTACCCTTTGCCTCTTAGGTGGCCTTGGTGGACCTGCAGAGACCTGAAGAATCTTCTCTCATTCTGTCCAACCTGGTCCCACGCCCATTTGGGGACATACAACCTGGTCCAGTGGGGGTGTTTTATCTATTATCCCTGCTCCATGCTGGATGAAGCCACAATCCACAGATGCTCTCTGGGACACCCCAACTGGAGGACTCGGTCAGTATGCCTTCTCCTCCCTCCTCCCCAAGCTGCTTCTGGACACTGGAGGCCCCTGGCTTTGCTGAACTCCCAGGGAGCATGGGCTAGGAGGTGGCTAGGAAGTTGGATGCCCAGGATCAGATTCCTTGTGGACTCTCATTTTCCTGCTCTGTTTGTTTTTTCCTTGGCCATTCTGGCTGATGGTGGGGAGCATGGCTGTCCCTGTTGGACCCAGAGATGTCTGTCTGAGTACATGGCTGGGACTTATTTCTTATAAACTCTGGGGACAGTCTCAGAGTTGAGGTGTGTTTCTACGCAGCCTGGCCACCTGTTTATCCTGTGCCTCCTACCCAGGCAGGCAGAGGGGGGTTTTTTGCAGAGGTGTCTTCCTTAAGGAAGAACCAGTGGTCTCTCTCCAAACCTCCTGGCGCCCTCTGTGATCCTGGCTCACCCGGAGTGGCGCCAGCAGACAGCACAGTTGCCAGTGCCAGCAGTCATGGCCTCTGCTGTCCTCATTGTCGCCGGGCTTCACCTTCACCACCTAGAAAGAGGAGAGTCAGACCTGTTTCCTGAATCAACATTTCTGCCTCACAATAGAGAGTGCTCTGCACAATGAGACAGTGTCACGGAGGCTCTGAGATACTCTTGGCTGTGCTCGTGTGGCCCCAGCATAGGAAGTCACAGCTGTTTAGAAATAGCAGCTCCAGCTGGGACAGAATTCATGTCTAGAGAACCAAAGGATCAGTATTCTGCTGTGGGATCCTTGTTGGCTAATGTGCTACGTGGTGTCCCCTCCTTCTCTGGGGACACACGGGCACCCTATCTAGTTCCCCATGCTCTGTTAGGGTTTCTCTCTAGAAGCCCGGTCTACTGAGCCTTTACAGGATTGGGGTGCTCATGGGGTGAGGATCATGTTTGGGGGCCATCTTCTTTGGAGAGCTGGACAGGTTCTCCTCCTGAGCACCCCCCTGGCCTCTCTACTCTGGTGTTTGGCTTTCCCGGTACAACATGATGGCAACATTTCGTGTGCAGTGGCAGGTACCTTTCAGTGGGAGATGCTGCGACTGGCTTGTGTGGTTGGGCCACCTTTGGAGGCTCTGCATTCTTCCCTGTGAGGTAGATTGAAAGGGCTCTGCTGGCCCTCTAGCAGTGCGGGGGCAAGGCTAAGGCCCACTTGCGAAGGTGGCTGTTGGGACAACCGCTGACCACTCTGCTGTGTGTCAAGAGTGGAGAGACAGCAATCCTGAATCTACAGAGATAGGATGGCAGCCGTGCAGAGTGAGTCACAGGTGAATGGAGACTTGCTGCGAAGCAGATCCTCTTTCCCTGGCCTCAGGTGGCCATTTCCAGAGAGGCGTCCACCCCAGGGCAGTTTAAGTATAAATAGGGGATCTGGAAGGTTTGGTATGTGAGCTCTTTAAGCGGGGCTGGGGACTTTTCAGTGCCATTCGTAGTGGCTTTGGGGCTGCTTTCTCCTCGGCTTTCCCCTGGTGGCTTCCTGCTTTTCTTCATTCTGTGTAGAACTAGAAAATGGTGCGTAGAAAGAGGGTGGAAGTCCTTAGCCAGGTGTGGGCAAGCTTCAGGGAGGAGGCCTAGCCTAGCCCAAGTGGGTGGGCCCAGGGCAGTTGTACCAGGTCAGAGCTGGGACTGATGGAGAAACATCTTATCAAGCCAAAAAAAAAAAAAAACCTGGTTGTGACAGATCGGGGATTTCCTAATTGTAGAAAACGTCAGTCTTGTCTCCTGGGGTGTCTGCGTGTGGCCAGTACAGAAGGCATGGGAGGGGACTATAAGTCACCACTAATAACGTTTGACATCTAAAGGCCATTGTTAAGACCGTTTGGTGTTTGAATTATAACCGAGGTTGCGATTATACTTAAGCCTGTGATTAAAGTCCCCTGTGGTTAGGCAGGAAGACAGGAAGTATTGGCCTATCTAAAAAAAAAAACCCCAAATAGTAGTAAGAGAAAGCAGTCTACACACTACATATTGTGCCGAGTGCCTCTCAGGAATCCTCTCACCCCACGCACTTTAGCTATGATCACCAGGTAAGGAAACCGAGGCACAGAGAGGGCCATAGCTTGTTCAAGTGCTTGTTAGTTCTGCACCAAAGCCAGGGTTTGAACTTGTGGCCACAGCAGCTCCAGGGCCCCATGGTAACCCTTCTGTAAAGCTGAGTTAAAGGGAGCCTGTAGTTTTTAAAGGCACGGCAGTATCTCTCACAGGGCCTGGTGACCGTCTTCTGAGATGTCCTTCTTCATGGTTTATTTTTGTGATTATTGAAGGTGGATTCTGTGGTGGGCTCCGTCCCACAGGAAGGCTACCTCTAACAAAGAGAAGTTTGGGTTTTGTTTTTTTCCAAGATAGAAGACTTTGTCTCCTTTTCTGTTTGTCTCTCCTCCCATGTAGAGGGTGCGTACTTCCCAAAGCCTGGGTCTCTCCCACTCCCAGTTAGCACCATGTCCCTTGGGTCTGGCAGCCTCTGGTGAGCCTCAGTGTCACCGAGTGGGCATCCTGCTCTGTCTTCTCTGGGCCATTTGGCAGTTCATACTGCACAGACCCTAGCTTTAGGGTTCATCTGTAGTCAGGCTGTGTGACCAGGAGGGGCCAGGCTCTCTGACAGCTGCTGCAGGGAGGGGATGAGCCTAGGAGAGAATTTGTTCTTTCTAAGCATCTTTGTTGAGGAATAATTCACATGCCACACTACCCACCCTTTGCAGAGATAATTTCCCGCTTTCAAACCCATTCATAATCTTGTCAACCATCACCGTAAGTATTAGATAGAGGAGGTTTCCAGAACAAGGCAAGGACCGGGTAGCTGGCCTGCCACTGCCTCTTTCCCCAGCTGAGGCCATCACCGTGATCGTTTATCTATGGATTTGCCTTTTCTGGACACTTAATGCTACCTGTAATCACACGGTGGGTGGCCTTTGCGTTAGCTGTCCTTGTTCATTGTGGTTGTGTCCTGGTGACAGTTGTGCCCGGTGTCCATCTGTCCCCCTTCCTGCCCTGCTCCACCCCACCCCCTATGTCAATGCTCTGTCGTACCGTTAACATTTGAAGCTGGCGTGGTTTGCTTCTTACCGTTTGTAGACCAGTGGTGCTCATGCGTTTAAAGAGTTGTAGATTACATTTACTTAATGTCTTTATTTCTGGGTGCGAAATGCCACATCCTTCATGTGGAGGCCGGAGGACGACTTTTGGGAGTCAGTTCTCTCCTACCGTGGGGTTCTCTGTCCTTAGGGATGAAACTCAGGCCATCGGGTTAGGATTCCATCCATGGTTATTAATGAAGTCCCCTGCCTCACAGGTTGCCTTCGTTTTTTGCCTCATGTCCTTGTTTCTGTCCCAGGACCCCATCCATGTCCACATATGTCTAGTTGCGTATTTCCTTAGGCTCCCCTTGGCTGTGACCCTGTCTCAGACTCTGGTTGACTCCTCGAGGAGTGTGGTGGTCCGTGGGGCCCTGTGTTGGAGCCTGTGTATCACTCCGGAATCCTCCCTTGAAATGTAGATGATCTTGTCGTGATGCGTCGGGGGTAATGGGTTTGGGAAGGGCTGGAGTATTCTTGATGTCTGGATTCTGTCTTTCCGTGTGACTCCAATGCTCCCTGTCGGTCAAGGAGCCTCTCTGTCAAGGCCCTCCCTGTGCCGCTATTCAGAGGGAACTCACGGTGTATCTTACAACTGAGACAAGGGAAGGGGCTCCGTGCTACCCCGAGAACCAGAATTATTCGGAATTCTGTGTGGATAGGGGAACTGTCTCTTCTTAGCCACTTATTAATCATTAGTGTCTATTATGTTGATTCACATTTTACACTATATTGTGCGATTCCACTTGGCTTCTTTCCTTACGTTGTTCTTTTGTTGTTACCCCTGGGTCCCCTAGACACCTCACCCCTGCAAGAACCTAAGCTCTTTTCACTGCTCTTTGCCCCATAGGACATTCCAGGTTCAGCCCCAGAGTCTCTGTCCATTCTATAGACAGCATCAGAAACCCAGATCTAGTGCTGGTTGCTACTGGGGTGTGGTTGCTTCTAGACACCCTCCTCCCCCCCAATGGAAGAAAAGAAAGTGCATGTGTGAACTCTGACCCCTACATGCTTGCATCTGTTCATGAACACATCCACGCGTGGAGATCTGTGTCTATAACAAGGGGACTGTGTTCACAGATGGCAGCTCTTGTCTGCTCACCCACGGATGGTTCTGGTCTCTTCTCCTTGTAGATCAATACCGCCTCACCTTAGCAGCACAGAGCTTAGGGTC
Source organism: Rattus rattus (assembly GCF_011064425.1). Lineage (NCBI taxonomy): Eukaryota > Metazoa > Chordata > Mammalia > Rodentia > Muridae > Rattus > Rattus rattus. Next base: position 255,413,486 of record NC_046154.1, read on the forward strand.
TTTCTCCCTTAGCTACTGGTGCATTTAATCTTTCCGTGTCAGTGCTCACAAAGTGAGATCGGAACGGTTATCTTGCAGTGCACAGGGAGAGTTTGCCAACCCAAGGCCGTACCATGCAGCGGGTATGCACTTTGGGGCTGCAGAGTGTAGGGAGGGCCAGCCACCTCCCCAGAGATGCTTCTGGGACTGGTTCTGTGATGGAGAGAGAAACAAGGGGAAATTGTGGATGGAGGGGTTGTCTGCTATGCTCAACAGCTGACTTTTGAAGGAATCTTCATAGTCTGACCTCAAGAAGGGAGGAGAAAGGCTGTGGTCGGCTGGCAGCTTTGGAGTTCAGAGATCTTTGGCTTTGATCCTGCCCGGGTCTGTCTCCTCTCTCCTCTCTCCGCCACTGAACTTGCCACCTCAGCAGGGAGGAGTCTTTGAATGGGTCTCTGAGCATAGAAGGCACACGCCTACTTGCCTTTCTGGGCTGTGCCACAGTTGCCGCCCATGGTGGGAAAAGGGGACAAAGTGGACACTCCTTTGCTGACTTGGGTTTGGCCTGGTTCCCCTTCTCTATCGTGGGCTCGGTGGTAGCCATTGCCCTATCCCAGCTGTTCAGGTCATCGGCAGCTGGTGTCTGTGGCACGGTAGGGGGGCCTGCATGCACAGCGTTTATTTTAACAGGAATTGTGTAGGCTGGAGGTGTGATGCGTGTGGGCTGAATGGGTGACTAGATAAGGCCTGATAAGGACCTGAGAACAGGCAGGGGGACACTGATGTTTCGGAAGAATGTAGCCACCTGACCAGGCTCAGGAGACACCTAGACAGCTCTTCTATTTCCTGTTGCTCTCTGCTTGAGCCGAAGTGAGATAGGACACCAGGCGACTCTTGGGCTCAATGAGGCTGTTTCGTGGTTGGGATTCTATTTTCTGCGTGATGTAGGCTGAGCTCTGTGTGCCCTGGGATAGATGCCACCCCAATCCCTGATGGGCTTGGAAGTGAATAGAGGGGATGGGGGTGTGATCTGTGCTGTCTACACTCGCAGGGAGGGGCAAGCAGACTGCTGGCTGTGCATGGTGACTGCCGTCTCCTCTATAGATTTCTTTCTTTTTTTTTTTTTAGAACTTAGAAGCATTTTTTTCCCTCCCACTGTTGAATACTAATATGGGGGAGAGCTTCTGGTTGTAGTTTAAGAAGCCTCGGCTCGAAAGAGCTCAGCTGTACACCCGGCCTTGTTTCTGTTCTTGTTTATCAAAGATCTGCTCCATGCTTGACACTAGACAGTGTTGAGTGTCGTCACTGTCCTCTGGGGGCCTGTGGTGGAAGGGAGGCTAGAACGCCTGCCTATTGCCTGAGAAAGCAGCCTTGGGAAGCAGGTCTGTCGCCCTTCATGGTCACCTAGTTGTCCTACCCTGTAACCCAGACAGGTTGTTAAGGCCTGTAGCTTGGAGGAGACCTGTGATGTCAGGAAGGCATACCCCGGATGGTCCATCGAGTGAGCAGTTTGTCATTTAAAACTCAGGGGGGAGAGATGGCTCAGGACACTAGTTACTATTCTGGCAGGCCCAGGGTTCAGTTCCCAGCTCCCGTGTGTCTAGCTCCAGACCAAGTGGTTCTGATGTCCTCTTTTAGCACCCGTGGGTACCAGGCATGCACGCAGTGCACACACATGCTTGCGGGCAAAAACAGTCATACACTGAAAATAAAAATAAATAAATCTTTAAAAAAAAGGAAGGAAGGAAGGAAGGAAGAGAGAGAGAGAGAAAGAAAGAAAGAAAGAAAGGAAGGAAGAAAGAAAGAAAGAAACCAAGTTCTTAAAAAGGGGGGCTGGGAGTGCAGAGCAGGTGATGTGACTGAGCATGTGTCCTCAGGAGATAGGAAGACTGAGTTCAGGGTCAGCCTGGGCTACATAGGGAGACCCCCATCGAAAAACAAAAGAGCCACAAATGTACCTCAGTGCTATGGCAGTCACCTAGCATACATGAGGCTCTGGGGTTCAATAGTCAGTACAGACAGCAAACAAAAAACAAACAAACATCTATAACTTCCGTGTCATAGAACCCATTCTGTCTTTAGAAGAAGCCCGCTACAGCTAGCTAGCTGCCCAAGGAATGGGAAGGATTGGGAAGCCTGCTACAGCTGCCCAAGGAATGGGAAGGCCGCGTGTTGGTGGTGGTTTTATGATTAGCTCTGACCCCTCCATAGATTTCTAACGGGATGGGCAGCTCTCTCGGTCAGAGGAGTTTTCAGTCAAGCACAAGACCCTTCTGGTTCTGACGAGCCAGCAACCTGGGAGGGGACCCTGAGCTAGAGGAGATGATTTTTTTCTTCTTCTTCTGTCCCTAGCCACTGCTAGGTATCAAAGGAGGCGTATGAGTCATTTCACAAGTCTGAGAACTGGAACCTGAGGTTCGAGTGTGTGTGGGCAGGGCTGGAAGGCTGGCTGGTAGCCCAGCTGTCCAGAATGATACCCCGGGCCCAGCATAGGAGAAAGCTGTGCAGTCTGTACCCTAGAGAACCTCAGAATCTGCCTATCTGGGGTCCCATGCTAGCTTCGGAGGCCTACCCCTTCCCTACCCATTTTACCCATAGGGAATGGTCAGGGGTCTTACAAGAGGAGTGTGGGGGTGGGAGGGCCATGCATCATCTCCCAAGGCAGTGCCAGAGAGGTGGCTAGGGATGAGGAGGGGGTAGGGATGTGGCGTGGGGGATGGGACAAGGGTTGTGATGCAGGTCAGAGGTGGTGGGGCCTCGAAGAAAGTGGAACAGGCGTGCGCTTACTAGATCCCGGATCAAGAAGGAAGGTGACATTTTGTTCAACAGCTTGCTGAAGAGTGCAGGGGTGTGTGAATCACTTCGGAAGGCATTTCCGTCAGAAGGTTTAAAAACAGTGAAAATGAGGGGGGAGGGTGTGGAAGGAGAGAGGGAGAGGGAGGAGTGGAAGGGTGGGACTCAGGTGCTGGAGGTAGAGTTCAGAGAAGTGACTTCTGTGAGCACCCGGTAGTCGGTCTTCAGGGCCACTGCCCAACGGTGGGAGTGGCCCACGTGCGACTTTACCACACATTCAGTTGTCTTTGTAGAGAGGAAATGAGGCATGAGTCAGCCTCCTGCAGCACCAGGGCGGAGCCCCAGGAGGATGGCCTGGATGGCCTCCTACCCTCACACCCCCTCCGCCCTGCTGAGAGCCCCACTCCCCTCACTGGAGGCAAATGGCAAAAGGACAGGGCGCGGTCAGGAGGGGCACCAAGGGCAGAGAAGGGGCTGATGAGGGTGGTATCTAGTCCATTGGGGTTAGGGATGTCGGGCCATGTTGGGCTTGATCTGAGCTATCTGAGCATTGTTCTCTGAGCTGAACACCAGAAATTGACCCTGGGGGTTCCCTGGGAGGGACAGACCCTGCGATCCAGGTGATACTAGTTCTAAACCTACAGAGATCAACGAGTGCCACCAGATGCCAGGTTGCTCGTGCAGCTGTTACATATCCTCAGGGTTGAGGAGGCCCACAGGCCAGCTCCCTGAGAGGAAGGCAAGCATTCCAGCTCCTTGAGACTAGCAATACTGCATGGGTGAGGGGCAGGCTGGGCTGGCTCCCAAGACAGCAATGGGTGGATTCTCTGTTTGCATTGATGTATGTAGGGTGGGGCAGGGTGGGCTGCTTATAGGAAGGAAAAGGGGAGCTGGGCCCTGGCCAACTACTTTCTGGGCTTTTAAAAGCTCCATCTGACCTCCTACAGCAACATCAGGATTGCCCATCTATAGATGGGCCTGGGGGTTGGGGTCCTTAAAGCTGCAAGTTGCCTGTCATTACTTTGGCCTCCTGCCTAGGCCTGCTCTAGGCACTCCAGCCCTTGAACTCTCCCTTCTCCCACCCCAGAGTACCACAGGGATACTTCTAGCCCTACATCCCTGTCACTGGGCTAGGCCTTGGTGGTCCCACAAGGTGTGGGGAAAAGTATTGGATTGGATGAGTCTGGGTGATGACTGTCTCCCTGACTGACCTGTGCCAAAGCCCTCTGCCTTTGGTCATGCCATAATGGTGGGACCTGGGGCAAGCGGTTGAGCGAGTCTCTCTGAGTGTCTCTCATTTATCCTCCAGGGTGAGGTCCGTGCTACAGAACACTTCGTAGGTCCTGAGATGTCATGTGTGGAAAGTGCCCACCTAAGCAGCGTCAGCTGTCACTGAGTAAAGTCTGGGTCTGCAGTTGGTCGTCCGTAGCCATCCGGGGCAACTACTCGGTAGTGCATGATGTCTGCTACAGCGCTCTAGAGGGGACCTTTTCCAAAGTAAGGGACCTTCTTTGAGTGTTCTGGTTTCTTTAACTCCCAAAGCCATGGAATTTCCTCAAAGGAAGAGAGTCCTGGAAGCTATGGGAACCCTGGATGCTGGAGAGAACCCAGGACATTGGGGGAGGTTGGAGAGCAGTAAAATCTCTGTTCCAGGTAGCCCAAGGGCAGATGGCAGTTGGGGGCTGGGTTGATTGGACCCAGGGAGGGATGCCTGAGGCTGCCTAAGGCAGAGCGTGAGTGGGCGGGCCAGAGGGTACAGGAAGGAGGCTGCCATCCCTCTACAGTAGCCCCATGTGATCTCCACAGTGCAGATGAGGAAGTAGGCATTCGAGAGGTCCCACCTTGTTTTTTGGTGGGGTCCAGGCTCTTGACATCCTGCTACCCTCTATGGTCTATGTACTTCCAAAGGTCAGTGCTGGGTCTTCACTCGTATTCTTGGGCATGGGCCTTGAGGGGTAACCCTCAAGTCTTTTGTTGACCTCGGGCTTCTGGGTGACCCCCCTTCCCTCCAATCATGTGTACTCCTGAAAGTCCTCTTGTGTCTGTCTGAAGCTCTTTCCTCTTCCCTCCCTTGGGGAGCCTCCTGGCAGACAGTGTCTGAGGGGAGTCAGACTCTCACATAACCCCCAGTCCTGCCTAGGACCCTCCCAACATTTGCCTGCACGTGGCATGGTGTGTTCACTGATATGAGGCCCCGCCATCTAATGCATTCAGTGCTACAGGTTGGGTTCAGAGAGGTTAGGTGCCTGTCTGGTTAGATAGCCAGAAAACTGTGAGGCTGGTGGCTCCAAGGCCACAGTGTGTCCCCACTGCTGAACTAAGTGATTGAGGCAGAGGCTGGTGTAGACCCAAGGCTGTCACAGACCTCACTTTGGTGGAAAAGAGGGATTCTGAGAGAGAGATGTTCAGCCACCAGTTCTAGATGCCACCGCTGACATGACCTGGGGTTGAAAGTCTTTATTGATTTAAACCTAGATTCACCAGAACTTCCCAACAAATGTGGACTGTTGTGTCCGGTGGAAAGGCCATTCCCACCTCATCACAATGAGCTAGGCACAGTCAGGTGTCAGGTGACACTGATGGGCTTTCAGGGCTAGCACTGAACCCGAGGGCTGGCCAGTCAGCCATCCCTTTTCCTGTTGCAGCAGACTCTACAAAGGTAGGTGCCTCCTCCCCTCTATCCCCAACAATTGGCTGCGGGCCTGGGGACAGGCTTTGAGAACACTATAATGTCTGAGGAGAGCCCATTTGCCTGAGTACAAATCCTGTCCCCACGGCCTGGCTCAGTAGGCCACCAGGGCTTGTCTTGGCTGTGCAACAGGTACGGTTCAGTCTCTGCAGGATCCTGTTGCCAGGAGAGGGAGGCCAGCTTCCCCTGTCAACCCCCCTCTCCCCGACCACTAACTTAATTGACAAATAAGTATTGTTCCTTTAAGGTAGGCGAGGGTGTACTTTTTTTTTTTTTTTTTTTTTTTTTTTTTTTTTTTTTTTGTAATTGAGTATTTAATGGTAGGATTGAAAATAGTCCAGGGTGTTGCCGCAGTGATTCAGAAAGCTCAGCGGCTGTGTTGGAGCCTTGCTCATTCATTGCGGGATTGGCTAACTGCATAGGCCTGGGGGGTGGGGGTGGGAAGATGGGGGAGGGCTGTGGGAGGGAGATGTTGCTGGTGTGGGGGGGATGGCACAACTCCCTACACTTGTCAAAGCAGGCCTCCCACCACAAGGGACTTAGGGTCCAGTAGTTTACACGAATGGGAGTTAGCCCTGTAATCGGTTTTCACTTCCAGGATATGGCAGCCTGAAGGAGGGGCCGTGGCTTCCTGCCGGCCGCCCGGTCTTGCCACTTCTTCCTGATAGGGGAATTAGCCCTGCTGTTTTGAGTGTGAAGGATTTTAGCAGCAAATTGAACTCCGTTATGGCCTATTTATCAAGTATCTCAGAATCGCAATGATATTTTGTCCTAAATTCCGTATAATTAGAAGATAGAAACTCCTCTCGGCCATTATTTTGGTTCAGCAACATAACCTAAATTCGAGTCATCGCTGCACATGTTTTCAAAAAAGAAAGCTTTTGAGTAACGACACGAAGGGAATTGATTTTTATCTGCTGGGCTCCCAGATGCGGGAGAACGATGCAGTGGCTTAAGTAACACAGAAGCCGGTCGTCTCCCTTCGACTTGTTTTCTCCTTTACCAGTAACAGAAAGGAGAGCTAACTCTGTCATGTTATGAGCCCCGACTTCAGGGACCCCAGGTTTCTCCCTGGGTCCTCACTGGGGTGGTTTTTGTCCCCAGGCCTTGGGTGAGAACATCTCCCTGCCTGGAACGCTCCCACCGCAGGTAGTCTCCCATCTCCACGGGGCGTTGAGAGTGAGGTAATACAGTGGGGGATGCGGGATGCGTGGCTTTTTCTGCTGTTTTTCGGTTGCCTCATACCTGTGGGTCTGTGCCCATGTGAGAGCAGGTGACCCCCTCCCTGCCTTCTGAGGAGTGCGCATAGGACAGATGGAGGTGGATCCTGTTGCTTAGAGAGGTTGGGCAGGTCCTTAAGAAAGAGATTTGGGTTGGGTATGATGGCGCATGCCTTTAATCCCAGCGCTTAGGAGGCAGAAGCAGGTGGATATCTGTGAGTTTAGCCAGTCTGGTTTACAGAGTGAGTTCCAGAACAGCCAAGGCTGTAGCACAGAGAAACCCTGTCTCAGAAACAAACAAATAAAAGAGAACGATTTGGATCTAGGGAGATGCCCAGTGAGTAGGGTAAGGTACTTGCCGTCCAAGTGAGGATGGAGTTTGGACCTCAGCACCCACGTGAATGTGAGAGGGGACAGAGCTCACCTGTAATTCCAGTGTGCAGGAGACAGGACCTCAAGCAAGCTGGATGACCAGCCTAGCCAAATTGGTGAGCTCTGGGTTCAGTTGAGAGATCCTCCCTACCCATATAAGGCAGAGGGCGACCAAAGAAGACACCTAGAGTCAAACTCTGGCCTCCATATGCACAAGCCTACCACGGCTTGTCTGGAGAACCCGGTGCCTTCCTGGCCTGCTTTTCTCCCTCCTGGCTGTCTCCACTCTCTGGTCCTTTCTGCTGGAGGGAGGAAAGGGCGGCCTCATCAGACAGGGCTGGCTGGGTTAGGGGAGAGAGAAGCAGGTGCAGAAGCCTGCAGGTAGAGGAGTCAGACATGTGCAGATGTGCATGGAGTGAATAGCTTGGGGCATAAGGAGGCAGGCAAGAGTTCAGAAAGAAGCTTCCAGGTCTCTCGGAGCTCCAGACAGAGGATGAGACAGTCTCTGCGTCAGGAGAGACCTTGCAGGTAGCTCTAAGCAGAACAGGTTTCTCAGGAGGCAAAACAGAGTTAGGGACGGGACAGGAGGCAGTGGCTTTTCCGATGATAGAATCCCCTGGGGACTTTTTTCCCTTAGGGGAAAGTTGAGACCCCCAAAATGGAACGGTTTAAGGGAGCCAGCCTGGAGGGCGGGCTCCCAGGCTCTCCACTTTTGCCATCTTGTGGACTTCTGCTGACGTGTGCACACACCAGGGAGTAGGATCTTTTGGTGTGGCCCCAGCTCTCAGCTCCATTTTCCTGTGCCTACCTGCTACAGGTAACAGAGCCGTGTGGAGCTGAGAAGTAAGCGAACACAGCTGTCTGTATCCCCCAGCATCAGGCCCAGAAAAATGTTCCTTTCCCTGTGTTGAAGTGACCCAGGCTCATGGAAGAACCTCTCTGTATCTCCACCCGGAGCAGTCGAGGAGATTTGAGAGAGAGAGAGAGAGAGAGAGAGAGAGAGAGATGAGAGAGAATGAATATGAATGTGTGTATATATCCATTAACAGGGCAGGTTTTTGACCTAGCTGCTTTCCAAAGCAAACGTCGTCTTCCCACTCTGGCTTTCTGCTTACAGATTCTCCCTTTGAAGCCACATGAGACAGGAACACCCCCTGCAAACGTGCACACCTGCATGGGCCCCTCATGTGGATCGCCGTTCTCTGAGTGTAACGCCACCTTCTGCAGACAGTAGCTGGGACCACATGCAAGAAACCCCTGAGGCAGGCAAGCCCCATTGACCGTTGGCATTCTCGTATAGAAGAGTGGAAGGAGAACCACAGGGCTATGTGTGAGATTTCAGTCACTCTCTCCTATGCTCCCCAGTCAGCTCTGAGGATGATTTTGCCCTACCTGCATGTGGCCTTGGACTCCGAGAGGGAGCTATAGGTATAGAGACTTGGAGGTTAACTGTAGGGGGTCCACCTATGTAGCTGTGGAGAAGTCATTATCCATGCTGACTGATATTTAGGGATCTCCCACACTCTGTAAGTGAGTCCAGTAAACATGTTGGGACATCAAGTTGAACTCCGGTGGCGTGGTACTTTGGTCTGTCACTGGGACTCTATCTGAGGAGCAGACGTTTGTTTGGGTCTTCCCTAGAAAAGTTCATTCAAACCCGGTTTTTATCACCCATGGCTGTCTGTGAACCTGATATTCTGGGCCAGTGGCCCTCAGGGACACTGTGGTCTCAAGAGAAAAGGATTATGGATCCTGAGAGGAGTCCTGGGGAGACTTCTGATTGAGGCAGCTCAACCTCTGCCAGCCATGGGGGACCCCTCTTCCTGCCCCATACCCCTGGCTTCTCCCAGAGCCCCTTCCTAGCTGTGAGGGGAATGGCTGGGTCTTCTCAGGGCCAAGACAGAAGAATCACAAAGCCCACACCACATGGCACGTGGCTACCCTGTCTGCAAGGTAAAGGGTTGATGGACACGTGACTTGTTAGGGACCCGTGGCTAGTGCATTCTGGGTTCTTTAGGTTCCTGGCCTGAAATCCATGACTACTCCACTACCTTGACCACCTCACTGCTCATCCAGGGCTTGAAGAAGGTGCACGTTAGGAGCGGGCACGAGCTGACTGTGGTGTGCACAGGGGGGGTTCATTATGTCACCATCCTGATGATAGCTCTGGCAGCCTGCGAGTTGCTTTCACGGACACTCTCTAGACTTATTGTCATGGTCCCAGGCTGGTACCTCAAGGGGAAGTCAGAGGCCACTACACTGAAGTTTCTCTCTGTTGTCTCCGCCTAGATTGATGATGAGGAAGGATATGGCAGCCAGGCCCACCTCCATGGCTTCTGTGTGGAGGGGCTCCAGCTGTGTTTTGGAAGGTCCAGGAGTGGTTAGCTGGTTAGGTGGCATCTCTGAGTCAGGCGTCAGTTTCTGCAGGTGTGCATGTGGCACGGCGACAGCTGTCACTGGGTCCAGCCTGAAGTAGGACCAAGGACATAGGACCCTATGAAGCCTGACATAGCTTTGCACCCGTGCCCTCTGTGGGTGGAGGCCGGCGCGTCTCTGACTTCAGGGTATGTGTGCCCAGCCCAGCTTCTGGTCTTCCGTTTCAACTGACTGGCAGGCAGGGGTTTTTAGCCTTTGGAATTCGGAGGTGAGGTTCTACAAAGCCTGTTCTCTTTCATCCTGGGACCTTTCCCTCACAGTACCCAGCCACCCTTTTGTAAAGTTCCCTTGCTTCACAGTTGACTCAGCTTCTGTCTGTCTGTCTGTCTGGTAGAAAAAACCAGGAGCCTCCCTACTCCACATTTCTTGTGAACCTGTTCTTCCGGCCCAGCCAGGTCTTCACGCCTGCCTTCTTGAGTCCTGCCCACCCCTGGGACTTAGGGCCAGACCTTTGAGCTCTGGGTCGTTGGCCCTGAGGGCTGTGAAGTAGCTGTGCTGTGGAAGCTGTCGCCGTCCCATGAAGAGGGAAAGCCTCCACCAGGCGCCAGGTGTGGCCTTGGAGCGGTGGCGTGATTGTGGAAGGAGACATGCCAGGCGGCAAGGCTGTGTATCAGTTGGACTTCACGCTTCAGAGCTTGGATTCGCCCAGCGAGAAATCAGTCTTAGCCCCGAGGCCTGTGGGTGAGTTTGGGTGTTTGCTGAGATCTCCGCCTTTCTCCCGTTTTTTGAAAATCCTCTCAGGTGATTTTCTTCTTCTCATTAGGATAAAACAAGTACACTTTAAAAAATAAAATAAAGTCTGAAGTTACTGTTTGTAGCAACTGTACTTGTTCGTTGTCATCTTCAAAGCAGAGAGCGGTCTGTTTCGGTCAGATGCATTTACTGATTTTCAGTTTAGTTTACTAGGGTTTCCCTGTGGTGGCCTTTGTCTGGTGGGATTTGGTTGACTCCTGAGATGTTTGGGGTTCTCTTGCTGCCGTGATAGTGGAGCCGGGGCATAAGGTTGTTGGAGGGAGGGGACAGTGGGGCGAGTGGAGAGAAAGAAGAGTGTGGGGGAGTCGGTAAGGGAGGGAGACGTCAGCTCGCGTCTTGGTTTTTGCTGTCGTGCTCTAATTGTTAAAAGGTTCAGGACATGACCCATGATCTTCATCTTTCCTTTGGAGCTCTGCAACACTATATGACGTAGGATCTGTCAGCTGTCAGGGCCTGGCTCATGGATGTTCTGGGTGTGGGTTGAACTGTGTGGGGTCAGTTCTGGGCAAGGACCCGTTGCAAAAGCAGCGGTAGCCCTCGACTGTAGAACAGGGGACCTTGTGGTAACATGGCTTTGGTGCAGTTCTGAGCTCCTGGAGAGCAGGGACACCTGATACGGATACAGGAGCTGAAAGTCAAGTCCACAGCTGTGTAGACTCAGGAGATCTTGAGGAGATGCCCTTGCCAGCGCTGAGGCCTATTTCAGGCTGGGACTGGGGGAGGGGTGAATCAGCGAGGGGAGGCGTGCATGGAAAATGCTGGGGACAGACACGGGAAGGTCGGGATGTGGACTTGGCGTACACTGAGATGTTGTGATGTCAGGTCAGCGTGGTTCAAGACCTTACGAGAATCCAGAACATTCAAGCAGGAGACCCTTGGAGAACTGCACCCGTAGGGGGCCCAGGGCAGGTACTTCTGTGAAGCTGCATGGGTGTGGGCCTGGGTATATTGGGAGCTGTGCATTCTGGGATACTGATGCAGAGCTAGCTGTGGGCTTTCCCTTCTGGGTATCCTCGTTGTTAAAGAATTAACATCACCTGGAGTAGGACAACCTAAATTAGCCAATGAACTTTGTTCTTTTAAACAAGACTGTGCGCTTCGGGGAAGATGGGAATGTTCCACCCAACAGTCCCTTGCAGTGAAGCAGCCCTGCCCACTCTGGGTTATGCCATCTTGGCTTTGGCTGGAGAAAGGCATGGGTGGGCGTCTTCCTAGGCCTTGCTGGGTAAGGACTCTCCATTGCGGGCGGGGTGTGTCCTCTCGCCAGCAAGTTAGTGAGACTCCCAGCTGTGTCTGGCCACCAGCGACCTTTCTCTCCCTCCGTAGCCTGGACCACCTGGGAAGCTTGCTGCTTATGAATCAAGTGTCACTGATGCCCTGACAGGAGAGGAGAGACCATCCCATGGCCACCCTTCACCTTTGTTCATGTCTGTATGTGACAGGCATGTGGGAATGGGAGCTGAAGCTGATCTATGCAGAAGATGAAAAAGAAAGGAGAGGCCAAGGGACAAAGAACCAGGCTCTGGGCAGGTTGAGACCTTACACGCCATAATCCGCAATTTTGTAAAGCTGGGGCATCTTTTTTTTTAAAGATTTATTTATTTTATTTATATGAGTACATTGTAGCTGTCTTCAGACACCAGAAGAGGGCATCAGATCCCATTACAGATGGTTGTGAGCCACCATGTGGTTGCTGGGAATTGAACTCAGGACCTCTGGAAGAGCAGTCAGTGCTCTTAACCACTGAGCCATCTCTCCAGCCCCTAAAACTGGGGAATCTTTAATGCCCTCTTTCGTTTCATTTGGACACGAGTTAACAACCCAGAGTGCAGGCGCTTTTTCCCACAAGTCAGGGCCATTAACCTGTCTCTGCCAAGTATACATACATTCTGGCCTTCACCTCAAAAATGTCTATAAATGGGAAGTTAACACATAGGTGGATTAGACTTCTTTGTCCTGCTTGTTAAATAACTCCAAACAAACCCATTCCTCTTTACAGATTTCCATTTTTCTAACTTTATTGGGATATAGGGAAACTGAGGCAGGGGACTTATGGACCAAAGCACCCTGTAACAGGCAATGGGTGAGATGGGAGTCCTGTGGACGTGTCCTGCCCTTTAGTCATAAAATATTCTCCTCAAACTGTTTTGGAGATTGACTATTTCATGCCCAGTCACCTAAGGCTGACCATAACCAGGCCCTCCACCACTATGCCACTGGCATAGAAACGGCTGCCCAGAGCTCTCACCTGGGGGCTGCATCCTGAACCTGTCTAGCACATTCCTGACGGAAAGCCTTGGTCTTCACCAAAAGGGAGGGGTGCAGATGTACACCTGAGCAAGCCCTCGTGGCTAAGTGAGCTCGCACAGGTAACCCGTGTAGGTGCGCAGACCCACAAAGCTGTGCAGGTACCTCAGGACTGCTGTGTGGACTGTGGGAGTCAGGGAGGACTTCCTGGAAGAGGGCCAGGAAGAGGCAGCTGTGCACAGCAGGGGTTCCAGGAAGTACGTGCGTTGGGAAACAGGGCTTGTACGGGGCTGGCTGTCAGTGTAACATCAATCTGCTGTTGTGTGGGGGAAGTGTGACTGGAAGAAATCTGGAGGGGCCTCCTGCCTTACTGGGCCTCCACCCTTGATCTTAAGCCATGCTGCGGTTAAGAGGGCAGAGGCTCTCAAGTACTGGCATAAGGCCCACATGGCGGTGAGGCCTGGAATCCTGACTAGGAGCAGGGCACTGTCCCGCCCTGCTGAGGCTCTCTGTGCTCTGTAATGGGGTGGTGACTTCTATCCTTGATTTTAGCCAAAAGGCAGAGAATCGACGAGGTAGACCTCTGTCAGATACACAGCGATAAAGTTGGGTCACGGAGGACCCCGATGTCCCGGCGAGACTCTCCCTTCCCAGCAGCCCTTATGCACAGTGACCTCTGGTCAGGGCTGGGAGGAGCCCTGGCCCTGAGGTTCTCCACCCCCTCAGTTTCTGTGCCGGCATCATCTGGTTTTGCCCAAGCCACCTGCTGGCCTCTAGGCCAACAGACACCCACCTTTTCCTTGCCACACCCCTGGGTACCAGCTTCTCCCAGGTTCTGCCTAGTGGGTGTTGTGGACAGTGGCCACTTGCCGAGCCATCCTGGGCTGTGTCCTTCTTCACGGTGACATTTATACAAGGAGCCACCCAACAGCCTTGACTCTGACCTTCGGGTCCTCTGATAGGTTACTGAGGCAGACTAGAGATCTTGATGTCCTACTAACTTAGAGATGAATCAGGGCTGTTTCTGGCTGTGACCAGAAAGCAGATGGGGTGCCCTAGCTGGCCCTGTGACAAGAGTGGCATTCTGGCTCTCCTCAGGCCTTCTCTTTAAAGTGAGACTCTCTCAACCTGGCTCGCTTACATATTATGGCTCCCTAGAGGACCCGCCTCAGTCCTCCAGGACCCAGTGGCAGGTCAGAGGTCACAGGCGGTCTGTCCACTGCTTGCCCGGTGTCTATCTGTGAGGCCTCCGAGTCTGCTTTACGCCCCTCCCACCTCCCACTCCTTCCTGTTGGTCTCTACCTACACCTCGTTCCCTCACAGCCTTCAGGGGCTAAGGACATTCCAGGCTGTGTTTATGTGAGTTGTGTCTATGGCGACCTCTTGTACCAGAAGTTAAAGTAAAAAGACTTTAAAGATACTTATTAACTTACTGAAGAATGTCCGTGACAACCCCATAACATGTCAGCGTACACAGCACAAGCTTACTTACAAAAATTACAAGGAGGAGGACAGGGGAGAGGAACACCGGCACCACTGTAGCTCTCCATAGGGGCCGCTGGGGCAGGACAGCCCGAGGATGGCCGGGTTTGCTTCGGTAGGTGCTTTGAGCAGAGGCTTGTGAACACCTCAGCCCCGGCTGCTGAATCCATTCTCTTGTATGTGGATTCAGAGAACAGCTTGCTGGGTCACAGGGTCTTTTCGATTTTAGAGGAACTACCTCCCTATGGTCCCCTGTGGTTGTGACTGTGCACAGGCGTGCACACACACACACACACACACACACACACACACACACACACACACACAGCACCACTAAGAACAACAACAGCAGCAAAACCATCCCGACCGTTGGTTCTACAAGCCAGCCCAGCACAACTGTCTGGGAGCAGGCTCCTTAGTTTCTCCACTCACCCGGCTTCATTCTCCGGCTCGCATCTTGGGTTAGCATCTTGGCGGGGCACCCGAAGACGACTAGAGCAGCAAAGCCGGATTCCATCGTCTACCTCGTGATGGCCATATCTTTTCTCCCTGCTTCCTGTTTCTTCATCTCATAAGAAAGGCCTCTGTAATCACCATAGAAAGTTCCAGGGTTTTCTTAGTGAGTGTCATGCCTAGGGACAGAGGTGAGGAGCCAGGAACACAGCTCCTGTCAGCAGTCTTCACTGAGGTGAGGCCTGGGAAGCGCCAAGCAGGTCGCTTGTCCTCAGCGGAGCGTGGCTGGCGTTGAATTGTTGAAGGCTGGGTGGGCTGATTACCTGTGGCCAATTTCCACTACCTCTGCTGCCCTGTACACGCTGACCGAGCCTCCCAGATGAACCCTGAGCTGCCTGCTGGTTTCCACATCCCATAGCCTGTGCTCTTTTCCTGAGTCTTAACCACTGCCTTCTCCCCTCTGTGAGTCACAGGTCACTTGGAGCCCCATCCTGTGCTGGGGATGAGATGATCCTAATAAGACTGCCCTGCTGTTTCCTCTCTGGTTGGTTTTGGTAAGAGGACACTGGCCACACTGCCTTCCCTGCATATCCACCAGCTGGTTCTTTACCTCAGTGAATGGCCTTCCTGGGCTGTCACTGTCTGCCCCTCAGGCCAGGGACATTCTTCTCCCTCCTGACACCAGCACTCACAGCTCCAGTAATATCACCCTCACCTTGACTGCACCCCAGCACCCAAATCAGGTGTGCCTAAAACTCACGTCTATAGTCCTGGTGCTCTGGAAGCTGCTGCAGGAGGATTGCTGCTAGTTTGAAGCTAATCTGGGTACATAGTGAATTACAGGCCAGCCTTGGCTCCAGCATGAGATCTTGTCTCAAACAAGGACGATTTAAAAAAAAAAGAAAGAAAGAAAGAAAGAAAAGAAAAGCAGCAGCAGCATGCCTGGCACATAGTAGGTGCACCCAGAACACCTAATAGGTGTTTGTCTTCAATGTTCCTGAGCAGTGACACATTCACACACTTTGTCCTTACTGGATGGCTGGGAGCCTCCCATGAAATCCTCTCAGACTGCAGCACTCCCAGGAACACGGGCTTCCTACCACCTTGCCCTTGGGCTACCTGAAAACTGCCTCAAGACCATTTCTGATTGCAGCACTCAGCTTTCAGGTTACCTGGGTGGTAGGCTTCAGCTGTACCCAGAGGGCTCTGCAACTCGCTTTTTTCGATTTTTCTCCTATCCATGGGACTTGAGAGTTTTTTGTTTGTTTGTCTGTTTTTCTATTATTGTTTTGAGACAGGGTTTCTTTGTGTAACCCTTACTGTCCTGGAAGTCACTCTGTAGAGGAGGCTGGCCTTGAACTCAGAGATTCACCTGCCTCTGCCTCCTGAGTGTTGGGATTAAAAGTGTGAACCACCACCACCACCTGGCTGAGATTTGCTTTAAAGCAGTGGCTACAAGTCAGCGGTGCTGGGGGGTCCAGGGCTGCCAGCCAGCCAGGAACTGTCTCCCTGGTTTAGAAATAAAATGTTTGATAGTTGTGCTGGCAGTGTGGTCAGTACATATTCAGGGCTTGCCTGATCTGTGTGAGAATCTCAGGCATGGCCTCTGATAACAGCCGAGCCAAGCTAAGAAAACTAGAAGTGACTGGTTTAAGAAAACTAGAAGGAACGGTTTGGTGGCTCACAAGCTCTTAGCTGGGAAGCTATCTAAGGCCAGAGTAAGGGTCAATTAGGGACTCAGTGGACATTTTCTGAGCTCCCAGCAGGCCCATCACTCACCTGGTGCTAGCCCTGTGTCCAGTTGTATATGAAGAGTCATGAACAAACTTCTATCCACCCTGGATAGGCATGGACAGTAAACCAAAGAAATGATCGCACAAAGTCTAGGGTAGTGAACCAGTGAATTTATTGGGGTTACTTACAGAAACAGGGGTTACTCAAAGGCAATTCCATCATTAAATAGCCCACCCCAACATGGTAATGACTCAGAAAAAAAAAAGCTACCATGCCAGGAGTTCTCTGGGCAGCACAGATTGGCCAGGAGGGAAATCTCCACTCCTCAGAGAGTGTTGCTTTTCTAGGCCTTGTGAAGTCTTTTACCGTTTTGAACTGTGTGGGTTTGATTAGCTTCGGATCTCATGGACTTCCCTCCACCCTTCAGGAGGGGACGCTTCAAATCCTCAACGTAACACCCAGGGAGTCACATGCTGTGAAGGTGGCCAGGCCCACAAGTCACTGGGTTCAGTCTTCCAGTTAGTGTACCCTGGGGACATGGAAAAGCCTGTGTAGGGGTCTGGGAACATGGCCTGGAGTCCCCACGTGGTGGCATTTGATCCAGTATTCTTACAGGCCTCATTGATGATCAGGTGCCCAACATATGCTTGCCACTATGAGTAGAAGAGCCAGCTGGATCTCTGAGAAGGTGCTGATAATCCTGGGTAGTCCGGCCTCTGACTGAACCCTCAAGTGACTGTCCTGTTTTGGGCTGATCTGGATCTTATGACATCCTCTGTACTATGTGCTTGGTTGGGACAATAAGGGACAGCTCTGGCCACCGCCGGGCACTGTGACTGTTCACAGCTGGCTTTCCTGCCTGTTCCTATGGCTGGCGAGGGTCTTATAGCCTCTCTTCCGCTCAGTGCACAGCACAGGTGGGATGTGAGGGTGAGTGGCAGCGTGTATGCTCTTAACTGGATTCCTCTGTCTCCATGTGGCCTGGATTTATGTAGTTCACACCTGACCCTGCCCCTTTCCTCCAGGGTGTGTGTTCCTCAGGCCTCCGAAAGTGGAACCCTAGTGCCGGTCATGGGTCTGAGGTTCTTGCTGGCCCGTGCAACCTGCTAGTGGCCAGGACTCTTGTGGGAGTTCTTTCTCTTCATAGATGCATCGATCTGAGATGGAAGGTGTATATAGCTACCTGTTTCTGCCCGGTTTTGTAAACGCTGACTGGCGCACAACCATGCCTGTTGGCATTGTGACAGACTGTTGGGCAGGGACTAGATGGCCCCCATCCCACCTGGCCAACGGGCTTCCCGCAGCACCATCTGCGGAGCCCTGTTCCCGCAGCAGGTTCCATGCTTTTAGATCAAGGGGGGTGCCGCGTTCTGCTTTCTGGAGTGTGGGCCGGGGCCATGGCAGGGAGACAGGTTTGTATCCAGGAACTGCAGAGGGTGTCTCCTTGCAGATGTCTCATTGATTCCATCCTTCCTGGTTGCTCTGAGGACGGCTGGAGTTGGGGAAAGAAAGCTCTGCTAGTGAGGAATTCTCGCTCGGGTTTCCTGTCGCTGAGCATCATGACTTATATAATAAGAGATTTTTGCTCAATTACCTGCTGAAATGCAGGTTCCCCACCACAAGTTTTGTTTTCTTAAATGAAGTTGTGTGGCTACTCTGCTAGATTTCCACCCAGTCTCAAAGGCAGAGGGACCTGCAGGCTCCATTATACTGGGGAGGATGTCCGGGCTTGGAATTCTGGAGTGTGTTGGGATCAACGTATATTGCTGCTGTCTTACCTCGTACCCTGCTGCCTTTCCAAGCCTCATTTTCCCCAACCGTCAGTTGGATCAGCAAACCTCAATGTGGTGAAAGGAGATCTGGTGTATGTTGAGGGGTGGGGCAGCGATGGATAGTTGGGGAGCTTGTTCCATTTCTTGTCAATTAAGGAAGGGGCCAACAAGAGAGATGCTGGCCTTCAGGCTTGAGGATAGAGGTCCCAGAGTGACTGTGCTTGTCGACGACAACATTCCAACCATGACTGCTTTGCTTTGCCGGTGAGGGTTGTGTTCCCTGCAGGTTGGAGGAAGGAGGATCTCCGGGAGGTGCCGGGGTCTCTAAGTGTGCTGTAGTACCAGCTACCTGGAGCATCTGTCTGGGGTTCTGTGCAGGGAGCCTGGACAGAGCCCAGGCCACCTGGAGATGGGTCTTCATGTGGGTGGGGTTTGTATATAGTCCAGGCGGCCAGGACTGGTTGGCTCTAGGAACTCACTTCCCTCTTAGCCCTGCAGAGCTACCAAGGGACCTGGTCACAGAGGGCAGAGGGTTTTGTGAAGGCAGGGACAAAGAGCTTGGTGGCTAATGGCTGGCTGGAGAAGCTTTGCTTCATTAAAGTGACCCTGCCCCTGCCCCAAACACATTTGTATTTTGGCCGTCAGAGTCCTTCTGTCCTGATACCTGGTCCATGTGGTCCCCCGTCCCCCCAAGGCTGCTCAGAAGCTCCTGGAGACAGTCTTAGGGTCATCTCAGAACCATCTACTCTCTTCTATCCCCTGCTAGATGGGAGGGCCACCATAGTGCCCGGTGGCTATGTGACAGATTTACGGGGTTGCCTAACAATATTTGCTGGTCTGCTTCTGGAGAGTAGATCTTTGTCTTTGCTACTGTGCCAGACCTGGTGCTGGGTCCTTCTGGTGCCATTTCAGGTCATCCTCTATGGCCATGCAAGTTAGGGGCTCTCTATATCTGATAATAGAGGAACCCAGGACATGGAGAACTCGCGTGACTGAAATCACACAGCCAAGGTTGCAGGCTTCAGGC
This sequence comes from Rattus rattus, assembly GCF_011064425.1. NCBI lineage: Eukaryota > Metazoa > Chordata > Mammalia > Rodentia > Muridae > Rattus > Rattus rattus. The sequence continues at coordinate 255,432,443 of NC_046154.1, forward strand.
CGTCCCTGGCACCGCACCACATGGCCAAGGGCCAATCTAATGGCAGGTGATCGAACCTAGCTTCTGTTTCCCCACCGCTAGGGTATTTGCAGATGTGGCCCTGCCCCCAAATTGGTACTGGAAGCACAGGACGGTAAGATTCACCCCAAATCCTCAAGAGGCAGCATCACCTGTCTTAGCTACTTTTCAGTCTGTGACAAACACCATGATCAACGCAAGTTACAGGGGAAAACACTGAATTTGGGGCTCCTGGTTTTAGAGGGATCTATGACCATCATAGCCTCGGAATCCACTGTTGCTCCGCCCCCTCGCTTCCAGCTGCTGCATGGCATTTTCTCGGAGAGTCATAGACAAATATCTGCTCACCCCAGATAGGGCACCAACGACACATCGAAATGAAAATTCCACCAAAGTCCAATCTGGTGAAGCAATGAGTCTGTTGGCCTTACATGGAGAGCGTGGGGGAGGGGCACTGCCTGCAATGGGGTGTGGGTGACCAAAAAGTGTCTGTGAGCTGGAAGCTTAAACGCAAGCAGAGGTGTTATGTGCTTGGTCTCATCATTGCTTTCTTATTTTTATTTTTAAATTTTATGTGTATGAGTGTCAACCAGCGTTATGTCCAAGCACCCTGTCCATGCAGTGCCTCTAAAAGCCAGAAGAGGGTGTTGGATCCTCCCAGGCCTGGAGTTACAGATAGCTATGAGCCGCCATGTGGGTGTTAGGAATTGAACCCAGCATAGATGGATGACAGTTTCTCCATGGCTGTGTAAAAGGAGTCTTCCTTTCAGCCAAGCGTCCTTGCTTTGTATACGCTGTCACCTCCCTTGGGCGGAATTACTTACAGCTAGAGACGTAGAGGGAGGGAGTTGCTAGAATCCGAGAGGAGGCTCTAGTGACCCTCTCCACCCTCTTCTGTGAGGGAAGGTCAGCAAGGGGTCTCTTGCAAGTAGTCTCAGCCACCCTGCTGAGGATGGTAATGGCGGCTCGCCCAGAGGACAGCGTTTCACATCTTCTAATGTGGTTGTCTGACCATGGGAAGTCTAACCCCCTTCTTGCCCTCAAGGATTAGGGGCCACCTTCCCAAGAAGACAGATTTGGCCAAGGGCCAGGCGGCTCAGTTTTGCTTGGCAGCTGGGGACCCCTGGGATTGTTATGCAGGAGCAAGGGTTAGCGTCCAATGGGAAAGAGGATGTGGCTTATCTGGGGATCTGTGGGAGAGCTCCCCGATAAGGAGGGCTGAAGAGTGCAGCTGTGCTTGAGGTTGTGGGCTGCAGACTGGTGTCTCCTAAGTCCGACTTTGAATTCGGAGAGGAGTTTTCGGCTGCAGGAAGGTGAGCCAGTGCTGTTCCCGGGCCAAGTGCTAAGCTTGGCAGCCGCTTTTATTATTATTTTTTTTTTAAGTCTCGGGCTTGGAAAGGGAAATAAAGCCCTTTGTGGTTCCCAAGTCCAGGGTTCCCAGACACTGCCTCCTTTGTGTGTCTGGAAGCCATTCAGCGGCTTTCCAGCACGGTGTGCGACGGCACTCCAGGGCACATTTGCACAGAGGGGCTGGGAGACTGGCAGCTTGCCACTGGAGCCGGAGGAGCCTAGAGAGCAGAGAGCACCCACTGTTCTGCCCTGCCAGGGTCTGCAGATCCCGGATCATCAAAACCTGGGCAGCAGGCACCATCCACTCGGAGCCTTTGCTGCCATACCAGCTCTGAGGCTGGCAGTCACCGTGTCCTTGAACTATGCCCCTGACCAGTTGTAGCTGGGGGTGTGTTTAAGCTTGCCTCCTTCCAGACAGAGATACAGTGATGGTCCAGCCGACCGCACGGCTGACGGTTTGCTGGGGAAGTCAGAGGGGATCTATTTCTGGAAGCTTAGGTTTCGTCTCTGACGCTCAAAGAGTTCACCTTTTGAGGGTCCTAGGGGTGCCAAAGGAGAGCAGTAGGACCAGGAGGAGGCCCTCTGGTTCTCCTTGCTTGGGGGGAGTCTACACATCCTGGTCTTGCCTTCAGTGTCAGTACGAACAGCTCAGCAGGACCCCTGTGTGCGGAGCTCATCAGGAGGCGGGGAGCCTGAACTCCCGTGGCAGCCTCCAGTGCCTTCCATTCAGGTGGTGGCAGGCTGGATGCTGGGCTGCCTTTGTTCCGTCTTCTCGTTTGCTTGCTGAGGCTTAATGGAGAAGCTGGCCCTAGTTCCAGGAACTGCAGAATCTTAGACAGGGGAACCCTCTTAAGGGAACCCTCAGAGAGCCAAGAGCTCCCTCCATGTAAAAGCATACTTCCTTAGCCTGTGCCCACCCGGATGCTTGTGCTCCTGCCTCCGGGTGCCCATTGCCTCTGCGTCTTGACAGCCCCCCTCCCCTTTTTTTCTGCAGCCTCTAACAGCAAGAACAGGGCTGGCCATTCCTAGAACAAAAAGGAGGTCAGTGTCCGGTTGGGAGGGACCTTCTACCTGCTTTTTGTTATTTGTTTGTGTGTTTGTTTCCTTCCTTCCTTTCATCTTCTTTGTCTATTTCTGTGTGTGTGTGTGCGCGTGCGTGCGCGCGCACGCACACACACACGTGCACGCATGTGCTTGCTTGCATGTATACTCGTGTGTGCACCTGTCCAAATGCAGAAGCCAGCGGAGTATATCAGATGTCTTCCTCTGTCACACCAGCTATTCCCTCAAGACAGGTCTGTCACTAAAACCAGAGCTAGACTAGCAGTCAGCAAAGCCCCAGTGTTCCTCCTGTCTGCAGCCCCCACAGCATCATGGCTACAGGTGTGTGTGTGTGTGTGTGTGTGTGTGTGTGTGTGTGTGTGTGTGTGTGTGTGTGTGTGTCTGAGCTCATCTTTTTACACGGGTGCTAGGGATTTGAACTCAGGTCCTTGTGCTTGTAGCAAGCCCCCTTACCCACTGGGTCCTCTCCCCTGCCCCCTGGTCTTACTTTTCTACATTAAAGCCATAGGCACCGAAGTTCCCAGAGGCAGGATGAAGAGGGAAAGGGGCTGGTGTTCAGCAAGGGAAGGTGGTCGCAGTTTTACGAGACAGCATCCCAGGATGGACGAATATAGTTAACACCACCGAATGTACCCTGAAAAGTACTTCACTTAGTACACTCTATGGTGTGCGTGCGTCTTACCATAGTAAATAAATCGCTGGAACAAAGCCGTGGAAAGGCACCGACTGTGGAACATTTGGAGAGAGACCGGCTGGAGCTGCTCTAAGCCAGATAGGGTTGTATCTCCACTCATACCTTTTTGCACAGTGACCACAGGGCTGCGGTGGTTTGCAGCTGGTGTCCTGTATGAGGCCACCATAGACATACCGTTGCCCCCACCCTGCATGTGGCTGGTAGTGGGTAGGGGTGACACACAGTGAGGATTTCCCCATACAGAGTGTGCTCTCCCCCGTGTGTATTCGATGGTGGGGTCGGATCCCACAACGTGGACCACAGCCTCTACAGACATCCGTGTTCTAGCAGTGGTTTCCTGCTTGGCATCCTGGCCAGTTTTTGTGTGATCAGGAAGTGGTCTCCTCACTGCCCCCTGCCTTCCCCCACGCACCACCTCCCACTCTTGTTTATTTATGCCGCCTTGAGAAATGTGAACCAACCGTCAATGGCATTTTCGATTTCATCGTGCATGCTTTAGCTTTTCAACACTCCTGAGCTTTTTTATTATTATTATTGTTTACATTTGTCCAGTAGTTTCTACCCTTTTTTACTTTGTGAATTTATTTTTCGGTCTCTTTAAACATTTTTTTTTATATTTGTCTGTTTTATATTATCGTGCGTGCTTTTGTGTGTGCTTTGCCCACATAGATGTATGTGCACCACATGCATGCCTGATGCCCGCAGAGGTCAGAAGAGGGCACCCGATCCCTGAACCTGGAGTTTGGATGGTGGCGAGCCCCAGTGTGCACGCTGGGAACCGGTCCCCTCGAGGAGTAGCTGGTGCTCTCAACTACGCTGAGCTGCTGGCTGAGCCGTCTCTCCAGCCGATACTTTCTCAATTATCTCCCCGCTGGTGTTTACTGTGTATGCTTTTAAGTTTAATGTCCCTTTAGTTCTCCTGAAATTCATAGTTCCTGCATGTGGTAAGTCTCCTGGTGGCTGGCATTTGCTCCCCACCCTGAGTGACTGCTTGCCCCACCCACCACACTGCCCATGGCTGGGCATAGGTCAGGCTCCATTTCCCTTGGTGGTGTGCTCGCCCTTTGGCCCTTCCAATAGGCTGCATGCCTCCGTTGCTCTGCGGTTAGAACGAGCAAATTCTTTTTCTTTCCTTCCTTTTTTTTTTTTTTTTTTTTTAAATCCCCCCCCCCCCCCCCCCTACTTCTTTCCTTTTGCTTTCCTCCTTTTTTTCCTGACAGGATCTCACGTAGCCCAGGCTAGCTCAGAACTTGCTGTGTAGTGGAGGTTGACTTTGAACTTCTGACCCTTCCGCCTCCATCTTCCAAGTGCTAGGATGACGGTGCTGGGAATGGAACCCAAGCTTTTGTCCATGCTGGGCAAACATTCTAACAGCTGATCTATTCCCTCTTGATCCCCAGAACAATTTCGACAGAGGGCTTACGGGTTTCATTATTAGTTAGTCTTGCCGAGAGCCTTGATGCCAAGGAGGGCAGGAAGGAGCCTTGGGGGCAGGCAGGCTTGTCTGTTGCGAGACTCTGTCCAGGCTATGATTTATCTGTCCACTGAGGGCTTCCGTGCTCCTGCGCCATACAGGAAACTCTTCCCACCCTGCTGCACTGAGTCCAATCCAGTTCACTCCCCTGGTTTTCCTTGCGTGAAAACAATCCTGTGGCTGACTGGGCCTAAGCCCAGGCCTGGGGTCAGGCCCTCAGTATGTGTCATCTTGAATTCCCAGAATACTTCGGCCTGGTCGAGAATCATTTCTGTTTCAGAGACGAAAGTCTCGTCTCGGAGAGGCGGTGAGCGGCAGAGCAGGCTGGAACCCAGGCGTGTCATTGTGCTGTACCCTGGTGCTCCGGGGCTCTTAAGGATGTCAGGATCAGTGGAAGGGCAGCCTGTGGATGCTGATCTGTAGACCCAGGGCTGTAGGATAGGAGCTGGGGCCTTCCCTGCTTAGCCAGCCCAGCTATGGGCCTGGGAATAAGGCCAGCTGGACAGAGTGGGAAAACAGCCCTTCCCCCTGCAGGGGGTGGGGAGGTATTTTAAGGGTTGCCATGGCTCTCTCCTGGTCCAGTTAGGATAGCAGGGTGGAGAACAGGCCTCCAGGGGGTGCCCATGGTCTGGTACCTATTGTGTGTTAATTTACACGAGCCTTGCGTGCAGCACACGGCGTGTAGTGGGACATGGTACGAGGCCTTTTTCCCAACCTCTGAGTCCATTTCTGGCAGGACTCTGTTTTAGGAGCTGGGCCTCCAAGGCCAAGCCAGTGTTTGAAGGTGAAGGAGGAAAGTTGAGCAGACAAAAGAATGATGGAGTCAGTCCCTGGTCGGTTCCCCACAGATCGTAGTGGGCCTGCAGGGAATCTATGGAGGCAGAAGTGACGCTGAGATCCAGCCTTGGTGCTGTTGCAGGCAGTGTGCAGTACTGCAGTAAGACTGGTCTCCAGCCTTAACTCGGCGCATCCTAGAGAACGGTCAACCTTTTCTTTCCCAGCTCTAGTTATCCCAGACCCTTACATCTGTTACAGTGTGGTGACCTGGGCTAGACCATCTGTATGGCCAGGATCTCCCGCCCTTGAGAACTTGGGGCTTCCTTCTGCCCTTAGGACTTTGCACAGGAGGAACCTCAGGAGCTGGCCAGGTCGTCCATGATTGGGTGTTGTCTGGTCCGATCAGATCTGGTCGGTGCTAGGTGCTCACTGTCGGCCTCATTATAGAGCTGGAACCAAACATGGCAGGCGGTGGGCAGCAGCCAGCGGGCAGCCAGTGATGTGCTCCATTCTCTTACAGGGAACCCCCCTGTCATGTGCAGGTGAGGCCAAGGAGTGCCGTGCTGAACATGCTCAGAAGACTGGATAGGATCAGGTTCAGAGGCCACAAGAGAGAGGACTTCCTTGATCTCGCCGAGTCCCCAAATGCCTCGGACACCGAGTGTGGAGACGAGATCCCCCTGAAGACGTCACGGCCCTCGCCCCGGGACAGTGAGGAACTCAGGGACCCTGTGAGTATGCCAGTCCCTGAGTCCTTTACATCTTTCGATGTGGACAGTGGGGGCAAGGGGAGGGGTATTATGCCCAGTTTGTAAGCGGCCAAGCTGAGTATAGACGTGGGAAGATTCATGCCCGACTAGGCTGTTTTGACACACATGCTCAGAAGCCCAGCTCTCTGCCTCCTGTTGCCTTTCCACAACAACCCACAGAGCGAGCCCACCGGGACTGACCCTCGTCTAGGTGGTACTTCTGCATTGAGCTTTGTCTAGAAGCTGTAGTTCTTCTGGGCGTTTGGGAACCTTGTCATATAAATACAATGTTGTAGCCTGGCTGTCCCCTCCCAGCCCCCCTGCCTCCGGTGTTAGTGTAGTGACAGGGCAGGGCCTGGCCGGTCTAAAAGCTACCGGCACCCAGCTTGTCTGTCCACACCAGGATGTATGTATGTCACTAACCCAGCCAGTGACTGAGTCCTCATTAACCCTCACAGTGGCCAGTGGCATCAAATGTCACTGGAGAACCCTAGCCGGGCAAGGCTTTGGTGTGAACAAACCAAGGGCCCTGGCCTTCCAGAGCTTGTGTTTCATGGGCATGTCAGGCAGGGGGGTGCAGAATAGAGCCGGGTAAGTGAGTGCCTTACAGTCTTCCCTCTGGACAGGCCCTTGAGTCTCCGGCTGGCTGTGATGTGCACATCTGCTCCATCTCTGTCCCTAGCACCCCAGCATCCTTGAGTGCACTTGATGGCCATGGGTTTTGCTCTCTCGGCCCCTGAGCCTGGTAATCTTTCCAGATGTGACTGCGATCACTGGCCTTCTCTTAGCTCTTGTATTATTAATGCTTCATAATAGGATGGTGACTTTGTACTGCTCCTGGCAGATTAATAATTCACTAGCACCGCCTCCTAAGAGCCTGGCTGTGTGCCCTGTGCTGCCTAGCCTGGGGCCACTTGCCTTCCTAGCCAGCCTCCTGGTGTGTTTGACTGCTGCTGTTCCCACAGTTCAAAGTCAATGGGTAGTCCTTTAGCTTTTGGTCTAGGGGTGGGTCCTGTTTTACAGGGGACTGTACAGAGTACTACAGACTTGACAGAAAAACAGTATCTTGTCGAGTGCTGGGGTGGAGGTGTGCAAGCCATGGGTCTGAGTAAGATGAGAACTTTTGGATTGAGCACCTCAGGGGCAAGAGTTGCCCTTCACACACACACACACACACACACACACACACACACACACACACACACACACACACACAAACATGCATACATACATACATATATGCATATACATGCATCCATGCATGAACACACAAATATACACACATGCACATATACATATACACACATAGATACTCACACATGCATGCATACATATACACATATACATGAACATGTGTGTGCCTACCACACACACCCATAAGCATACATACATACATATATGCATATACATGCATCCATGCACGAACATACAAATATATATACATATACATATACACACATAGACACACATGCAGGCATACATATACACATATGCATGAACATGTGTGTGCCTACACACAGACACACACACACACATACACACACACACAGTATGAGATTCTGGGTTCAGGTTCAGTGGCCAAAAGGACCTACTCAGAGGTTGAAACATGGTTGTCCTGGCTGTCACTCTGTCTGCCCATCTCTGTGTCTAGCCAGGATTATGTGGTAGAATTGGACCAGACCTGGGCCTACCTACCTGTGTGCATGTCTGAGGTAACATGAGGCAGTGTATGCAGAAGAGGGTGGTATATGGGTGTGAAGTGACTTTCTATTCTCCTGTAGTAAAATTGTCTCTAAGGTTTACGGCCTCTGTCTGCTAACCTAGGCCTAGCCGTGGAAGCTTCTAGCTTCCGTAGAGTCTAATCTAGGCCTGGAATGTTTTCAGCCTCTGAGACTTACTGTTGAATAAGGTCACCCTTTCTAGCTCTTGATGAACTCAAGCAAGTTCAACTCAGCTGTTCTGGCTCAAAACTCCTCTCCACACTGACTGATTCAATATGGCTCCTCTCGGCCACTGACTGAATTGCTCTGCTTGGCCTCATGCTAACTCTGACCATCTGTTCTAATCTTCTGGCTCCTCCTCATTCTCTGGCTTGTTCTGTCTTCACCTCTGCCTACCTTGCTCTCTTTGCAGCCTGTCTCTGCACAACTTTCCTGGTAAAACTGCCCTCTCTCCGTTTGCCTCTCAGCGCTGCCCTCTTAGGTAGCCTCTCTTTTCTCTCCTTGTCAAGTCTTTCTCTGATTCATTCATTACTTTCTCTGTCACTCAGTTAAGCATCACTTTGGACATGGGTGTTTCCTTCTTTATACTAACTTTACCTTCATTGTTTGGGGTTCAAAGTGTGTACTGAGGGTGTATCTGCATTCCAGCCAGAGAGATTAAAGGTGTGTGTTAAGGTCCGAACCACACCACAACCAGAAATAGGGTTTTTCAGCAAATAGCACAATCTTGGGGTTCGCAGTGGGATCAACTATCCTACAGCATATGGCTCTCCAGGGATAGCCACCCCAAGCCATAGCCTCACTTGGTCGCTTAGTAGCTGCAGGGTCTAGCTATCTTGCTTGTCTTGATGTCACAGGGAGAAGGCCTGTCCCTGGTGTGTGTTGTCGTCACCAGGGTGCCATAGTGAGTGAGTTGGTCTTAGGCAGTAGGGAGTCAGCCCAGAGGGTGTGTGCAAGTGCTGGGCCAACGGAGAAATAGGAGAGGAGACCGCAGGGCGTGGAGCTCTTAGCTGGAGGCAGAACATCTGGATTTAGGGAATTCTAGGAGCCCTGGTGAGGGAGGGTCAGAACTGAAACTGGGTTGTTTTAGGGTGACTAGCTTGGAGGTATAGTTTGGAGAATGTAGAGCAAGAAGGGACATTCCAGGGCATGGCGCTAGTTGGATGGGCCATGTAAGAAACTCCCTGTGAGGCAGGAAGGTCCTGGGGGATGTGTTGATTTGAGATGTAGGCTTCACTTCCTGGGCTGCAGCTGAGAGCAGCTGAGAGCAGCTGCCGCAGAGGTCTCGGCAAGGTCAGACCTGGAATCCCAGCTCTCATACCTTCAGGCATTAGGTTCCTCATAGGGAAACTGCACCAGGGGAACCTGGGTACCAGGAGTCATGGGGAATCTCTGTCATGGGTTCAGCCTGGAAGAGAAAACAGGTCCTGGATCACCTCAGGTCACTGTGGTTGCACAGGGACTAGGCGATGCTGTTTGCCCTTAACCCACCCCCTCAGTACCCACAGTTTAAAAAAGGGACATGTTGGTGTTTGTCCTGGTTTGAGACTTCAGTGAGGTAATACTAGCTGGCCCACTGTTACCATGCAGGTCGGTCTCAGCACCCTAAACTAGTGACTCAGAGACTTCCTCCCAGGTCCTTTGCAGAGGCTTGGTTGTGTTTCGTGTAGACTCTGCTCTGGGGTCTCTCTCTGGGGACTCCAGGTCAGGCTGCACATTGGTAAATAATTTCCTCTTCCACACCTGGTCCTCCTTGGGGGTGAGGTGGCCTTTTCCCTTGTGCAGCCTCGTGGAGAGATTGGTTGCCCAGGCACCAGCATGGAAGCCTCAGTGGTTGGCTGATTTGATGCTAGGCTAATAGCAGCACCCTCACGGCATTACGGGGGCCATCGTGCCAGTCAGATTCAGTGGTCTCCAGGGTGTTTTATATTGTGCAGCCCGAGAAGGACTGTGCATACTATAGTGGTCATTGGTGAGTCCCCAGCTTCTGCCCTGCCCACTGCTGGCCTGCTGTGTCTCCGTGACATTGCATATTCTTTTTTTTTTTAACTTTTTTTAAGATTTATTTATTTATTTTATGTGTGTAAACACTGCAGCTTTTTTCAGACACACCAGGCATCAGATCCCATTACAGATGGTTGTGATGTGGTTGCTGGGAATTGAACTCAGGACCTCTGGGAGAGCAGTCAGTGCTCCTAACCTCTGAACCATCTCTCCAACCAGCATTGCATATTCTTAAAAACTTTTTCCAGGCGTGGTATTGCGTGCCTGTAATCTCAGCACAGGGGAGGCAGAGGCAGGTATCTCTCTGAGTTCAAGAACAGCCTCTATCTGTCTGTCTGTCTGTCTGTCTATCTATCTATCTATCTATCTATCTAGCAATCATCCATCCTCCTGTAATCATCATGACATGACAATAGAGGTCTGAGAACAACTTGTGGGAGTTGATTCTCTCCTTCCACCACCATACAGGTCCTAGAGTTCAAACTCAGGCTGTCTGGCTTGGCTGCAAGTGCCTTTACCTGACTTAACTGGCCTGGCATTGCCCATCCTGTACATTTTCCTGTAAAACAACTGGCACAGGGTATGGCCTCTGGTGTCTGGCGTTTTTCCTTTTCGTGACTTAATAGTGACCTGCGGTTTGGGCTGAGGGTATGGTTCAGCAAAGGAGAAGTTACCTAGCACGTGCAAGGCCCTGCAGCCTCCCAAGTGTGTATCTATGTGCCTGATTTTCTGAAGTGTCGGGATATGTCTAATCCCAGCACTCAGGAGTCTAAAAGCAAGATTACGACAAGGACGGCTTAGGCTATATAGCAAGTATTGGGCTAGCCATGGCTGTACAACAAGCCTGTCTCAAAATCAAAACAGCAGCAACCCCAAAATAAATAAAACAAACCCCATGGTTTGGATGGACCACGTCTGTTTATCCACGCACAAAACAGTAGACACTAGGTCTGTTTCTGCTTTGGGGCTCTGACAAACAACAGAACAACCAGGAATATCGTTTCTCACAAACATCTGTTTGCACCTGGAGTCACTGGGTCACGTGGAGGCCCTGTGCTTCCGAGGGAATTGCTGTGCTGTTTTTCCCAGGCGATGAGGCCTCCCACATGTGGAGCCTGTCGATTCCTGTGGTCTGGGTGGCACAGATGCCCTATCCACCAGTGCTCTGTGGAGCTCTCTGAGGGCCATTGAGCTGCTTCTCTCAGCTCCCACTGTGGAATACGTTTCTGTTTTCAGTGACCTCCCCCCGCTGAGGGACACTGGAGCCCTCCAGCTTGAGGCATTGCTGGGTCTCTGAGTCACAGGAGAGTGTTGGAGCCTCCGGAGGCTGCTGAGAGCTGCCCTCCTCCAGGCAATGTACTTCTTCCCCATGACTGGCCTAGAGGCCCATGCTCCTGTGCCTCTGCCTAGGGCTCCTTCCAACTCCTGTGTCAGCTAATTCAGGCAAAAATGGCATATGGAAATTTACAGTAGTTTTGTCCCGGCCCCAGTCTATGTCTAGGCCCCTGGCTCCCAAGTCACAGTTACTCATCCTGAGTCTGGAGAGGGCCAGCCAGGGAACTTGCAGAAGGATTTGGACCAGAACTTCAGCACAGTACCCTGGGGCCTTGTCACCCTCGTTAGAGACCTTGATCACTTGGCCAAGTCCCTCAGGCTGACCCTTCAGTGCTGCCTGGAGCCAGGGGCTCCCCAGAGCTTTGACCTCTTCTCCTCTGAGGTCTCTAGAATTGCCTTGCTGATTGCAAACCCCGAGGCCAGGTGTTAGGATACCCATTCAGGGATGTGAGTGAGTGCATTCAAGTGTCGCTGGCCCTCCAGGGATGAACTGGCTGCTTTTGGTAGGAGCTTGCTAAACCCAGCCTTTCTCCGGCCTTCTCTGCCTTTCTTGCCAGTCTCACCCTCCACTTGCCTGTTATGTGGCCACCCTGCTTCTCTTCAGGGAAGGTTGGCTTACAGACTGGGAGGTACTGGTTCCTCTCCAAGCTTCCTTGCCCCATCACTTGGGGTTCACCCTTCCTGGCCCAACTGGCCCAGAAGAGTGTCGTCATCATTGAATCTGGTTGGCCTCCCGGGCTGCTTTGAAAACTGGCATCACCTGTAGGCTCTGGGCTCCCATGGTCCCATTATAACCCCAGCCAGGGATCTGGAGCTTGACCTTGCTGCTAGAGGGACCAGCACATATACCCAGACGTAAGGAGTGTCGCGGTGACTGTACCGTGCCTGGCACTTGACAGGTGGCTATCTTTTGATTTGAAAAAAATAAAAATAAAAACCTTGGGTTCTCCCCCGCACCCCCATGGGAATGAATTCTTGTCTAGAGCAGTTTGTCTTAGAACCCTATTCCAAGGCATCCCCCAGTGGTCAAAGCAGGCGCTTAGGATGAAGGGACATGGGTACACATCCTCTATTCGTTCCCAATGACAACTGATGGTCCCTCACTTTCTTCTTCAACCTCCACAGCAGGGCTCTGTGGGGACTCTTTGGAGCCAAATGACAGCTCCAGCAGAGGAAGGTCACGCTCACCCCAGAGCTGGCTGCTTGGGGCTTTCAGCCCTCTACTGTCTTTTCCCAGGGTTAGTGTCCTTGCTCCTATCAGATCTCCCAGGCCAAGTCCACTGCCTTCTTAAGACTCCCAGGCTCCCTCTTCCCTCCATCATCCCATGAGGAAATCCTGGGAGGAACCGGTTGTAGGGAGGGCAAAACCTGAGTGGAATAGAGGAGGAGAGCCAGCAGCTCCGATACCGTGCAGGGTAGAGCTTGCCCTTAACACGGTACCGTGCAGGGTAGAGCTTGCCCTTAACATGGTACAGTGCAGGGTAGAGCTTGCTTCTTGCTGATGGGGTTTTCTTTGCTATGTAACTGACAGTTACCTCCAGGGTAACTCCTCCTCCTGTCATCTCCAGGGCAGGGCCTCAGTTTTCCTAGATGGACTGTACCCATTCCTATGGCCTGTCTCACCTAGGATTCCTGCTGTAGGATCAGTCCCTTGACAAAGGGGGCCTCGAACAGGCCTGCTAAGCCCAACATTATACTCCTGTAAGCCTGTGAGCAGAGCTAGTGAAATATTTAACACATCTCCTTGTTGGGTAGCCCAGACTGCAGTCAGAGTGTGGGGCATTTCTTGGAGATGAAACAGGGACAAGGCTGCAGAGCTCCTGGGCTTGCTGGATCCCATTTCAATTCAACATTGATGACCCCGTTCTTAAGATAGGCCTTGCCCTGGTATGCCGGGGGCAGGGAGGCTAGGTGTGACTCAGGCACACGGGGAATGAGTAGAACTTCTAGAAGGTGCTTAGACAAAAGGGCCAGAGAAGAGGAGTTGGAGACAAAGAAATCGGGGTGCACATGCTAGAACCTGTCTGATCAGAGCTGCCAAGGGAGGGTGTAGTATGCTTGCCTCTTTGGGTAGTGAAGCAATAGGAGGCCAAGACAGGGTAAAGTTAGGACTTAGGTGCTGACCAGGATGGTCGACATGCGGCCCAGAGCTGGCTTAGAGATGAGCCGGTCACATGTATCCTGAAGTTTGCATCTGAGATTGTGTGAGTCCCGTGGTCCCCTCACAAACAACCACTCCCTGCATCTGATGACCCAGCTACCTTCAACATTTCAGGGGTTAGTCGAAATGAGAAGGGATGGCTACAGGCAGCCATGTTGGAGTTTGCCTGCAGGTTCCATAGCCTTTATATGGAGTCCTGCACATGGGCCACTACAGACTCAGTGACTCTCTCCTGGCTTGATATGTTTAGTTTCGGGGCTGGCTGGATCTGAGCCACCGATGTATGGATGACTGCCTGGTGTTTCTGGGCTGGAGGTCATCTAGCTTCCCATCTGATGGTGAGCGGTAGCTATGTGACCTGGAACACAGGTGGGGATGCATATCCTCTTGGGGGGTTTTCTTGTCTGAGACAGGGTTTTTGGAGTGGTGGGATACTCGTGAGCCCCTAATTCTTTTAGAACAGGTGCCTCTTAGCTGGATTTCATCGTCAGCCTTGAGCTGGGGAGTGACACCCTAGGACCCCTTAGCCTTCAGCCAACCCAAGCTTTCACATGCCACTGTCTGTACCGGGGGACCTGGTCCATGTCCCTGTAAACCTGTGCCCTGGTAAACAGAACCGGAGGTGCAGACCAGGGGCACAGGCAGGGTACCCGTGGACTGGAGGACTCTGTGCAGAGCCTGTGGTCTTCCAGCCCCTTCATCCCAGACTGTGGCCCCTGAAAGGTACACATATCGTCGGGGCTAACTCAGTTAGCTTGTCTACACGCATGTCCTATTACCTAGGAGAGGTTGGGGACCCAGGCCAGGTGGCCAGGTCCCCTCTGTTGCTTGTAAGGCATCCGTGTGCCTTTTTTGCCACTTCAATGGCAGGGTGCAGCTGTAGGGATGACCCCGTGTGTTCCCGCTGGCCCGGGAGGCTATGCAGTGCTGGGTGGGGTTGGGTGGTCAGCAAGCTGCATAGCTGTATCCAGCACCTATATGGCCGTGGTTGTGGAGGCTGTGACTACAGCTAGTCCTTGGCCTCCGGGACAGGACAATTTACTCACTGGAGAACCAACAGGAAGGATCTGGTGTGGCATGTGCTCCTCATAGACCTCACTTAGAAGCTGTTTTTCCCTCTGATCTTCTCAGTATGAGGTAGACACCCTTGGGCTTCCATTAGGAGGGTAACTGCTCTGGTTGGGTCACTTGCTGGCTGGACAGCCCCGCAGTTTCTTCCATCTGTAGTGGGATAGTCAGTGTTGCTATCATCAAGAGGCTTAATGCCAGCTGGGCGTGACAATACACACGGTTTTTCCAGCACTGGAGAGGTTGAGGCAGGAGGATCATAAACTTGAGGCTGGTCTGGACTATATCATGAGATTGTCTCAAAAAAAAAAAAAAATAGAAACCAAGTTTAACACTTACTTAGTGTTTTAACCTCCTTTCAGTTCTTAAGTGGGTAAGTGTGGTGTGCGTGTGCATGTTTGCACGTGTGGGTGTATACGTGTGTGCACGTCCACATGTATGCGTATGGGAATCGTCCTCCACTAGTCTTCTGCTTTGTTCACTGAGGCAGGGTCTCTCAATCAAGCCCAGAGCTCAGTGAGTCCCGATAGCCCATCTGCTCTAGTGGCTCCCTGTCTCGGCTCTCTGAGGCTGGAATTGCAGGTATAGGCTACCATGCCCACTTTGGCGTTGGCAAAAGCTCTGGGGATCCGAAGTCTGGTCTTCATACTTGTGCGGCAAGGGCCTTAACCACCGAGCAGTCTCCCCGGCCCTCACACAGGGTTCTGATTTCTGTTATTTCTTAAGACCTCATGCCAGGTCTGAGAAGACCCACACTGTGTAGCATTCCGAGGTGAGTGGGTAGGCTGGTACACAATTGTAGAGCCCTTGTCTCGTATGTTCAGGAAAATGCCTGCAGGGATCCTCTGGCTGTTATTTTGGCCACAATATATACCTTCCCTTGCGATCTGGGGTTCTGGGGCCTCTAAAACCACCTGAGATCAGGCAAGGCTGTTCTGTATGGTCCTCTGAACTCTTGGTCTTCTCCTTCCAGGCTGGTCCAGGGACCCTCATCATGGCGGCAGGCGTGCAGGACTTCAGCAGGACCGAGTTCGATCGACTGAATGAGATCAAGGGTCACCTGGAAATCGCCTTACTGGAAAAGCACTTTCTTCGTGAGTGTGAGGAAGTACTTATCGGGGGATGGGTCACAGCTGAGTCAGGGTGAGCTGGAGACGCTATGGTATGGACATGGGACAGGCATTCGTGGGGGCAGGCACGTGTGAACATACGCATGCGTGGGGGTAGGTGCAAGGAAAGGCTTGGACCAAGGTGTGAACTTGGACTTTAGACTTTTGATGTTCCCTCTGAATGTGTAACCTGTCTGTCTGTTGCCTGTTGCTTCACAAAACCCAGCCCTGGCCTGTGCCTTGCAGATGGGGTGCGGAAGCAGTTGAAGTCTCGGAAAGGAGTGACCTATTCTGTAAAGATTGGGAAGACAGTCATGAGTCAAGCACAGTGAACTCAGAATTTTCAGAGCTCCTCAGAGGCATCTGAAAACCATTTGTACTGTTACACACAGAGGGCTAGTGGGAGGAGGACCCTGGGACCCCGCTGTTTGCTGGCCATCCCCTCCTGGCTCCCACTGGCCAGATCTTGACCTTTGGAGTAAGGAGGCGGTGTTATTTTTTTTTTTTTTTTTTTTTTTTTTTTGTCAAAAAAGGAGCTTTTGCAGTTTTAGCCTGATCCCACCTCATGTTTGGTCTTTCTCGTGACTCCCACATCCTCTTGGTCTTGCAGATGAGTAAACTGAGGCATGGGTGACCGAGTTATCCTACCATGTGGTCAGAGTAGTAATAAGGCCTTAAGCCAACCTGGCTAGCTCCGAAGCCCGTGCTTGTGGCCCCTGACGCATGTCGTTGGAGCTGAGGCTCCACAGGAGCCCAGGACACTGGGAAGCAACTAAGGGGAGAGAGCTTTAGTCCCGCTTGCCCAGAGCTGGTCACTGTGAATCCACGGAGCAAACCCTGGCCAGGGTCAGGGTATAGGAGGGCTGCGGGAGCACTGTCCCCACTGTGGAGCAGTTTGAAGGTGCACAGCATGGAGCCAGCCAGAGCTCATGGGGGCGACGGGGTGGGGGACTCTTAAGGCTGCTAGAACATGAAGGAAAATGTCTGAAGTGCATACTTGGCTATTCCGCTGTAGGACACACTGCCGGCATCCTAGGATCATGCCCACAGTTCTTTTCTCAGTGTTGTCCAAAGAGGTATCTCATCCTGCTCCTTGGTAACTCTCTTTTTTGGGGAAGTGGGTGGGGCTTCCCGAAACAGGGTTTCTCTATATAGTCCTGGTTGTCCTGGAGCTCATTTTATAGACCAGGCTAGCCTCCAACTTAGAGATCCGATCGCCTCTGCTCCCCGAGGGCTGGGATTAAAGGTGTGCGTTACCACCACCCTCCTTGGTGACTCCTAAAGTAGGTGTGGCACTTACCCTGACAGTGTGTGGGCTTTTCCATTAATTATGGAAGATTTTGAATATACATGGAAACAAAGCAGAAATCGCCAGAGGCTCTGGTCTCTCCAGGAGCGGATTCCAGGCCAGGCTGGCTTTCGCTCCTCCCCCTCTGGGTTGGGCGATGCTCAGCCCGCGCTCTACCACCTCATCTGTAAATATTTTAGTAGATCGTTCAATATGTTTTAATGACAAAAGCTGAGAGACCAAGATGGGAAGCAGAGCAGCACCACAGCTCCCCCCCCCCCCCCATTGCATCAGAGACTGGAGCTGGGATCTCCCCGATAGGTTTCTGACAACTCTGAATTGATTCTCGACAGGGTCCGTGGGCGGGAACGGCTGGCGTATCTCCTCTGTCTTTTGGCGTCTTCTCTCTCTCTATTACTGCCATAATCTTCGGTGGCTGGCTCGCCAAGGCGGGGCTCCCCCGATGGATATATGGATAGTGTCCTGTAGAGTCGCCATGTCTGCCATCCCGCCTCCCCAGTGATGGTTGTGTTTGGGCCAGCCCTTTCATGACGTCGATGTGCGTCGCCCCAGGCGACGTCACAAGGAGCAGGCCCCTCAGCAGAGTTTTCAGACCGGTCGATTTTGTTCTTGCTCCCCTGATTAGCCAACGAGTTTCTGAAAACGAGTTTCTCTTGGCTCTTTCTGCCTTGAGGTACAGTGATCACGGGAAAGGTGGGATACACAAACTTCCTCCCTTTGTGACATTTAAATATTCCACCCGAGACCAGAGAGGGTTCCTGCTCCGCTGTGTGGTTTAGGATCAGGGGAAGCTTCAGTAACAAGGAGCGATCATGGAGTTATGACCTGTGTGTGTGCTCATGTTTCTGCCTCTGGGATGTGCATGCGTCCCTTGGCTTCTTGACTTGTTCACAGTGGGACAAGGTAATCAACACCCCGCCCCCCCCATTAACACATCCTGTGCCAGTACTGGAGTTAGCCATTTTTCAAGGCAGCCCCGGTTCTCTTCCGTGGAAAGTGATCTATGGAGACCAACTGAGGATTACAGGACTGTCACTGTAGCCCAGAGTCATTGTGTCTTGAGCATTACAATGACCAGGGCTTGGGCAGTATGGGTTCAGACAGGTGACCGTAGGAAGAGACAGCCAGGACTCCTGAGTGTCTTTTGGTCCTCACTGGGGCTTTACCATGACCATGTTTTCAACTCATAGTGAATTTGGTTTCCACGAGCAGGAACAGCCTTACTTAATTGTCTTATCTCACAATCATATATTCGAGACTCAGGACCAGCTGGGCATGGTGGTAAACACCTATGATGCCAGCGCTGAGGAGGCCAGCCTGGGATACAGAAGGAAAGAAACGTTGTCAAAACCAAAACAAAACCCCACAAACACCATGGTGTGGCAGTGCACCCCTTTAATCCCAGCTCTTAGGAGGCAGAGGCAGGAGGCTGTGAGTCAGAGGCTAGCCAGAGCTGCACAGTGAGACCCTGTCTCAAAAATAGAACAAACAAACACACCAGGGCCACCACCAGCCTGGGGACCACTGAGCCCAGTCTGTGTGGGGTTCTGCCACTTCTGTCCCAAGGGATCATCTCACTACGGAAGGGTCAGTTTCTTCATTGGAATGCTACCTGCACAGTTGGTTCCTGTCACTGCCTCCTGGCCCTGCCGTTGAGGAGTGCAGGGCGGGCTTCAATGTTTCTCCCACTTCTGATGTTTATAGAGATTGCCTTTGTTTGGCTGAGTTTCTTCAGACTCAGAAGAAAGTTACAAAAATAGCACCGAGAATGTGTTCTCATGGACTTACTCCTCAAAGCGTAACAATGTTGCCACACTCACATGTCCGTGGGTTTTATCCACCCAGCCCCCTTCCCACCATATAAGCGGTCTATACGTTTACATATACATATATGCATCCATCCATTTATCTATCTCCCATCCACCTCTCATCGATCAAGCCGTCCACCCACACATCCACCCATCTTCCATCCATCCGTTTACACATCCATCCACATCCTGCTTACCCATTAATCCTCCCCCTGTGCATCTATGCATCTCTCACCCACTCACGCATCCATCTACCACATCCATCTCTTGCCTACCAGCCCACCCCTCCACCCACCCCTCCATCTCTCATCCACCTACCCATCCATCCATTCGTCCATCTGCCCATCTATTTATATATTTCTTCTGAGCCGCCTGATGGTCTGTTTCAGACATGGTGCTTCTGAGTTCCAAATACTCTTGCCATGTGTCTTAAAAGCAAGGCTATTCTCTAATCAAGCTGTGGTATGCAGTGTGTAGCTATCAAAACCAGGAAATAATGTTGCCGTGCCATTACCTGGTACAAAACCTTATTGCGGCCTCACTGTTGCCTCACATCCTTTTTGGCAAAAAGTAAGTTCTGGTCACACATTGTCTCTTTAAGCTCCTTTCCTTGGCTTGTTTCCTGAAGCAGGTGTGTTTCGAGGCCTGCGGTAGGTTGCTTATAGAATGGGCTCGGGTTTAGATGTTTTCTGTTGCTTTACGGAGACTCAGGTCATGTGGGTTTTGCCCTGCAAGTCAGAGCCATGATGGTGTGTCCTCAGTGCCGGTCACAAGGTATAGGATATCGCCTCATCTCATTCTGCATGATGCCAAGAGTTCCTTGTCAAATTCTTGTAGCTATCTAAAATTATTGCAACTGGGGGTGTAGCTCAGTGGCAGAAGCCCTGCCAAGCACGCTCAAGCGAGGGCCTGGGTCCCTTCCACAGTACTGGGGGGGAGAAAAAAGCACCCAGTCAAGAAAAACTGTTTGCAGTAGCAGAAGCACAGGGAGGCTAAGCCAGGACGTCACCCGAACCCTGGCATTCAACACCAGCCTGGGCAACACAGCGAGACCCCTTCTAAAAGCAGATTTTAAAAAGATAATACCGAATGGTCTATCTGGCCGCACTATCAAGTGATAGCCAGGGAACTTGAGTGTCCTCTAGAGTCTCAATTTTCTTGTAACTTAATAATCCTCGTTCTTGATTGCTCGATTTGGTTGTACCTTCCCCTCTAGATAAGTGTCAGCACACTCACACTCTGTGCACACTCGCGTTCTGGCACTCACACTAGGATGGTACCGGAGATACTCCGTGCTCTGTATGCTGTCTGTGTCCCCAGTCTGGGTGTGGCCCAATCTGCTGGTTGCCTGTTGGTGACTGATTGTACCATCTCCAGCCTTCTGCACTGGCTATTGGTTATAGGCAGCCCTTCCCGGGCCCTCTGCACCTTGAGGGTGGGGGAACCTATTTTTGTACCCGAGACTTGATGTCTCCGGTGTAGTGGGTGCTGAGTGACTGGAAGAAACTGCAGAAAAGCCTGACAGAGGTGGAGTGGCACAGAGGAGCCTGTGCCTCCTCCCAACATGGCATCCACCACAATCTCCTGGGTAATACAGTGTTAGAGCCTTGAGGCACATAGACATGCTCTGGCTGTCACTGAGTCTATGCAACATGTGCTGGCCTGGTGGTCCCTGTCCCTCCTGGTCAGCAGGGGAAATACCATGTGTAGGGTAGGGAGTGCCGTAGGCTGGTCTCGAGCTCTTGCTCCCTTCTATCACTAACAGCTCAGCATGAGCCCTTTTGGACCTTGGCTCCATCCACACTCACCTAAGTGATTAATTTTCAGATTCCATTCAACTGTCTCAGCTGTCCTTTCTCTGACAACAGCCTGTCATTCTTCACGGAGGAAGGAAATAGCCCCAAGTGCACAGTATTTTTCTTCAGTGATTAAATATTGGAGGGTACAGATGTTCCTGGGAGAAAACGGCACGGGATGAAGACGGTACAGTTGAAATGTGCCTTAATTCCAGCCAAAGGCAGGGGTCTAAGCTTGTTAAAGACCAATAACGAGTGAAAGGTGTTCGCGTCCAGCAAGTATGAGGCGCCTTTCACTGGATTATCGCTCGCAGGACCCAAACGCATTCAATTCCAAGGCGTCTATTACCAAGCGTGCATTTATTGATTGCTTGCTGCATACAGGCTCCGAAAAGTGAGGCCACCAGCACTGCAAAGCCTGCACACAGCCTCTACCCCGAAGCAGCTTGGTGAGCTTGGATTTTGGAGGGGAAAGTGTTTCAGGCCTCTCAGGAGCCTCCTGGTTGTTGGTTGCTGGGCTGTGTGTGGATTGAGGGCCCTTCTGAGGTGATACCTCCCCAAGGTAACTTCTGCCGCCACCTCCCTGGTCAGTGTAGAGGAGACTTCCCTAGGGATTGAGCCTTGTCTCCAGCAGCGGGGTAAGTGGATTCCCAGTAGGGGCAGCCAGCGGACAGCAGTGACTCCCAAAGCATGTGACTCACAGGGAGGAGGCCTGTGCCCCAGACCCCTGGCACTCCTAAAGGTCCCCTTCATGTTCTACAGGTGTGATGGGGAGGGAAGCTACAACGGCTGACCCTTGCTCTGTGGGAAGACTCCTGGAAGAAGGCAGGAATGGGCTTACTTCTGGATGTACAGATTCAGAAAAACACAGGACGTTGTAGCACAGGTTAGCCCCGGGGTGATTGACCTAAGTGATCAGAGCAAGACCGCCTCACTATCAGTCTATGGACAGCAGAAGGCTGGAGCCACCAACCGTGCCTCCAGGGTTCTGAACAGTTGAGGCCATCTAGAGACAGAGCTACCTGTCTGGGTTGACAATGTGCCTGGGCCCACTCCTCCAGGCCTAGTGCTGCAGAGTCTTGCTGAGCAGCCCGGCCCTCCTGACTCTGCCTCCTCCTATAAGCTGAGCACAGCAGAGCTCAAAGGTAAGCCCCAGGGACCGAGCCTGGGAAGGTCTGCTTCTGTCCCTAGTGTGAAGCCGGTGGGCGGAAGGGGTCAGTGACCAAATTAGGACTGAAAACTGAGATAAACCAGACATAGGTCCTATGGGAAATTTTCCAGGAAAAAGATGAAATTGGCCCCTAAAATGATTAAAGCTCTGGCCCTTAGGCCCAAGGTTTCATATTTCTGTGCCTGGGTGGTGTGGATTAGCGGTAGACTTCTTTTCTAGCATGTTTGAGACCCTAGGATCTGTGCCCTAAACCTTTTCTAAATCATTTCTGTTGCCCAGTAAAGTATACCCTTGAAGACGTCATCGAAGGTGAGATATTCGTCTCAAAGACTTGTCATTACCCGGGATATAAGTTCTTTGAGCACAAAGGCTGACCCCACTCACCAGACCCCTGGCCTGTCTGTAGCTCATAATTCAGAGGAGAAGCTCAGATACCCTGGTGCTGGCTCTGGTGCTGCTCCCAGGGCCAGGCCTTCTGCAGTTCTGGGGTGAGACGGTGAAGTCATAGGTTGACAAGCTCATCTGCTGCGTCATGCTGATGGCTCCACATTCCCCGCCTGGCAGGATGCCTTGGGCAATGATAATTGCTTGTCATGGGAGTCTTCCAATCAGGAGCCACCATCCATCTCTGTGACCTCTGTGGGGACTTATAACCAGCCCCATGGGCACAGTTTCAGCTCCCAGTTTCATCCCATTCCTGCTTCTGGGAGGCATGTTGGAGGTCCTGTGTTTGTAGCGGGGAGAGAAGACACCTAGGCCAGTGGGCAGCTGTCCCCCGCTGCTCCCAGTGGTCCCCCGTGGGAAGCCTCATGTAGCAGAGACATGTCCAGTGGCATGTGGGGTGTGTTGTATATCCCAGCACACTCGCCTGTCTACATTGGCACCCACCAGCTGGGTTTTATGGGAGGGAGAGAAGCCAGCTGCTGCCTCACCTGTCCAGTCCCAGAGCCTGGCAGCTGCAGGGCATTCAGCGTACATCTGGGTGGATGAATGACTTAGCAGATGGCTACCCCAGCCAGAGGTGAGCACACAGATAATGGGATGAGTGGATAGACGGTCAGAGCGCTGCCTCGCACCCAGGCAGGCCTTTCTGTACATCCTCTGGGGCCTTACTAGGCACCGCCCAAAGCCACTCTCCAGCCGTATCCTCCCTTGTTTTACATCAGGTATTCGGTCCCCGGGCACAGTGTCTCCTTACCGAGCTCCACTCCCTAGCATGTGTACTGAGAACAAACCTCTGGAGCTCACCTCACCTTCCCGGCGGTAGGTGCCTGCCCTCCTGCTCATATTAAGCAGGTACTGGGCATCTAGCAGTAAGCTTGATGCTTTGAGAAAGTTTGGCTGCTGGTGCATGATTGGAGAGACGTGGCTAGAAGATATGGAGTGGATAGAGCAGACCCCTAAGAAAGAATGTGTGCATGGCTTTTTGCCTACATGTGCAAGATATTTGTGCATGACAGGCGTGCCTGGTACACATGGAGGCCTGAAGAGGGCCCTGGGTCCCTGAAACTGGAGATACAGGCAGCCGTGAGCCACCACGTGCTTGTTGGGACTTGAACCTAGGTCCTCTGGAAGAACAGCCCAATGGTTTTAGCCATGGGGTCATCTCTCCAGCCCTTGACCTTCTTCTTCCAGACCCAAGGGTAGAGACTTTGGAATAACCGTATCTCTCAGCCCAGGGCTAGCCAGGGCCTCGGAGTCCAGCCTTGAACATCAGAGGCAGGGGCATGCCACCCCCCACTCTCATCTCATACTGAAGGACCATGTTGGGTCTGGAAAGCCAGCCTTTCTGGGCAGTAGTTCTGACTGGAACCTCATTTTTTTTTCTTTCTTGTTTGCTTGCTTACTTCCTTTCCTTTCTTCTTCCCTTCTTTCCTGTCTGTCTGTCTGTCTGTCTATCTATCTATCTATCTATCTATCTATCTATCTATCTATCTATCTATCTGCACACAAACCTCAGGACACCACCCTAGTCCCACAACTGACTTCCTAAACCCTGGATGCCGACCCAGGCAGCAGCCTGTCACGTTAGAATGCTAAACGTCCAGAACTTGGCCGCACACTACCTGATTTTGAAGGAACATTCAGCTCGGTGTTGACAGTTCGTCATGCCGTAAATTCCACTTCTGTGCAGAGCAATGAATAACACGGCGATAAGTGAGCTCCAGGAGAGCGCACAGGCTGTGGGGGGCATGCAGGGCGAGACACCCTCCAGAGCAAGCAAGCAAGCGGGAGTGGCCAGAGAAAAGGAGCATCACACAATGCCACTTCTCTAGGGCTGAAGGTGAAGGGGTACCCTGAACCCAGGAGGTGACTCGGACCTAGTCCATTGGGAGGGCAAGGCATTGTCTTTTAGAAAGGTCCTTAAGGATAACAGGAAGGGAAACTGGGCTGGGAAAACCCATTCAGGTACCCAGTTGGGCAGCCCAGCCTGGCTGGAGACAGCTTTCTTTTCCCCTCCGGGAGGGAGGTTTCCCGTGTATGTGCTCCAGCTGGGTGGGGAGAAATTTTATTTAAAGCTTATCATTTGATTCCCCCCACCCCACCCCCCTCTGACTAGGCCTGTTGCATCTTGTGCCGAAGGGATTCCTGCCTGAGAGATCTGCTCTTGCAAATTTAAAAATAGCTTTGAAGTTGTTTTCCTCCCCCTGTGGGCCGGGAGCCATGGAGGCTGCGCAGCCTGGGCAGGCCATGACTGTGGGCTGAGTTATCTCCTCTGTGTCCCCTTGAATCAGCACACTGAGAAGGGCGGAAGGGGTTTCTCGGGGGTCCGGGGTCCACCTGCCCTCCACCTTCCAGAGCCTGGAGAGGCTAAAGCCTGGAGCAGGTGTGGGGACAGGTAGCCCAGCTGTACTAGTCTCTCATAATTTCTGTCATGCGTGTTCTGTGAGGAATCCTTTGCTGTACCAGGTCCCTGTGGCTTCAGGGACTCCCGCTCTTGAGTTCGTTCTGCCTCTTTGCCTTGGAGATATCCGGCAGTCCCCGAATGGGGCTGGCTATGAGGATCAGAATCTCTTCCTCCTTAGGGTCCCCGGAGGTCACTATCATAGGTGAGCTGGCACTTTTAGACCTATGTAGATGTATACCTTGACACAGAAATAGCCCCCTGGCTTTCTCTCTCCTCCACATTCATTTTGCCGCCTCAACAGCTCCTATGCGGGTGGGGATGGGGTAGACCTTGCCGCTCAGCGTCTGTCTCAGTTCCCTCTGGTGCTGTACACCTAAGTCATCTTGTGTGTCTTCCTAGTAGTTGGTTTGCTGGTCTGCTTAAATGAATAACACGGTGACAGCATGGGTGTTGTGTGAGCAAAAGCCTAGAACGGAGCTTCCAAACTTCGATGTCGAACTCTTCTTTTGAAATACACCCCGAGGACTTAGAGGTTTCAGGGACCGACTCATCTTCAGCGGGCATTCCCACTCCCCTGGCCCATGCAGGCTCCATGGTCGTCATCCCTGCTTTGTAACCAGGCCAGCTGAGTGCCTGGAGTTGGCTACAGTCAGCACTGGGCCATAAAAAAGGCTAAACCCTGGTCTAGGGGCTGTGCCACACCGTTAGTGGCATGTGATACATAGTCTCATTGACTCTGTGGTCTAATGTGCTAGGCTATGGCTTTTGCCTAAATCCTCCCTTGTGACCTAGGCGCTGGCTCCGGATGTCTTCCTCACTTGACTGAGCCCGTGTGGAAACAGGACTCTGAGCTTGTATCTGTCTCTGTCCTCAGACAGAGGGCACAGGAGAGCAGGTGTCTTTCTTCTGTGCAGCTCAGGGTTATGTGAGCATATTATAGGATGGCACACCAATTGCCTCTGGCAATGTGCTGCTCATTGGTTCCTTTCTCAAGACTACTGGGTTATGAGAACGTCTATGTAAGCATTCACGCCTGGGTTGCCTCGGTGGGTTGCTGGGGAGTCCTGCTTCTGTGTAGGGGGATATAATCGGAGACGACAAGAGAGTGAGGTGGGAGGGGGGACCTTCTAGCTGGGGTGGGGGGGGGTGGGATCCCTAGACCCAGGAAGGCCACTGTGCCCATCAGAGGAAGGCTTCTTGTTTTGTGATGCTCAGGGGGCCATGGGGCTGGAAAGTCCTCTGTGGACCTCTATCTATTGGGGTCTCCTTTGCTCTGTCTGTCTGTTATTGTTTTAGCGGAGAACATGGTAGGTAGGATCTCGATTTCCCCAAGAGTGTTTACCTATGCACGTGATCATTCCTTAGCAGATGTGACAGAATTGTCAGCTTGAGGTGAGAAAGATCCATGATTATCTATGGGTGCAAAGCAATCTCAAGGAGGAGGCTGTTGAGAAGGATGGAGGTGGGTCAGCATGAAGTCATTGGTCTTTGGGAGTCACCAGCCAAGCAGAGCATGCTCCTCTGGATGCTGGAAAGGATGCGGTATGCCCAATTTTCCCACCAGCCTCCGAATAAAACCAGCCCATCCTATTCTATCAAAGCCCAGAACACCTGACCTTTAAAACCGTAAGGTAGTGACTAGTGTACTAAGTCAGAATATAATATTAGCAGCCATAAGAAGCTAATATGTAGATATCCAAGGGGCTCCGTCATCCTACCCTTCACCCCATGGGAAACTTTTGCCCCATGACTGAGGGGCCAGGGGGTACATATCCCAATGGTCTGTCCTGGGTAGGTCCAGCATCATCAGTGTCTGTGAACAGTGGACGTTAGAGACTGGGGTGACCCCATCCCCAAGTCATATTAGTGGCAGACAGTATGGGGGACCCAAAGTTCTGGGGCAGAAAGCCGGGGGCTGTTAACCAGCCACAATCAGATCTCAAGACAGAGACACTGGGGATAGAACGGGGCTGCCATGGACCTCATGACTCCACGCCATGAGGAGACTGGGTGAGGATGGCCTTACGGGTGGCCAACTCAGCGCTTTCTGCTTGGCAGGCAGTCAGCCTTTCCCTCCCTGAGAGGGAGGAGCAGGAGAAACCGATGACTGGGGCTTGTATTGCTTTTGTTCTGTGGACCGGCAGGACCCGGCACTGCACTGCATCTGACCTAAATGTGTCACCGTGGGATGGAAGCTGGCCCACATTACCGAGAGAAACCGGGGCTCATCATTTCAGTTGCAGAGAGAGGGCCTTGCAGGGAGCCATTAGCTGAGGGAGAAAGAGTTCAGGGAAAAGAAAGGCTCAGAAATCCCACTTGGTTTTTACACGCTTAGCTCTCCCCGCCACCAGAAAAAGGTGCAAAGCCTCGGGGGCTCTGCTGGGAACAGACAGGCTGACTCACTAAATTGGCAAGGGCTGCCATGGAGCTGCCCCTGCAGCTGAGCCCCTAATGGCTGGGGAGGGCAGGAAATAGAAGATGCAGTTGTACTATTGCTGGGCCGAGCTTCCCGACCTTGGGGGTCCTGCGAGGGGCTAGAGGTATTTGTCACGGAGACATACACTCCTCCTTCAAGGGGGCTGCACACACGCCCTACTGCCCCGTAGAGAACTTATGTACCCTGCTCACCTTGGGAAGGGATCTCTGTGCCCATCAGTAGTGCGACTACCCCCGCTCCCCCCCACCCCCCATGTTGGCTAATCATCGCTGTGAATGGAACGTGGTGATGAGCTTTCTGATACAGTGACACCAGGAAGACTCAGACATTCAAGGGAGGCCAATTAAAGAAAGTCTAACTTCCTGTTCCTGGCTGAGCAGCGTGTGCTGTAAAGATAGAGAAGAATTGCTTTGATCTTCAAGTGGGCTGGGATCCAAGAGGCCAAGGGGTGGTGGGGGTGGGAGTGGTCAGGTGATCAGGCAGGAAAGCATCCGGACCCCCCAGCCTCAGCCCTCCTCCTTCAGTCTCCCTCCAGCCATACCAACAATGTAACGTTTCTTAGCTCTGTTTATCCGTGGTATAAGCTTTGCCAGTAGAGAGACAGACGATGGAAAGTAGAGACCCTCCAGGCTGAGTCTGCTTATACACCTGGTTCTTTTATTTTTAAACTTTTAAAGATCGATGTATTTTTTTTTTATATGTACTTGTGCTGGATAGTTTTATGTCACCTTGATGCAAGCTAAAGTCATCTGAAGGAGGGAACCTTAATTGAGAAGATGCCTCTGTAAGATCCAGCTGTAGGGCATTTTCATAATTAGTTTGATGTGGGCAGGACCAGCTCATTGTGGGTGGGGCCATCCCCGGGCTGGTGGTCCTGGGTTCTATAAGAAAACAGGCTGAGCAAGCCTTGGGGTGCACGTCAGTAAGTGGCACCCCACCATGGCCTCTGCATCAGCTCCTGCCTCCGGGTTCCTGCCGTGCTTCAGTTTCTGTCCTGACTCCTTCAGTGATGGACTCTGATGTGGAAGCATAAGCCAAGTAAACCGTTTCCTCCCCAACTTGCTTTTGGTCATAGCGATTCATCTCAGCACCAGAAACTCTAACGATGACAGTACTTGTGTGCCCATGTGAGTTTCTTTTCTTTTCTTTTTTTTTTTTTTCGGAGCTGGGGACTGAACCCAGGGCCTCGAGCTTCCTAGGCAAGCGCTCTACCACTGAGCTAAATCCCCAACCCCCCCATGTGAGTTTCTGTGCACCACATGAGTGCAGGTGCCCACAGAGGCAGAGGAAAGGGTGTCATAGAACTAGAGTTAGTATGGGTGGCTGTGAGGTATCGGAGGTAGATGCTGAGAATAGAACCTAGGTCCTGTACAAGAGGACTCTTAACTGCTGAGTATCCCCATTCCCTTAAAAAAAAAAAAAATGTATTCCTAAACCTGGTCCTCGAGCTGGCCATGTGCAACTTACTGCCTTACACGCATACCTGAGTACGTGGCTGAGCCAGGTAGATGGGTCCCCTTGGCAGAAATCTCGCTGGTCATCTTAGTGGAGGATGTCAGGTGGTCAGTCTATCTACCTGCTCATTCACTGGACCCCGATACCCCGATAGCTCTTCTGCTATACCTACCCCAGGGGGCTGAGAGCCGGGTTCTGGGGAGGGAGGCTTCTGGCCTGTCTATCTCAAGTGATCATGTAGTCTCCATGTTGTTCAGAGGCCCGGGCTTTCTTAGCCATCCCATGACCCTCTCAGGGAAAGGCCTAGGGCAACACAGTATCCCCTAGCATTGTAGGACAGGCTGCAGCTCTGTGAGGTGAAATAGCTACTACCTGTGACCTAGGTGGTAGGACCCCGAGGAGGTTCTCTGCAGAGCTGACTTGGTCATTGCCCTTGGGTCTCAGAGGGATAGCCCAGCCAGAGGTGGAATGTAAGCCTGGCAGCACTGTGAGAGACCATCCATGGGGGCTCTCCCAGACCGCAGCCCACCATTGTGCTAGTTAGCAGCCAGGCCTGGATCCTGGGCGGCAGCTACAAGCAAGCCTTATTGCTCGAGCTGACTACCTGGGCTCACATCCCAGATGGTCTTGCTGGCATCATCTCCTACTTCCATCCTCATCTGTTCATACCCATTTCCAGTGGGCGAGCCCTCCCAGGCTCTTGTAGCCTGGATCACTTCTCTTCCGACCCTCAGCCCAAACCATCTGCCACCCTGTCCCCCTCTGCTGAGCCCTTACCCTCCTTCCCCCTAGAGGGCTGTTTCTGTTGCTGTCTACCTTCCTGTTGGGTTCACAACTCGCCAGGGCAGGGATGAGGGTTGTCATTTAGCTGTCTGTGGGGAAATTGAGCACAAAAAAAGCAGGGTGTTGAGGGTGGTGGCCCTTCCCCACCCGGATCCTGGCTGCGTTACGCTGCGTGATGTTGAGTGTGATGATGGAAGAAGGGAGAGAAAGGGGCACTAACTAGGACCCCTCTTCTCATATCAGTGTGGAGAAGGTGGAAGGGGACAAACCTCATGCTGTTGTGAGGCGTGACATGTGCGAACGAAGGACAATCTGCAGTGACTCTGACCTCACACTTTGGCATCTGCAGTTTTAGGTCAGCTCCTGGCCGCTTCGACCCTCCAAGCTGCCAGGTTTTCTACCTGACGCCCCTCCCCCGGCCATCTGCAGTCATCCTGGTCTCAATTCTGATCTGACTTTCATGAGGGTCTTTCCAGAGGTACCCCACCCGGTTCCCAGACTTCTTACTACCTCCAGGCTGCCCTGTATTGAGGTGACCTGAGGGCTGGCTTGCCTCTGTCCTGCTGCTGGCACCTCCTGGTGCCTTTGGCCTTTCTGGCCCAGTCCTGTTGACTGAATCACATGGTGGTGTGTGCCTCACGGTGTCCTGTGTGGTGGTGACTTGGCTAAAGGATTTTTGCACTGTTGTTGAAACCCATGGTTTGCCCCAGTCTTGTCTCCACTGTGTAAGAGTAGCCCCAGTGAAGAGCCTCCCTCCCCCAGTGTATACCTCAGAGGGCTCAGAGGAACTGCTCGCCCTCACCAATAGCAGACAGGAACCAGAATGCACTGTCAACCGAGCGCTCAGCAAACTGGAGAAAGTTCATGTGCTCTGATCCCTTACTTATCGGGAGCCTATCTGCTGTGCTCTCAAGTTGGCCAGTGTTGTCAGAGGGGGCAGTGGGTGTAAATGCTGATCACCTGATCTCCTCTCCACAGAGGAGGAGCTCCGGAAGCTTCGAGAAGAGACCAACTCAGAGATGCTGCGGCAGGAGCTGGATCGGGAGCGGCAACGTCGGATCGAACTGGAACAGAAAATGCAGGAGGTGCTAAAGGCCAGGTGACCCCACATTCCTCTTTTTTTACTACCGTAACGCCATCCCCGAAGCTGGTACTTACAAAGAAAAGAGGTTTATTTAGCTCACAGTTCTGGAGCTTGAAGAACTCGGAGCTGGCATTGATTCAGCCCTGGTCGGGGACTCATGGCTTATATAGCATTGTGGTAAGAGAATGTATAGGAGAGAGGTTACAGTCTGCCGGAGGCAAGGCAGGGTCAAACACATTTAATGACCCTTTGGTGAGAACTAATCGAGGCTCCCAGAGCTCCCTTCCCAAAGCTGCTCCCAGGACCTGAGACCCTTCTACCCGGCCCAGTCCTTTAAAGGTCCCCCAACCCCTCCACCGAGAACCGATCACCATGAGCCCTTAAAAAACAAGCCACCTTTAACCCACAGCATTTACTTCCTCCTCAATGGACAGGGTTTCCTAAGAGTGGTGCGAACTAGGCCATCAGAGAAGTCTTGCTTAGTCCCTCAAGGGGTACACAGTGAATCATATTGCCGGCCAGCTTGGACTCCTAGGTTCAAGTCTTGCCTGAGCCTGTCCAAGCCACAGCATGGAAAAGTATCTTTCTTTCCGGAGGTGAGGAGCCTCGTCTGGGTGAGCTGTCACCAGCCGGACCTACGTAGAGAGCCGTTGACTCAAGATGGCCTCAAGACAGCAGAACACTTTATACCCTTCAGTCTTGACTAGAAGTTGCTCCCTGACCCGTGGGCCCTGTCCTAAATCTGTTATTTATTTAGCCCCAGAGAGTTGGCTGGGTCTCTTGGGACCCTCTGGGGACACTGACCTCTCCCTACCCCGTCCCTTGCTTTGTATTTTCCTAAACTTGCCCTCTCCCAGTGGCTACTTCACTCCTGCTCAGGCCCTGTGGCCTATACAGAGGCTTGGCTGCTTCTGCCGCTTCAAGGCAGGGTCCTGAGCACCCCCACCCAGCACACACACTGTATACTACCTCCTAGAGTTACTCACCAAGATCATACCCTCACCATCACAGGCTTTCTCTGTGGGTGATGTTGCCACCCCAGCTTCTGCAGGGGATGTTCACAGGTGAGAGATTTTCCTTGGAGATGCATTCTAAACTCTCAGTCCCCAGGCACCGGCAGCCCCCTTATTCATCCATCCCCCTGACCACCCTCGGGAGCATGGCTTCCGCTTCTGCTGTCTCTGGTAGGAGGCACATCAGTAAAGAGCATCATACAAGCTCTAAGACCGAACTGTAGGTCGCTCTGCACAGCTGTCATGGTGCCACCTGGAAGAACAGGCTGGGAGCCCAGGATCCCAGCTTCCTCACCTCATCATCCACCACCCTCACCCCGCCATACTCTCAGCCTCTGTCCCTGGCGAATGACTCCCGGCAGTTTTTGGGACACCTACTTCTACCTCCGAGATGCCCCAACTGGACCTCGCTTGTGGGGACCAAGTCTCTTCCTTGTTAGGATCTTGCCCCTCAAGTGTGAGTCACACTGGTGGCCGTGCTCATGGTTCAGTCTTGAGTGACAGGTTCCTGTGCGGTCTCGTGCACTTCCTCCTGGGCCTTAGCGTATAGTGGCAGCTCTGAGAAGTTCCGATCTTGGGAAGAGAAGCTGCCTATTCCCTGTCCCGACATTCCTCGTGACAATTCATGTGGTCTATGGCACCTGTTAGTCTGATTACCCTACTTCCCTCCCCACGCCACTGTGACCGGTCTAGTCTTCTGGGGTAGGGGTCACCATGGAGCCTCTTTGGGGAGGAGGGACCCTGCCTTGCCTTTTTAGCCCTGGCTGCAGGCTTAGTGCTCTCCACACCAGGGTCCTCAGCTAGAATTCTCCTGGGCTGAAGTGGGAACTCAGAGACTCAGGAGTAAAATGTGTTCATTATGCATAAGATGCCTTCTTCCATGCTGCCCCCCCAGCTTCCCACCAAGGCCAGGCTCCCCCTGGTGGTCGTAGCAGGAGCATTCAGCCACAGGCTGATCCTGTCCCAGCAGCCTCCGCTTCTCTTGTCCATTATCTATCCCCTAGCCCCAGCCCCACGCTGAGACTCTAGCCCTCCTCCCTCTCCTGTCTTCCTTGGCGGGTGAGCTTGCTGGGCCCCGAGTCAGTTCTGAGGACATAGAGGGTCCAACTAGGATGTGGAAGGGAAGGAACATCCGGGTCGTGCCCCAGGAAGTAGAAAATGAAGTTCCCAGGAGAAGCAAGGGGCCTCTTGCTTTTATTCTGAGGATGGGGACGAGTTCAGGAGCCTTCTAGAAGCCTGAAAGTGGAGGGGGTTGGAGTGAATGACACTTTGAGGATCAGGGGGGAAGACTTCCTAGTTCCTGATCATGTTAGTGAACTGTGGGGAGAGAAGGGCCGTGTAGGGACACTTCAAACACTCGCAGTTGTTGTAAAATATAAAAAATAAAATGCTGTCTTTTATCCCCGACTAGGTCCGGCACTGCAGTGCCCTAAGATATCTGCTAGATATCTTAAGTGTCACTCAGCAAAGCCTCTCACCTGCTCTGCTCCATCCCATCTCACACTGCCAAAGGCCTCTCTCTGAGCCTGGCATCAGTCTCTCTACTATCTAGTTCCCAAGACAGGTTTCCATGCCAGAAACACACATCCCAACTCCATGGTGCCCCAGACCAGCCACCGCACACTCTCCCAACTCAATTCTCCACAAGAAAGAACACACAGCACAATAACCTTTGATCCAACTGATAAGATATAATTGCCCACCTAAACATACAAAGCCCTGTACACATCCATCCCTTAAGAACATTCATAACAACCTGTAAAGGTACAGCGTGGAATCTTAACGTCAGCTTCCATGTTGTCCCGCCACGGCTTCTCTCTCTCCTCCTCTTCCGTCCCTGTCTCCTCCTCTTCCTTCAAACTTTTCTCCCGCCCATCCTTCCTTCTCGTCCAATGACAGGCCTCCTATCTCGTTTCTGCCTCACCTGTGACATCATCCCACACGCAGTGCACACTTATACCACACAACACAGCACATGTATCAGGGTTTCCATTGCTGCAACAAAACACCATGACCAAGAAGCAAGTTGGAGAGGAAAGGGTTTATTCAGCTTACACTTCCACATTGCTGTTCATCACTGAAGGAAGTCAGGACAGGAACTCACACAGGGCAGGAACCTGGAGGCAGGAGCTGATGCAGAGGCCATGGAGGGGTGCTGCTTACTGGCTTGCCCACATGACTTTTCAACCTGCTTTCTTATAGAACGCAGGACCACCAGCCCAGGGATGGCCCCACCCACAATGGGCTGCGCCCTGTCCAAGTGATCGATCACTGATTTTTCTCTATGCCTCACAGCGGGGTCACACGGAGGCGTTTCCTCAACTGAGGCCTCCTTCCTCTCTGATGACTTTAGCTTGCGTCAAGTTAACACACAAAACCTACAGTGTATGTAGCCCACGTACCCCACAGGTACACCTCTGCCTGAAGCTGCAGGGACAGCTACTGTGTGCCCATGGCCCAAGGCAATGTGGGGTGAGATGGCTGGTGTCCCAACCCTCCAGAGGACGGCAGAGCTGGCCAGAGAGACAGAATAGGGTCGCCACCCAAGGGATGCAACCCAGGCTGCTGCTGGGGTATGTAGCTCCCGCAGGGTGTGCAGTTCAGGGTGTAATGGCGAGAGTCTGACAGGTATAGAGACAAGACTGCAGCTGAAGGCAGAGCCTGAGGGGCTGTTAGGCCCAGTGAAGACTGTGATGATCGTGAGCTGAGCTGGAGGCGGGAAGCCAGGGAGATGACTGGCATGGCCTAGCTGGAACCCAGCATAACCATTTTGGGGTATCATTCAGCTTTGGCCTAGTGTGGTGTTGGATAAAGAGGTGCGTGGTATTCTCGTTAGTAAGCTATTATTTTTCTTCTGAGCTTAAGGATGAAATAAGCAACTGTGTTAAAGTTAACAGGAATGGTGAGCCTCTTGCTTATGAGGCCTACTTGGCCACAGGGAAAGCACCTTAGCGAATGCTGGGCTCCGTCCTCTCTAGCCCTCCAGCCTTCAGGGCTTCAGGAGCTGGCAGAGCCCACCTGTCCCCAAAGCCCACTTCCGTGTGGGGCTGTGGCCTCTGCACTCACGCTCTTTGCCTTTGTCCTGTCTAAGGTCGGAGGAGCAGCCAGCTCAGCCTCAGCAGCCGGCAAAGGGACAGAGCCAGGCCAGCAACGGCACAGGCACAGGTGAGCTCCTGGGCAGAGATGGTTCTCTCCCTAACCAGGCCTCTCCCATGTGGAAATCTCCTGCCATCAAAACTGGGTCAGTGTCCCTCACCGTGGCTCAAGTCACCCCAAAGGTGATCTCGTTTCCGTGCACAGATATGACATGTTGTCTAGTTTGGCCAGGCCTCCCGAGAGGCACCAAAAGGCACACACCGGTTACGCTACGTTGGCTCGCTGACCTGTTCCCCGTGACTGGTCATCCATGTGGGTATTGAGTAGACTGTGGCAGGCCACAGCAGGGAATGCCCTAACCTCCCAGGTAAGGAGCAAGCCTTTTCTAGTCTTGCTAGGATGTTTCCTGCCCTAGCACCCACATCCATCTTGCCACATACTTTAGCTTCTGAAGTTGCCCTTCAGAGAAGGGAACTCCGTCCTCTGTACACTTCTTGCGGGCCCTGGCTGCACCCTCACAGACAGTGTCCGTTCAACATACTGGCCATTCACAAGTCTCTCCCTCCCCTATGCCAGTAAGCCTGGGACAAGCTCTGGCTTAGGTCATTGGCTCCAGGCTGCCAGCATCAGGAAGAGACCCAGAAGAGGAGGCCTCTCCTAAGGTTCTCCCAGGTCTAGCCTCACTCCACCCGCTGGCAGCCAGCCCCAGTGCAGGTCTGGCAGCTGCATCCCCTTGGGAGGCGGCCTCCTTGGGCCATCCGGAGGATCCCTGGCCCGTTCCCAGGCTTCAGAGAGCCCTTAGCTTGTGAATCTTGATTACCAGGCCAGGAGCAGCACAGAAGACTCCAAGACCCTTAGTGCTTGGTGATAGTGAGGGTTGAGAAGTGTGGGGTCACCCAGCTCCTTAATCCTTCACAGCCTGGGGACCCTTTGTCCTCTCATCAAAGTCAGGTCTAATTTTTTTTCTTTTTTTTTTTAAAAAAAGATTTACTTTTATTTTATGCGTACAAGTGTTTTGCCTTCTCGTATGTCTATACCATATGAGTATCTGGTGCCCACGAAGGCTAGAGGAAGGGGCGTAGAATCTCTTGGAACTGGAGTTACAGGTGATTGTAAGCTGCTATGTGGGTGCTGGGAATTGAACAAGTGTCTTCTGGAAGGTTAGCTGGTACTTTTAGCCACTGAGCCCC
The DNA here is from genome assembly GCF_011064425.1 of Rattus rattus. Lineage (NCBI taxonomy): Eukaryota > Metazoa > Chordata > Mammalia > Rodentia > Muridae > Rattus > Rattus rattus. The sequence goes on from NC_046154.1 coordinate 255,467,955, forward strand.
ACAAACCTACTCTTGATTGCATGGTCTCCAGGTGTGGTGGGGCTGTGTGGGACTCCGTGCCTTCTCCACACTGTGGCCCTCGGGCACCCTCCAAGACAGAAAGGATGTGGTAGGGAAAGGGACCACACCCTGGCTCTGCCACATCCTAGATAAATGAAGGAAGCTAGCCATCAGGCTGTCCCTGGACCTCAGGTGTACACCTCGGAGCATGAAGCACTGCTTCAGGCCTTTCCCCTCCTAGAAGCTAGCTCTGAGTGTGGCAGAAAACACGCCCCCAACCCTGGAAGTCACGCAGGGCCTCAGGACTTCAGGACCAGCTGAAGACTGCCTCCTACAGGCAGATGACAGTGTTCCCTGGATCTGGGATCCAGAACGCACAGACCCTGTCTGGTTTTCTTTTTTTACATTTTTGATTTTATAAGGCAAGATTTCTTTATGTAGCCCAGGCTGACCCTCCTATATCAGGCTCCCTGCTCAGCCTGGCTTTACATTTTTAAATAGCTTTTTGTACATTTAAATGATTAGGGGGAAAAAAAAAAAGGAAGATTATTTCTCAGTAAGTGAACTTCTGTTTGTCCAGTGTCCATAAGTCATCCAAGGAAGCACAGGCTGGCCGTCTTTTGCCTGGCCTTTAAGCTGCCTTTGACTCCCATACAAGCTTCCGTGCCTACCTGGATCCACCTGCCAACCTTGGTGGATGGTAATAGAGCTGGGTAAGCCTGCAGGCCGTCTGGGTAGCCCCAAGAGACACACATCTCAGCCTACCCACCTTCCCTTCTACCCCTCATCGTCCACCCCCGTGACCTGCGTCCTTCAACTTTATTTGTGTTGACTGTTGTCCACTCTCCTTGGCTCCACCGTACACCTGGTGTGTTTTCTCTACGTTTCAATTGGCGCATGATATCTGTGTCTGGTGGCCACCTGGTGCCTGCCAGTCCCAGGCTTTTAAATTATGGTGGAACAGCGCCCCCTGTAGGCAACTCCGTATCTCATCTTCTCTAGGGTGCAGTCTGGGGCACTGCTGGGCAAACTCAGCCCTGGCGTCCTCTTGGGTGAGACACAGCCTATCACTGTGAGCACCTTGGCCAGTAGCTTAGTCTCTGGGCCCTGTACCCCAGTATGCCCTGCACACAATATGCTGGCTGGACTGCGGGACCTGGCATGGTGAACCCACTCAGCCTCTTCCCGTGGTCAGACATGGCCTGTACATAAGCCCGAGGCTGCCAGGAAGATTGAGGTCTGGAGATTGATGAGAGACGTCATGCTTTGGAGGGTCTCTGTGGCTAGGGTGGCTCTGGCCTGTGTTGGTTTGAACCTAGAATCTTCAGGGAACGAAGGCCTTCAAAGACTCCTCTGACTGGGCCCTTCACGTCATGCTCCACAGTGAAGCCTTCATTCCTCTAATCCTTTCCCATATCCCCACCCAGATTGACGTTTTCTGTGAGGCCCCATGCCTGCCCTACATCTCATCCCAACCTCAGGGGGGCGCTGTGTGGACCTGCAGTGGCCTTCTCTGATGTCTGCTCCTTCCCACAGAGCGCCGCAGCCAGGGGCTGTCCTCCCGTGTACAGAAGTGGTTCTACGAGAGGTTTGGGGAGTACGTGGAGGACTTCCGCTTCCAGCCAGAGGAGAACACAGTAGAGACGGAGGAGCCCCTCAGTGCCCGCAGGTAGGGGTGCCTCACCAAGACCAAGGAGCTCTGTGCTAGGACCACGGCCCTGCACCCTGCACTAAGCTTTGGTGGGCTGGTCAGTTTTGATATCCCATTCAAGTGGGTGACTCAAGCTCTTGGAGACCCCTTGTGCCCATGTTTCTGGGCCATCTCCTTGGGCTTGTGGAAAATCAGAATCATGCCACATCCACGTTGACTCACTTGTGGTTTGTGACAGAAGTCATGTGAGGGTTGTGTGTGCCCTGTGTCCATCATGGGGGTTGGGTAGCTTGATGGTTCGTGGACCTGGTCCATCCATAAACAGAGGCTCCCCTTATCAGACGTCCCCGTAGACCCCAGGGTCTTTAGAGAGTCAGGCCGTCAAGGTACCTCCTGAGCAGCAAGGGGCACTGAGCACTGTGTCTGTGTCACCGCGCACGGTCTCCAGGCTCCTGAGTGTCCTAGGCACTTGGAGGTCCTCCTTGCTGCCCTTGAACCAGTTAGTAGTGGTGTCTTCTCAGAGTGGCATGCTGGGCTGCTGGTGACTTCACACTGAGCCTGATCTCTCTCCCTCTCTCAGGTTAACTGAAAACATGAGAAGATTGAGTAAGTACTGTGGGGCTTGGTGTGGGGGAGGGGAGGAGGGGAATGGGAGGCAGGGAAGAGGGAGAGGGGGAGAGGGGAAGAGGAGGAGCCTGAGGGGGAGGGGGAGAGGAGAGGGGAAGAGGAAGAAGGAGGAGAGAGGAGGGGGAGAAAGAGGGGAGTAGAGGTGGAAGAGGAGGAGACTGAGGAGGAGGGGGGAAGAGGGGGGAGGGAAGGGAGGAGACTGAGGGGGATGGGGGAGGAGGGAGGGAGAGGCGGGGGAGGGAGCAGGGGGAGGGGAAGGGAGAAGGGAAAAGAAGGGGGAAGGAAGGAGAGGAAAGAGGGCAGCCTCTGTGATTGTGAGCTGAATAAAACTCCCCAGAAAAGCATTTAAGGGCAACTCCTCCCCCGTCCTCCTTGAGACAAAAGCTTGTGGTGGAAGTGTGTCTGGGACATACCGTAACCTTCAAGGCCAGTGGAGTGTTGAGCCTGCTCTGCTCAACTCAAAATTTAGAGCAACGATTCTCTTGTTTCCTGCTGCTGCGACCCTTTAATACAGTTCTCCTGTCGTGGCGACCCCCAACCATAAGATTATTTTTGTTGTTACCTCATAACTATAACTTTTGCTACTTTTATGAATCCTAATGTAACTGTCTGTGTTTTTGGATGGTCACAGGCGACCCCTATGAAAGGGTCATTTGACCCCATCCCTAAAGGGGTTTGGAGCACGGGTTGAGAACCACTGATTCAGGATGAAGTATGGCTCAGTCCTCCGATATCCCTTAAGCCCCACAGAGTGGAAATGGCGGCTGCCCTCACTGTTTCTTCCCTTTCCCCATCTCCTGCTACTTATGGGCTGTGCTGGGGCAGGTGGCATCTCCCTGTGGGGACCATGGTCAGTGGTCAGGAGGGACACTGGCAGCAGGGCCCTCAGTGGGTTCGGTCTTGCACTGCTGAGCTTGTTTTGCTTCTGCCTCGGGGCCCACGTGACCCTGTCCGTGTGCTACAGGGCAGGCTGGCGCTGTGCTGACTGCTGCAGTCTGTTCTGTCCCCAGAGCGCGGTGCCAAGCCTGTCACTAACTTCGTGAAGAACTTGTCTGCCTTATCTGACTGGTACTCTGTCTACACCTCTGCCATCGCCTTCACAGTGAGTGTTCTCCCAGGCTGGGCAGGGCCAGCAGGACGCCTAGACCAGTCTTCCCCGTGAGGCCCCTAGAGGGAGCCCCCAGGCAATTCTTCTTTGGACTGTGCTCAGCTTCAGTCCCTCTGTCAGATGGGTGTGTGCAGTGGTGAGCCCCCCCCCGACCCCCCATCGGCTGTCAGAATCCAGCATGGGAATCACACTGGGGACAAGCAGAACTTCTTCATGGGGCGCCCCCACCCTTTTCTGATCCCTGCTCACACAGAGCAGCCTCCCGGTCCACCACCTGCCGCCTTCCCGACTGCCCCAACCCACATGTCCCTGGATGTTTATTGAGCTGGGACTGGTCTCCCTTACTACTGGGAGGAAGCAGGCAGGACACAGCGCATACCAGAGCGCTCTGTTTGTATGTCCCTCACCTTCTGATATGTTCCTAACCACATCCCTCATATTTCACCCTCAGGTATACATGAATGCTGTATGGCATGGCTGGGCCATTCCCATGTTCCTGTTCCTAGCAATTTTGAGGTTGTCCCTCAATTACCTCATCGCCAGGTAGGTGACCTGGGCTCTTGTGTGGCTGCATTGCACATGGCTATGCTGGGTAGCCTGCTGCCCCGTACTGCTGTAACACAAGCTACAGAGTCACGTTCGTGGGTGGTCCTCCAAGAGGCTCTGGAGACTTTAGGGGACAGGCAATGGCTTCTGTATCACCCCAACAGCCTCCCTGGGGTGCTGAGTGTTTGGCGGGAAGTTCTCCCCAACCCTGGGGTGGGTGGGCAAAACTGCAGAATGCTGCACCCCCATGAACATCCTGATGGTTGTTGGTTATAAGGAAGCACTGAGCAGACAAGGTTAGAGTTCACAGTGTGAGCGTCACGCACACGCACACCTACATGGAGCCGCTTCACTCCACCAGGGCTGAGGCCATTCCCTCTGTCACTGTGTCCTCACTGAACATCCATGTCTGGACTTCTCCTGGGTTGGGGGCTTCACCTGTGTGTGGTTGCCCCTAGGAGTAAACATTAGCCTGTTGCTTTGACCCGTGACAGAGCCGTTGACTCCAGATTTCCTCTCAGCCCCTCAAAAGACTACAAGTCCACATTACCAGTCTTTGCCCTTCTCTTCTGTGCCTGTCATGGGAATTCACTTGAAAATGATTTTTGTAGGAAACACTAAAATGCCTCTGAGGGAGTCTTAAGTCCCCATTCGTCCACAACCCCTAGTCACAAAACCTAGTCACTAAGAGGCATTTCGATGTCAATAAAACTTTATTAACAGACCTGTCAGTGGGCATGATGAAATAAAACAGGCAGTGTGAGTTTCTCCACACCCACAATGGCTGCTGTCGAATATGCACCAGCAGAGGAGAACTAGCATGGGTGACCAGCGAGGTCTCAGCAGGGATCTCTCCTTTGTGGCAATCCCTGGAGGAGCAGACGGCCCATACTCTAGCTGTTCTCCTGAAGGTGACTCAGATGACGTTTTCATGGTTGTGGTGGCTTCTGTTTTTCAGGGGCTGGAGGATACAGTGGAGCATTGTGCCAGAAGTGTCTGAAGCTGTGGTGAGTCCTGGGGGGCAGTCTGTCCCGCTGTCTTAACCGGAACCCGTAACCATCAGGACTCATAACCTAGGGCCTCATCATGGGGAGTCCAGATGAGAATCCTGCCCTGACCAGGGGCCAGGCATGCTAGCCCTGAGCTCCAGGAGGCTACCCACTCAGACTCTCAACTGGATCAAGCTTCAGTGCCTAGAAGCAGATTGCTCTGTCCTTCTGTCCTGGTTGACTTTTTCTATCTGGGATTGATGTAGGGGCAAGAAGGGAATTATTACAGCCTCCATATAGCTTGTGGGTAGGGAGAACAGGATTCCAGACAAGTGGTCACGACCCTGTCCCGGACACCACAACCTCTGTCCAGCCAGCCACTACCTGGCTTGAACATAACCCCTGCAAAAGGAGGTCTTTCAACTCCCAAAGGGACCATGATGCACAGGCTGAGAACCTCTGCTCTAGAGTCTCAAGGGACTGTTGGGCCTGTTGGACAGAGGGAGGCCGAGACGCCTGTAGGTATACTTGATATTCTGTGGAGTACATAGGGTTGGGGCAGTCTCCAGTAAGGCAAGCCAGTATCTTACCCCGCCCTAGGACTCGGGGAGCCCTTAGGAGATTCTTACTGAAGCAGTAATCATGTGAACCTAAATGGGCCTGGCCTCGGTTACCCTGACTGTCAAGGAGTGAATGGGGGCAATTTTGACAAGATATACCATCGCAGTGAGCTGGGTGGGTGAGTCACTGTGTATGCTCACCCTGTGGGGCCCCGCAGCCTGCCTACCCACTCCTGCAGGGCAGCAAGCAGCAGGAGAGACTCCACCCTTAGTGCAGCAGATGCGTTTACAGCCCGTCCTCTGGCTCTATTGGACAGCAGTGACCCGCAGATCCCTAGGGCCGGGAGTCTTCAAGCTGTGTTGTCAGTAATTCATCTGAACTGTTAAATTCCAGTGGAAAATTCTCTCTTCCCTTTGACTGAAGGAACCTGCGAAGGAAGATCTGACCGTGTCCGAGAAGTTCCAGCTGGTGCTGGATGTTGCCCAGAAAGCACAGGTGCCACCTCTGAGCTTGCCCATTACCCTGGGAGGGAGGACCCCTGCTACAGAGGCTTTGCACGTCTGCTGTGGGTTGACCTGCCTCTTCTAGTCGATCTCTCTCACTCTGGTGAGGTGACAGGAGATACATGGCTTCCTGATGAATCTCTGACCTTATGTGGACAGAGCCCTTCACCACCAGGGCTGAGCACCCCAAGAATTCAGGGCTGAGCATCCCCAGAAAGTCAGAGCCCGACATCATCTGCCTTCTTCATTACATCCAGTGAGCTTAGTCCTAGCCCCGACAACCTCAGACTTGGGAGTGGCGGAGTAGGACCACAGGCCCTGGTGATAGTAGGCTGTGTATTTCCCCAGTGCCTTCTGGGGGTGTCTGCGTAATAGACAGGCCCTCGAGCTCGTGGTTACTTGAGTTTCTTCTCCACGCAGAATCTCTTCGGCAAGATGGCCGACATTCTGGAAAAGATCAAGAAGTAAGTGGCTGTCCCTGCAGCGAGGGTGGTGTGCACCACCCCACCTGACCTCCATCTTCCTTCCAGCTTGTTCATGTGGGTGCAACCTGAGATCACGCAGAAGCTGTATGTCGCCCTGTGGGCCGCCTTCCTGGCTTCTTGCTTCTTCCCCTACCGCCTGGTGGGGCTTGCTGTTGGTAAGGGGGGGAAAAAAAGGCCACCATCCTGGGAAACTGTTAGAGGAAGTGTCACACAAGGTGGGGGGATGGGCCAGAACTCCCGCCCTCTGTCTGCATGGATGTATCCCTGCTCTCTCCTCAGGCCTCTATGCTGGCATCAAGTTTTTCTTAATTGACTTCATCTTCAAGCGCTGCCCAAGACTTCGAGCCAAGTACGACACACCCTATATCATCTGGAGGAGCCTGCCCACTGACCCCCAGCTCAAGGAGCGTGCTGGTGCCACCGTGTCACGCAGGGTGAGTCCCCCAGTCCCCACCACCCTGAGGAGGGTGCAAGCAGAGACATGAAGCTGATGGACCCTGACCTCTGGCTCTACATCTGCTCACTTGGAGCCTGGTGTTTTCCAGGTCTTAGCCTTTGAGACAGACAGTGGAAAGCACCATAAGGATTTCCCCTGTGACCACCACTTAATATATCAGGGCCAGCCAGCCCTGGGAGGAGTGGGCCAGTATGTTCTCCTCACGGTCTTAGGCAGGTGGCGTGCTCAGGCCTAGCAGTGTTCTCAGGGATGTGTAAGAAGTTACATTAGCGTCTCCACGTGAACATTCTCTCAGGAGTGGCCAGTGACCTGCTGCTTTTTGTAAGAATGAAACGCTGAGTTGGTTTGGAATGGTCACACTCTGGGGTCCAGGACACGAGAATCTGTAGGGAAGCTGAGGTCAGCCATAGGTCAGAGCAGCCAGGCCTGGAGAAGCACCACTGACTCTTTTCCAACAAGTGGAGGGTCACCCAGGACACAGCTTGGCCTTTGGGGACAAACCGAGGGCCCATTTTAGCCCTGGACTGGCTGAGGACAGGGACTTCCTAGGGCTCAAGATCACATACCCCAAACTTCGGGCATGGCTGGTACATCCTGGTGGAGGCTAGCCCACTTTGTCCCCTGTGGCCCACAAGCCCCATGTGTGTGTTCTGAGTTATGTTCAATACTCTGTGCTCACGAGTTCTCACCACATGCACCCCCCTTTTTCTTTTGCAACGGTCACGTGTGTGCCTGTTGTTACCTTTCTGGCCAGCTGTCAGGGCATGACAAGGTACCGTGTCCGTGTGGAAACCCCCTTGGGCCTGCCGTGAGCTGATGCTATGACACTGCTGTGCTGTGATTGATTTCCTAGCCTCGTGTGGCCAGTTGACTTCTGAAATGTCAGCTTTAACTAACCCCAGCGCAGAACCCGAGCTAGGCAGCCATGTCCTGTGCTTGCTAAAGCCCAGGCTTGGTCTCAGCACTGTGTGCATCCCCGGGGGAAAGGGTCTCCTCTAGCCCAGGTAGCAGGCGGAACCTGTCCAGTGTAGGACCAGCACCGAAAGGGGCCTGCGGGCGCCCCACTCTACCTCTTCCAGAGGGCATAGAGTCTATCTGTCAGTTTGCAGCTGGTATCGGCAGGCAGGCCAGTGTGTCCCCGTACCAGCAGCGGGTCCAGCCGCCTCTCGCCACAGCCTGACCAGCACTGTGTACTGTTGGCAGCTGCAGACAGCATCCTCACGGAGCTACGTCTCCAGCGCTCCAGCCGGGCTGAGTAAGGATGAAGACGCCGGTCGATTTCACAGCACCAAGAAGGGAAACTTCCACGAAATCTTTAACTTGACCGAAAACGAGCGCCCACTAGCAGGTAAGCAAGGCGACGAGTCCATGACCCAGCCAGTCCTGGAGTAGAGGGAAGACTAGGGCAGGGTCTCAGCCCAGGCAGGAGGCATGGCCCCACCTCCAGGACAGGCTGAAGGAACCTGTGAGGAAAATGCCCAGACTTACTTCCCAGAGAGGTGACATAGGAGTCTTGGGTTTTCCCAGGAATCAGGAGGACCCGTGACATCCTAGTCCCTGAGCTATGTTTTCAGCATAGATTCAGGTGGGCCTTGTCGAAGCAGGAATCCCCAGAGAGTGAGGCTCAGCCCGACCCACTTGCTGGGGATCCTCATATCATAGCATCAGGGTACAAACCTGATGCTAGCCCAGGCGTGCCCTGGCACTTTGGCTTGAGTGTGCAACCCATCACAGATACCTCAAGACTGGGTTGTCCAGTCAGCCTTCTGGAAAGGTGTTCAGTAAGTGCCTGAGATGCAGAATCTTAAGGCTTGGCCTGTGCTGCAGGCTTGGTGTGTGGAAAGCCGCCCAAGTCAGTAAGGATTGGTTACTGACAGATGGCGGAAGCCCCAGACACTAGGTGACCTCACTCCTGACACATCTCCCTCCCCCGACTCTGTGTGAATTCACAGCGCTGGGATGGAACCCAGGGCTAGCTTGCTGGGTGAGCACTGTGCCCCCATCAGCCCACACTTGGACCTAATTCTGCCGGCCCCTCGTGGATGTGATTACATCTTTAACAAGTTGGTGCTGACAGGCAGCAACATAGGTCAAGGCCCAGGCATTTCCAGAGGAAGGAAATTCCAGGTCTGTTTTCTCCATCAGTGTGTGAGAATGGTTGGCGTTGCTGCCTCATTAACCGAGACCGGAAGATGCCCACGGACTACATCAGGAACGGGGTTCTGTATGTGACAGAGAAGTGAGTGATGCCAGAGGCCCAAGCGTGACTGTTGGGGAGGAAGTGGGAGGTCCCTAGGTCCCAGACACACGCCCAGGTCCAGCAGGCATGTGTTGCAGTGTTCCAGCCCAACCTCAGTTCCATACTTTGTCCATCTCTCTGGACTACCTGACTCCATCCCTGGGCCAGCCCTGCCCTCCCTTGGGCTGATGGATTCTCTCATTTGGGATGCTTGTGTGGGGTTCATGGCTGATAGGTAACGGGTGGAACCTCTCAGGAAGTAGACTATAGTGACCTTTGAGGGTCCACTCCATGACGCTCGCCGTCTGAGGCTAGGCTAAAGGTAGCTTTGTCCTTTCTCCACTATGTGGAGCTACAAAGCACCTTATCCATGCTATGCCTCAGTACCCCATGGGATTTGAGGGCTACAACAGTGGTAGGCTGTACAGACGGCCATCCTCATGGGCTGTCTCCCATACCTGCAGCAATAGCCATAGCCCCAGGTCCCTTCCTGCTCATCCTGTCAAAGGACTCTGCCCAGGACAGCCTGGTGGGGCCCCAGGACACCTCCCTGCCACTCCCGCTAGTAATCCTCTGGGAGAGAAAGGCCTAGATGTAGCACAGAGAAGCTCAGTTTCTTCCACATGCTGAGTGTGGTGGGTCCCTGACCATCCACGGGGCTGTGGAGGCAGTCGGAGGACCCTACTTAGCGGGAGCCCCCCCCTCCACCCCAGCCTCTTTGGCCTGGTGGCGGCTATCTCAGGCCTCTGCACCTCCTCCCCTTCTAGTTACCTGTGCTTCGAAAGCTCCAAGTCCGGGTCGTCAAAGAGGAACAAGGTGATCAAGCTGATGGACATCACCGATATCCAGAAGGTGGGCACCAACTCATCCCGCCACACTTATAACCTGGGCAGTCGGTAGGCCACAAAGATGGAGAAGTTTGTGGATATGAGCCCAGGGTTGGGGGTTGGGGGTTGGGGGTTGTGATCTAGAGACTTCTCCGGGTATCTGGAGGGGTTGGGGGAGTGGATCAGAGGAAGAATGAATCTGTTGAGCATTGGGGCCAACCAAGTAGCCTGGGTCCAAGCTGGCAGTAGTCATGAATAGTTCTAGTACAAGACAGGGCCTTCTCGCTCTGTTGCCTTGGTTCAGCCCATGGCTATCTAGTTACTCCCCCAGGTTCACAAGTCACCAGAAGGCACACAGCCAGGGCCAGGGCCAGGCCATGGTCGTCCTAGCCTTTCCCTAGGGACCAGCCATGTTAACAGGTGGCCTTACACAGACTATCTGCCACCCGGGAGTCATTTGGGGGAGGTGCCACAAAAATCAGAAGATACAGCCCTTTACCTCCTGTAGCTGGGATGTCCTAGTCCTCTACAGGTCTTGGTGTCTGTGTGTCTGACAGAAGGACAGTGTCCTAGACACGTGGGGGACTGGCTTCACCCCTGTCCTCGGGAGAAGCCTGTGGTAATGGCCGAACTCTTTCCTTTCAGTACAAAGTCTTGTCTGTCCTCCCCGGCTCGGGCATGGGAATTGCTGTATCTACACCATCAACTCAGAAAGTAAGTACCTGGCAAATGACACCCTACCCCTGGCCTGGGACCTAAGTGAGCCTCTCGGGGATAGGGATGTGGTTTCAGCTTGAGGGGAAGCTCCCTTCTCCCTCAGCACAGGAACCTACTCCATGGAGTCAAGGTCCAGAAAGCTTAGCTTGGTTGGGCACCATACACTTACAGGACAGACATGTTTATGAAGCCTAGAGGGAACGGATCCTGCTTGTATTCAAGGAGAACAGGCTGGGTCTGACCGGGGCCGTTGTAACCCTAGCCTGGCCATGAAGCTCTCATTCCCCAGCAATCCATTTCTTCTCCGCCAGCCCCTGGTATTCGGCGCCATGGTGCACAGAGACGAAGCCTTTGAGACCATTTTCAGCCAGTATGTGAAAATCACGTCTGCAGCAGCCTCTGGCGGTGACAGCTAGTATTGACACTGAGATGTTGCTGGAATCTTTTCCAACCATTGGCTAGAGGAGCAGGCGTCCTCACCATCCTCGGCAATAATTCTCCCGGACCTATTGGCCTCGATTCTGCAGACCAAAAGGGCTGGAACTCACACGGAGCGGTGCCGGGCTGGCCCGTGCTGAGCGCGTGAAGTACCTTCGTGACCACCTGTGGACACAGGTGGGCTGAGGCTCTTCGTCACCTGTTTGAAGGATGGCACACAAGACACTGGACCTCAGGCCCTGCTAAGCACAGCTCCTCACTCTCCTTTCCGGCCTGGGTACAGACCCAGCCGCTGCTGTCCCGAGAGGCCCCTTGGTCTTATAACCCCTGTTCTCCAGAGGCTTTTTCCACCAAAGCCATAGCTGGGAATGGTTGTGGCCTCTTCCTGCAGGGGTGGTAAGACAGAAACGGTGGGGAGGGCCCTCTCCAGTGACGAAATGGCTAGTCATCTCACCCAGCCCGCAGACCCTCCTTCCACATTGGACCTACTGTGGGCACTTCGAGGCTTTGGGTAGGGCCTCTCAGGGCTTGGTGTTTTTGGGGTACCTCCCCCTCCATTTTTCCAGTGTCACTCATCATGGCTTGACACTCCAGCCAAGAGGCCAGGCCAGTGGTTGGTGTCCGGTGAGGGTCCAGAATGGCGCGTCGGCAAAAGCACACCTTTTTAACACTTTGCTCTTTGGAAGATTTGGGGGGGGGCATTCTCCACTCTGCTATTAAGTGGTCATCTGGCTGGCGTTTGGCCTCCAGACTGCAACCACTCTGGGTAACAGGGTGGGTTCAAGGAACTGTCCTGAGGGACTGTCAGGGAGATTTGGCAAGGGCCCTGTGCCACAGGAGAAGGCTGTGGGCAGAGCCTAGAGGTTGGGGGCCCGAGTTGCCCTGCACCTCTAACATCTAACAGTGTTCTCTCTTACTGCACTCCCAGCAAGGGCAAGGCAGATCCCACCCTACCCATGCTTCCTGCCCAGACAAAGGTGGAAACTTCATGGGCGGGCGATCTTGCAGGCCTCGGCCGCTGAAGGGGACAACCACTATCCCCACCTGTGGATTTTCCAGGTGGACCACTCTGGCTCCTTCAGCTTGTCCCGAGTCCTTCAAATGTCACTGAGATTGCTTTTTTGAAGAAACAGAAGATTATATTTTTTACAGAGAGCAAGCTGTCTTTCTTATTTTTGTATCATTTTTCAAATGTAATTTTTACCTTTGCTCCAACGCTCATTTGCCCACGTGGGTGTGAGGCCCGGTGGCTTGGGCTCATGACACCTCATTCCCAGGGACTTCAGGCCACGCACTGGGGGTGGGAAGGGCTCGCCAGGCAACCAGATCAAGCACACACGCCACGCCAGACGTGCAGCAAAGGCCACACAGCTCCAGGTACATAGACGGAGGATTCTGAACAGGGAGGCGGGACCCTCCTCCACCCAGGGGCGTGGCTTGAGCCCCTGGATTATGCTCATGCTATGAAGAGCATGGAGCGAGACAAGGAACACCCCAACATGCCAGAGGGGAGGCGACATGGCCTCTGACCCGTCTGTGGGGATGGCTTCGCAGGTGATAGCCACACACGGTGGTTAACGCTTTATGGACCCCGGCAGTGCCTGGGTTAGTGAGCACTGCCACCTATCGTGCCACAGAGAGGCCTTAGGCTGTGGAGGCGTTCGGGGTGGAGTAAGTGGTTTAGTTTGAGTCTCTTTCTCTGGGAAAGAGAGATGAAGACTGACCATGGGCCAGGGCAGTGGGTCAGGGAGGTGACGGCGGCAGCCCCAAGTCCCACCGTTAGTTCCACCGTTGGCCACCGGCAGGTCTTTGGGTGGAGCTCAGGGGGACGGGGCTGGGCCAGGAGCCTAGGCAGCCTCTAGGCATAGTTACAGAGACACTGGGGTTTGTACTGAACTGTGTGATCTGGGCAGGTGTTTAATTGCTGACTAATCACTGACCTAGAATGTTCAACTCTGTGTGTGTAAAGCTTGAGTCTGTTTGGGATCTGTAAATAATTGTCACTGGTGTAACTTTTGTTCTACAAAAGGATCATATTCTATAAAGAACCGAAGATAGGAAAAAATTCCTCTGTCACTTTTTTTTAAAAAAAGAAACCCTTGTTTAGATACAAAGTCTTGTATAAATTATAATTTTTATTTAATAAACCTAAAATGCTCTGTGCTGAGTCTGGGGGATCCTCTCTCTTCTTAGCAGAGTGTGTAGATGTTGGTTGGTAGAGCAGCTGGGTAGGTCCCAGGCCTACACCACACCAGTGTCCTTGTGGTCACTAGTGCCATTTGGGTTCAGCACAAAATAGCAAGAATGAAGGCTTGGGTTATGAAGTGGGACGGGGAGTGGGTGCTGATTGCTCTACTGCGCCCCCTGGTGTGAGGGAGGCTGGGAGTAGGAGATGGTCCCTGGGCCCCAGAAGACTGAGGGGAGAAGCGGCTGGCCCTGTGTGGTGTGGGGGAAGGGGGAGTCTGGAGCAGGCAGTGCCTTGGGGTTGCAGTGTAGGCCTTGGCTCCACTGAGCTGTGGTCACTGCCAGCCCTGGGTCCTGAACAGAAGAGTCTGGCAAAGCTGTAACTTTGATTCAGATGCCGACATTGGATGCAGAAGGGTAGAAGAAAACCTGGGAGTCAACACCAGTATGGGCACGCTGTTAGTGCCTGGTCTCACCTCTGCCCCCAATGAACACCCAGTAAGCTGCCCAAACCTCTTTGGAAAGGGGTTACAGCCAGTGGGTACCCAGGAGTGTGGCCATAGGATGGACATTGCATGTTCTGTGCACTCACCTATACATTATCAATCTACTGACCCATCCATCATGTATGTGTATATCCATTCTTCATATATGTGTAACTTATCCACTTACCATCTTTTCTCCCTCTATCCATCCATAACAAGCACACACCATCCATCCATCCATCTACTCATCCATCCATCCATCCATCCATCCATCCATCCATCCATCCATCACACACTGGCTTTGGTGCTGTAACATAGTATAGTGAGAGTTCCCTAGGAACTTGGAAAGTAGATACTCTCAGCTCTCCCGAGAGCACACCCCACCATGACAACCTAATCACTCCTCACTCACCCTCTCTGTGCCTCTGCCGCCATGCTTCCTGAGCCCTTGGCTCGACCTCTCAGCTATTAATGCCACCATACCTAGTCCTGTTTGAGGCTCTCATCTGGTTCCCTTAGGCCAAGTGGAGTGTCTGAGGGCACAAGGCATGTAGACCCTGACATGTGCCACATGCAAGCACAGCTGTATCAGTAAGACAGGTCCTTCAGGCCAACGGTAGAGCCTACTAGCTAAATAATAATGCTATGTGAGATGCATCCCGAGTGACACAGGGAGGGACTACTCAATAGTTAAAATGGCAGCAGAGCTCGACCCCTGAGAGGAAGGTGGAGGAGGGGTAGGTTTGTCAGGGAGAGCACAATGAATATTTAGGGTGTCATTCAGTTTCTTAGCAAAGACTCATTAAACCATGTTTTCATCTTTTTTTTCTTTCTTTTCTTTTCTTTTTTTCAGAGCTGGGGACCAAACCCAGGGCCTTGTGCTTGCTAGGCAAGCACTCTACCACTGAGCTAAATCCCCAACCCCCTTTGTTTCTTTTTTTAAATCTGCTTTGAAAAGAACTTGTAAAAGAGGGAGAGGGGAAGCCATATTCTGCCCAAAGTAACTTTATTTTTTGTTTTCTCAAACATATCAGATTAAATATGCCACTTCCTAATCTTGAAGCCAGCAAGACCGGGAGGCATATTGGGCCATTCTCGTGTCAGTGCTCCCAGTCAGTGCTCCCGGCTCCAGGAGATTGCATGGAGGACTGAAACATCCTCTGGGAAACCACCTGCTCCTTGTTCTGCTGCTTAGTTTCCATAAACAAGAATAAGTTACCTCGTAGGACTGCTGCCTAACTGTTGTGCACCGGTGGGCTACAGAGGGAGTTAAAACATGGACCACACCCCCTACAGGATCCTATGTGGCCACTGTCTAAACTCCTGTTTTTTTGTTTTTTTGTTTTATCTCCTAAAATACCTAAGACCCGGGGAGGTTGGGGTATTGCATCTAAGAAGCATCATGGAGACTGTCTACTGCTTGGGAATGTCAGGGGCCCCCGCCCATCCTGCACACCCGTGTCAAAGGTCCTGAGTGTCGGACACTCATGATGCCCCGTGATAGCGCCAAGGTTTGAGATCCCGGATGCAGTGCAAAGCACCATCAAAGCACCCTCTGTCTGCCTCTCTCCTCCAGAACTGGCAGTGGCAGGGGGTGGACAGGGCATGGGTATCAGGTAGCAAGGCCAATGAAGATCTGAATCCTTGGAGGAGAGTGCAGTTCCTGAGATCCAGGGGCACCCACAGCTGCCTCGGGCCCTGAGCCCCCTCTCCAATGCCAGGGGTGAGTGGGCATGTCGAGGTGACCAACCGAGCAGCTTTTCTCACGATGCTTCAGAGCTGCCTACCTACTCACAGAGCTGCTAGTCTGACACATTTGGGTTCTGTCCATCCAGGGACAGATCTAGATAGAAATTGCTAGGTGCATTTATTCTTTCTAGCCAGCTTTCCACTCGACAAGCAATCATTGAATAGCACCGCCTTTAAAGGTTGCCTTTAAAGTGGTCCCTTAACATGGCCGCCTTTGCAGCTGCTCTTCTGTCTGGATGGGACTGAATACTAAGCAGAAGGATTTCCTGTATGCCTCAAAATATAAGTCAGTCCAAGAGCACCTAGAAAGAGGTGCAGCCTGCAGAACTCTGTGGAAGAATAACAGGACCCGCTGGGACGCACGCTTTCCCCAATGCAGAACCTAAAACCTACTCTTGTAACAGTCAGTGCCCTTCCCCCATTTGCAAGTCAAGATTAAGCTGCGTAGTCTTGAATTTCACATAAAACCCTTTTACACTCATTTCAGATTGCGTCCGTCTCGAGACACAGCAGAGGCCATAGCGTGTGGCTGAGAAGCCCCTGGGTCAGGAATGCCTTCAGAGGAAAACTGGTCATGAGCCCAGGGCTTCAGCCAGAGCAGCTCGCGCCCCCTTGTGGAGAGAGAGAGCAAATTGCCAAGTAGTGGATTGTGTTGGACATAGTTCTTGATGGACAGGGAGAAAGCGGTGAAATAAGTACATGGAGCAGAATCCACGGTGTGGGAAGAATGGACGTAGACCCAGGAATAGACATAAAGTTTGCACCAAAGTACTTGGGGGGAGGGGTGACCTGAGATCACCTACCATCCCGCTGGTGACAGTCGGGTTGAGGGTGGTATTGAACTCACAAAGTACTCTCTGTGTGTGCCAGTTGCACTGCCTTCCCCACAAACCCAGCTATGAAAGTGTTTTGATTCCAAATAGAGCCTCCTCTTAGCCAGTGCTTCGCGGACTGCCCTGGCCAGGGCGTGCAGGCTACTAAGGCTGACGGAATAAAGCTTCCAAGTGGGTGCTTTGCTGGATTGTCTCACAGGACGCAGCTATGAACGCAGCAGATGTGGGGATCCTGAGGATGAGACATCGCCCTGGGCGTCTCCTCGAAGTGACGTGGCCCTGTTCTGCAGGTGTGGCTGGGCAGACGACCTCGCTGAGTTACGGTTTGCGGTGCACGGCAAGGGCTGCATAGCGACTCATCCCGATCATAAATGAGGGTGGGCGTAAAGTGAAGGCAAAGACAGCCGTCTGCCTTCCCAAACCTGGTCATGGATGACTCCAGAGAAAGTCTCACCAGAGGGGTCAGAGTGACCGGGTCATTACCCGTGTGTCCAGATGGTGTAACCTGATTCCTGGGACGGAGTCATGTCATGATGTCCCTAAAATTATTGCAGTGTAACCACTAAAGGGCCGTCTTGAAATTCGCCTGGTCGGCATGGCTGAAATCTAGGAAGCCAGTGCCCCAAACCAGCGAGTGCGTTTGCAGAGAACGAGTGAAAAACGACGTGGATGCGCGCAGAGCCGAGGATGCCGGGTATGTATACAGAACTGTTGACAAAGCTGTCTTTTCTAAAAACCAAGATTTACCTATCAAAAATAAATTTCTAAATTCAAGTGGATATGTCAACATAATTGGTCAGTCGAAATTTTCTTAAGTAATATTCACACTTCCCAAAGCTCCTGGGCTTTGGGATTCTTCCTTAGGACTCTTCTTCGATCCCCCGAGCAAAGAGGCGCACCAGCTGGCAGTGGACCCTGCAGAGACAAATGGCGGCGTTTAAACTCCGTGTGTTCCACCACCCACAGCTGACCTGAGCCCCGCACCTCCCAGGATCTTAACAGTTCTCCCCCGGTCTCCAAATGTACACAACCACACTGACGGTCTGTTCTCAAAAGACAACTTGCTCTATTCTTCTTGTGGGGAAGGACTTTTCCTTCTTCTGTTCTGTTGGATTCTATTCCAATACCACGTGTTGGGGAGCAAATGCCCTCCAGCAGCAAGAGTGGGCCTTCCTCTGGCATACTTACTGCTTGGAGGCTGGGCACTTGGAGGCCTAGTTAGCAAGTCCCAGGGGTGACTCACTAAGGCTTAGTACCAACCCTGTAAGCTTGGTTAAGAGTGACTCTCTCTGAGCTGCCTTTGAGTACCTCGGTGACTGAGTGGGTGAAGTCGCCCAGAGCCAGCCACCTGGCCCCTGGTTCTTGCACATGTCCTTATGGGCCACCTGAAGCTTCTGGGGCCCCTCAGGCTGTGTGGCGTGGCCTCTTTGGGTTCCTCTGAGGCTCGTATGTCTTTCCTCTTCGCCTGACAGAATAAGTATGCCCTTCCCAGTCCCTCTGACTCCTGCCTGGGGTTCCACATCCCAACCCTGAGCACCTATCATTGACCTTAAACGCTTGACGCAGGGGAAGCGGGGAGTCCAGGACTTAGAAACCACCTAGGAAGCCGTCGCTTTTGCTTATTTTGACTAGAGGGGGGGCGGGGTGTGTGACTATGACCTACAGAAACCAAGGGCAGAATGGCAAAAATGGCAAAGAAAGAGAACAGAGCAGAGGAGCGTCAAAACCCCAGGAACCTGTCTGCAACAGACAGCGTCCCAAAGTCAGCACCTGCCCCATGCAAACTTCAGACCACACAGCTACCACAGCTGGTATAAGGATACGGTGAAACGATGCCTCTTGCTTTCTGCCACAAACCCCAGTGAGCTCTCCTGATGTCTGTGAAGCACCCTTTGGCGGGGACAGCTTTCCTGGACAGACATTTGAGGGGAGGTGGCAGGGGTCCCGTCCACTCACCTGACCTCAATGGCGGGGCTGTGCAGGACTTCCCCATCACAGTTCCAGGAGCTTCTGGAGGTTGGGTAGGTGCAAGGGGGGTTGTCCTTGCAGATCTGCCCAAACTTCTGCTTCTCTAGTTCCTTCAAGTCATTGTCATCATCTTCCACGTGCTTTGATATGAACTGGAATTTCTTGACTCGATAAACTTCAACAAAAGTGAAGTCAAACTGTCAAGGCAAACATCCCGGGAAGAGAGTGAGTGTATGAGACAAGACTTCCACCTCCGCTGCTTCAGCCAGGTCATACAACAGTGTCTCCAGGCCACCAGCCCTCCTCATCTGACAACTGAGAGACGAGATGTGCACTGCCCTCCCAGGAGCGTCACACAACTGCTGATACCTTTGAAATCTCAGGTCTGAGGCTAGAGGGATGGCTCAGTGGTTAAGAGCACTGACTGCTCTTCCAGTGGTTCTGAGTTCAAATCCGAGCAACCACATGGTGGCTCACAACCATCTGTAATGGGATCTGATGCCCTCTTCTGGTGTGTCTGAAGACAGCTACTGTGTACTTATATATAATAAATAAATAACTCTTTAAAAAAAAGAAAAGCGCTCATACCGCTTTTGCAAAGGACTCAAGTCTGGTTCCCAGAACCCACATCAGGCAGTCAACAACTACTTATAATTTCAGTTCCAGGGGAAAAATCCAACACACACACACACACACACACACACACACACACACACACACATCATTTTTAAAAAATCCTCTGCAGATATAAATACTTTAAAGATTCCTATGTTTCATTAAGGGTGATTTGTAGAATTCTCTATTTCTAAGAATTAATTATTTTTAAGTGTGTGTTGGGGGCTGAGGTTTGCCTGCATGTGTATCTGTACACCATATGCATGCCTGGTGCCCACGGTGCCCTGGATCCCCAGGAACTGGAGCTGTAGACAGTTGAGAGCCATTATGTGGGTGCTGGGAATTGAATGTTGTTCCTCTGCAAAGACAACCAATGCTCTTACTTGCTGAGCCATCTCTCTGGCACCTGGATTCATATGAAACTTTACGTGCAGGATTTTCCAAGGAGTTTAAGGAGTATGAAATAGACACATCCAGAGATTTCTCCTCCTCGGAGTTAACAACAGAACCTACAAACCGGTGTGGCGGGGACTGCCCAAGTGTAAATGACCTCGGGGCAAGAGTGCGCCTCACCTGATCCTCCTGGTTGGTGTGCCGGATGAGGAATCTCAGGAAGTTGAACCTGGAGCATTTCCGGATAAGGATGAGGTCAGAAGACCCATCTCCCAGATGGGCAAATGGGGACAGGCCTCCAGGGCTCCGGGGACAAGCACAGGACATGTTGGTGGAGTTGATAGCCAGGAACTTCCCACATACCACTTGCCACTCTTCCACTTCCTCTGCGGAGGACAGAAGGTGGGTGTTAGGGTCAGTGTAGCACAGTGGCTGCCGAGTAGCATGCAAAGGGTGCTGGCTGCTTCCCCTCCTGCTGCATGCTCTTGGCTTTCTTTTATTCTGGCCTGAACCACCCGCCCACCTCGGGACCCCAGCAGGTCTTACGGGGAGCAGGTTATTTCTCTTTTGGACAGCAGTTTGACAAGGACGAGCAGCCCCTCTGCAGGGGTCAAACTGACCTACCATTTCTCTTCCTATGGCTTATAGGCTAAAGAATGGTTGCCACAGATTTTGGGCAGTCTAAAAAGGTTTAAGAGAGGGGTTGGGGATTTGGCTCAGTGGTAGAGCGCTTGCCTAGGAAGCGCAAGGCCCTGGGTTCGGTCCCCAGCTCTGAAAAAAAGAATTAAAAAAAAAAAAAAAAGGTTTAAGAGAACAATAGCTTGTAAAAGAACACTACACAAAATTCCAATCTCAGGAGTCCGTAGACAGTGCTATAGGCACGTGACACGCCCACTTATCCACACACTATAGCTGTCATTCTTGCAGGGAAGGGGGTGTGACAAAGACCTTGTGGTGAGTGTGGCGGAAAGCATGCGTTCAGTTAAGCCCAAGAAGGGCATTTGCCAATCCGTATTTCATAGCAGCTGGAACAGCAGCCGTGGCTCTGGCCAGCCTTGTGACAGTGATGGAAGGCCTTCCTACAAATATCAAGGCTCCCTAGTGTCTGCTAAGCTGAAATGACTCCATGCTGCCTGGAGCTAGACAGAAACATTGACACAGTACAACCAGGAAAAGAGGGAGGTGGGGCGGACAGCCAGGAGAGGTCACGCGCTGCGGGGCGTGTGCAAGAGCACGCTCGCTCGAGGTGATTACCAGCGTTCTCCAGGCCATACAGGGCTTTCTTCTGTTCCTCTTCCAGCTGCCGCTTGCTCTGCCTGCACACGGAGCACCTGGAAGACAGTGGTGCTCTCCTGGCCTCTACTGCATGCGCTGAGTGCCTTTAAACAACCAAGCCCCTGGTCTCCACACACGGAGAAGCATTTAGACTCCTTTCAGGCAGTAAGAGGCTCACGTTTCAAAGGCTCCACCAGAAATCGTTCTCTAGGGTACTACTTTCCGACTCTCAAGATTAGACCTAAATTCATGCCTATTAGCCAGCAGCTTCCTTCTCCAGGGCTTGCAAACACCTCGAGGATAGGCTTGGCTGCCTAGTTCTGGATGCATCGGTGGTGGGTGAGAGTGCCTTTATCTCAAGGAACAGACGTGATGAGCCTATGCTCCGGCCAGTAACTCAGAGCTGAGCCACTGACTTGGCGCAGATTTCTCATCTGGGTGTGGGTGAGACTAGCCTAGTGTTGGACCCCCTGCCCCTTGGGTCTGCACCTTGGGGAGAACGTAGCTGCTGGGCACATCGCCAGGATGGAGTCGTCAGGCCAGCTCTCCTGGAAGCATCTACGAACTGGGAAGGTCTACACAAACCTATGAAGCTCGGGGTCTCCCTCTCCACGTTCGGAAAGTCCTTCTGC
Organism: Rattus rattus; assembly: GCF_011064425.1. Taxonomy (NCBI): domain Eukaryota; kingdom Metazoa; phylum Chordata; class Mammalia; order Rodentia; family Muridae; genus Rattus; species Rattus rattus. The sequence goes on from NC_046154.1 coordinate 255,489,237, forward strand.
ATCCATTGTCCCAACGGGAACAGGCTCCTAACCAGCCCTGCACACGCCAAGTAATTTACGATGAAAGCCCAAGCAGACATGCACCTGCTTACCCAGCCCGGCAGGGTTTCTGGTCTCGTGGAGATCCCACTGTGTGCTGGGCTGGGAGGAAAGACACTGTCCCTTCATAGTACTGATGGGAGAGAAAGGCCTTCAACCCTGGGAAAAGAGCAGATGAGAAAGAGCACCCATTTATTATTACCTGGTTATTAGTGCCCTTAGATGCACACCACTACCACCACCACCACCACCACCACCACCACCACCACCACCACCACCACCACCACCACCACCATTACCCAGAGAGCAGTGCTCTGGAGAGGTGGCTCAGCACTTATGAGCGCTGGCTGTCCTTCCATTGGACCCTGGTTCAATTCCCAACACCCACATAATGACTCGCAACCATAGGTAACTTCAGTTCCAGGGGATCTGATGCCCTCTTCTGCCCTTTCCAGACACTGGGCATGCATGTAGTCCTCGGACACACAAAATGATAAAAAATAATTTTTTTTTTCAGAAAAGAAAACTGGGAGCTAACCAGTCTGCAGGGGACAGGAAGGCCCTTGCAAGTGACATTGCTACTATACCAGAAAGAGGAGCAGATTCTGTCCTCCTCCCAATGGTCCGAGTACCACACCACCAAAAAAAACCCACAGTGAGAGGTGTGGTCAGGGCTTTGGCCACATATTCAGGCGGCCACATATTTGGCAGCAGTGACCTCGTGTGAACTCGACGGCGGGCGTGTCCTCTGTCCTGAAGGCTCAGGGTTTCCACCACCCCTCTTCGACATGGTCAGCAATGCCCCTGCCTCCTGCGTGCTTAATCCCCACCAGGGTCATTATCATCCACAACATTAGTGTCCCCTGGGTGAACTTAGGGCAAAGGTCAAGGTGACACTGCCTCCCAAAGCGTGTACTGAGACACAGTATCCATGTTGCCAGCTGCATGGTGCAGGCCAGCATAGCAAGGCCAGCAGACTCGGCTGCTGGGCCTCTGATAACACATGGGGAAAGCTGTGTGTAGGAGAGCAGGGGGTAGGCAGGAGGCACGGGACAGTCCAGGTGTGCCCTGCAAGTCTTAGGGTGACCACCTGCTCTGGGACTAGCTGGGCTTGCCCTGGTCCTGCGTGACCTCTTCGTCTAGTTTATGTACACTGTGGAGAAATGCTGGCCTTGAGAAGTCCGCCCCATCTGACCCCTAGTACACTGCCATGCCATTCCATCCAGGAGCCAGACCCCGCTTTATCATATCCTCATCTACAAAGCCACAGGCACCTGGCCCCCGGGGAGAGTCCCGGCTCCTCCCACCCTAGTCTGAGTGCCCCTCCAGGTGCTAATCCTCTATGCTGGGTGCTAGGTGTAGAAAGGATGCCAGGGGGAGCTTTGTGGAGAATGGCTGTGGATCATGGGGCTTCGGCCGCCTCTGCTGCATGTTGGCATTATAGTCTCTTTCCAGCTCCTAGGTTCTCACCTCTGGCTGCAGTTGGCTGGCCCTAGAATGTCCAAGAGTCCAGGACAGAAGGCTTCATCTCACACCTCGTTCTCCTTCATAAAACCCTCAGCTTACATAAATTACATAAAATTACAGTGGACACTTCCCATCCCACTGCAGCCAAACACCATCAACCAGTGTGTGCTAACACCCTTGAGTGGTTATATAAGGATTGTCATGCAGTGGGGACAAAGACTAGGAGAGCGGCTCTGCCTGAGAGGAAGGATGGGGCTTCTCAGATGTGTTCTGAGGGGACTGGGAAGGTTAGGAAGGAAGGCACTGGCCAGAGGCATGTACAGTGGGGGTTTCTCAGGCCTGCCCAGGTGGCTTCCTGGCAGATGGGGCAGGCATGGTACCTCAATATGGAAATGATCACGGTTTGCCCAGCACCCAGAGCCCCCTTTTTTTTTCCAGAATGGCTGGGTATGTGTTGTACCTCTGCCACACCACATAGTCGAAGCTGCCTAACACACTCTGGGTGGCCTTCCCCCATCTCACGAGGAAAAGGGTAGGTTCTTATGCTCGGAGTCATGAAACTTTACACAGTTGTGCCAATGGTGAACTACAGAGAACAGGGCTCAGACAAAGGGATACAGTAAACACAGGAAAGGGTTCATCTGGACCATAAGAACGCAGTACACCACATTTCAAATACTTCTCTAAGCTCCTCTCCTTGGCATTTCAAACCTGATGGGGGAGGGAGGGGCACCCACACGAGACCTGAAGCCAGCAGGTGGTAACTTTGTGTAGCCCAAAGCTGACCTGCCTTTCGTTCCTTCCAGCTTGGTGACTAGGTAAGGGGACATGGCTATCATTGAAGGCTCCTTCTGCATCCATAGAGCACTGGTGGACACACTGTTTGCAGGTCCCACTGTTTGCAGGTCCGAGGTAGGTCAGCAGCACTTTGGGAAGGTCCCAAGGTCTGGGTTCTAACAAGCCTCCCAGGGACACTGATATCCAGCCCCTCTGAGAGCCACTGACCCGCAGGAAGGGTGACACCAGGCCTTGGCAAGTCATCTGAGACTGCTTATTGTCTCAACTGTGAAATAGGGACTGAGCACAGTAGGAGGGCAGGGAGGAAGGAGAACACTTGTCTAGTCCTCCCCACTTTGCTGGAGTCCCATTCAAGCAGATGCAGACCTCAGAACGCACCTGTTCAGTAACGCATGCTCAGTTACGCAAGCTCAGTAACGCAAGCTCAGTAACGCAAGCTCGGTAACGCATGCTCGGTTACGCATGCTCAGTTACTCATGCTCGCAGACGTAGCCGAATGGATGATGGCCGCTAAGCGTAGAAGCTCAGATAGTGTGTTTGTGGAAGGGGAAGAAATGAACCTGAGCCCGAAGCGCAGATACCCAGGGCTGAGCTTCTTCACAGGGAAGGGTGCTTCTACTTCAGGTGCTGTAGGCTCAGGGTGATCACAAAAAGAATCTTTTTCTATGAATTCTGGCACCTTGGGTTAATACCGCTTACACGACGGATGATAAAACAAACCGTCCAATCCATAGACCCTCCCTCAGTGTGGTTCTGACACATGTTATGACTTTCGGGGAACAGGATCTGGGTCACACTAGCCAGATTCAAGGTCCCATCCCCATTCTGGAAAGCAAGACCTGATTGCCCTGTCAGCATCTGGGGATGTCTTTGTGTATGTCTGGGAACTCGGCGTACCTGAGAAATCATACCGGACGAGGCCCATCCACCGTTTCTTTTCACTGTCCTTGATTAAGTCCCCGTAGAAACCGTAGCCCAGCAGAGAGACCGAGTACCGCAGTAGCGTGCTATTGTGGTGCACGGAGGACACATCTATAGCCAGTGAGTCCCCTGTGGGAGAGGAGAGCTATAAGGGATCCCGTCCCCTCCTGTGCCCTGCCCCAGACAGCACTCTGAAGACACCAGAAACAGAGTGCACTCAACGTGGCCATCTGAGCGACAGAAGTAGGATATGATAGCTAGTTGGCTGCGACACCTGTTACGCCATTGCGCGTATCAGGTTAGGTGGGTGTCCCCTTGCTCCTTCATTTCTTAATCCCTCCCAAAGCTGTTCACTCTGTCAGAGAACAATATTCCTGGAGGAGGATCATTCTCGGGCCCAGGGTATGTATGTGGTGGAACCCCCCCCCCCAAAAAAAAAGAAAAAAGCTCTCCAGTGACAAAATGTGGCTCATATTTCTAAGCAAGGCTTGAGAATCATTCTGAACGAACAGAACAGTATGTGCCCTGGGGTTGGGGTTGGGGCATCCATGTTACTGAATGGAAGAAAAGTAGGCTCGAGGCTGAAAACAGGTACACACCACTTAAAACACAAACTCTGCCAGGTGTGGAGACACTCGCACCTGCACCCAGGAGACTCAGGCTAAAAGGATTGTCTCAAAAAAATAAAAATAAAAATTACACTTGGGAAACAGGTGTAGACAGACCCCTGTGAGTTCGAGACCAGCTTCGTCTACCTTAGTAAGTTCTAGGCCAGCTGGGGCTACATGAGAACCTGTCTCAAAAAACAAAACAAAAACAAAATATTTCCATGACTGCCAAGTAAGACAGGACACTGTAAAGAGAGATGGGGTGGGCAGGGACATCAGCCATTTCTCTTAAGCCTCAGGCTGCATCTCCCGTGGCTTTTCTCACTAGGTCTGGAAGAGGGGCGGGGCGTGTATGTCACTCAAAGGGTAACTCACCCTGGAGCAGGTGTTCCACAATGGGGATTAGCTCTGGTAGCCGGGTAAGGAGGAGGGCGGGGAGAAACAGGGCTACACAGGAGCTGGCAGGGGCCTGGGGCTCCTTGGGGGCATTCACGTGTATAAGACAGGACTCGGCCTGCAGATCCACAGCTGAGGAGTCTCCAAGACACGGGGCAACAATGGGATATCTGGGGAGGATCCAGTATGGATGGAGTAGCAGAAGCCTGAGGCCTCGAGCCAGACCAATGACTCAACTGTAATGAACGTTTGCAAGTGAAGCTGTGTGGGTGAAAAGGTGAACTGTGTGACACATGCAGCCTCCACAGCGAGATGGTTTTTTCCATTTTTGTTTTTCGCTTGTTTGTTTTGTTGTTGTTCTTGTTACTGTTGTTGGGGGGGGGTGTTTTGTTTTGTTTTCCTTTGCAGGAGACTTTGCAAAGGACAGATGAGTAGGACTGGGGTGCATGAGGTGAAATTCATAAAGAACCAATAAGAAGTTAAAAAAGAAAAAGACAAGACTAGGGGCTGGAGAGCTGGCTCAGTAGTTAAGGGCACTTGTTGCTGTTGAGAAAGAAGGACCTGCGTTCAATTCCCAGGCTCACCACCTCCTTGGGCACCCTGCATACAGGTGGTAGACAGACGTACACACAGGCAAAACACCCTTACACATAGAGCTAGAAACAGTGAAAGCTCGGGGGGAAGAAAAGGAGAGGACTCACCAATAATGATGTGTAAAGCTGACGTCTCTGCGTCGTTTGTGCCCACCGTTGAGTAGCACACACAATCTGTGGACCCTGCAAAGAGGACAAAAAAGCCCTTAGCGCTGACGTGACTGTCCCGAACTGTCTGTCAGGTGAGTGGCACCTTATCCTGTCCTTCTGTGACCTTGAAACGGCTGGAGAATAAGAGGAGTTTACCCACCAGATGAATGTTAAAGATGCTTAAAAATGCCCCATGACTGGCCAGGTGGCAGTGGCGCATGCCTTTAATACCAGCACTTGGGAGGCAGAGGCAGGTGGATCTCTGTGGGTCTGAGGCTAGCCTGGTCTACAGAGCGAGCTCCCGGATAGCCAAGGCTACACAAAGAAACCCTGTCATGAAAAAGGCCTTATGGTACTGTTACAGAGCTCCAGAAAGTGGCCTGCAGCAGACCCGGACACGGAGGCCACCCTGAACCCTCTTGGGGGCTTCTAAGAGATGTTGGTAATGCCAGTAGCCACTTCGCTCCCTTCTAAGGCTCTGGAAGGTATGTGGGCCCTGCTCACCTTTATATAGCTGGCACTACTGCCTCACAGCCCAGCCTAGACCTTAAGAAGAAAATGAACCTGCACAGAGCATCATGGGAAAGCAGACAAAACAAAGTTAACTATGAAGGTGTCTTTGGTATTTTTGTTAAGTATTTAGTCATTCATTCATTCATTTATTTATAGTGCACTGTAGCTGTCTTCAGACACACCAGAAGAGGGCATCGGATCCCATTACAGAGGGTTGTGAGCCACCATGTGGTTGCCAGGACTTGAACTAGGGACCTCTGGAAGAGCAGCCAGTGCTCTTAACTGCCGAGCCAGCTCTCCTCTCTAGCCCCTGGTGTCTTCGTTTTTTTGTTTTTTGTTTTTTGTTTTTTTTTTATTGCCAACTTGTCACAATCTAGACTCACCTGGGAAGAAGAAACCTCAATTGAAGAACTGTCTGGATCAGATTGACCTATGGCCATGTCTGTGAGAGGTTACCTTGATCGATGTGGGAGGACCCAGCCCACTGTGGGTGGCACTATGCCTAGGCAAAAACCAACTAAGCATGGGCCAGTGGGCAAGCTAGTTAGCAGCCTTCCTCTATGGTTTCTGCTTTGGTTCCTGCTGGAGTTCCTGCCATGACTTTCCTTAATGATGGATTATGACCTGGAGGTGTAAGCTGAAATAAACCCTTTCCTCCCTAAGTTGCTTTTCATCAGAATGCTTTGCTGTAGTAACACAGAAGTGGAAGCAGAGACTGAGAATGACCTTAAGCGTGACCTTAGCATGACTGAGCATGACCTTAGCATTCGAGGGTCAAGTTTGAAAGAGTGACCTGTGCCCGTGGTGACACTTGGCAGTTTCTACACACAGGACGTTGGGGGTGCTCGGCCTGCCTAACCCACAGGCCAGCAGCCAACTGGAGTACACAGTCCTGGTGACACAGAAGTTGGTCACCTACTGAGCAGAGGTCAGTTCCCCGAGGCTCTAAGAATAATAGGAACTGCTTGGTAAAGTTTAGAGAAGCCGGTGCGCTAAAGCACCACAAGTTATTCATGTAGCGACTTCCATAGAGTTGGGAGGCTCGGCAGTGGCCCCATTGGTCACTCTAATGGCCAAGGGATGACTCGAAAGGGACCTGCTAAGAGTAAAGCTCTACACCTTTAACTGGGAAACCATCTTGTCTTTCCTGGGGTCTCTCAGCCAGCCTGCTTTCACCAAGAAGGACTGGGTCCCTGGTGAGCATGCTCACTAAGCCTGCAGATGAAGCTCCTCCCTCAGACACAGCAAATGTCCCACCAAACCTTTCCCCCCAAACACCCTCACAGACACACTCAGGAGTGCTCTTTCCCAATCCGATTGGCTTTTCAACCCAGTGGTGGTAAAAATCAAGATCATCGCATGGGATTTTCTAAGAACTAGGAGCTTTCTCTCCTACCACCCCCTTCATTTTGCTTGGTTTGGTTTTTACAGACAGGGGTTCTCTGTGTAGCCCTGGTGTCCTGGAACTCACTCTGTAGACCAGGATGGCCTTGAACTCAGAGATCTGCCTGCCTCTGCCTCCTGCATGCCGGGATTAAAGGATTGTGCTACCACCACTTGTTGGCTCCTGGTTATCTAGCTTCTAAATACAGCCCAGACCCATCAGCATAGGGATGGTACCACCCACAGTGGGCTGGGTCCTCTCACATCAATCAAGGTAACCACTCAAAGACATGGCCGAAGGTCGGTCTACTTAAGACAAGTTCTTTATCTGCAGTGCCTTCTTCCCAGGTGAGTCTAGGTTGCGCCAAGTTGACAATAAAAATGAAGGCAGCTGTAAAGGTGCCTTAGGAACTTTCTATAAAGGCATTAGACACATCGAGCCAGGCAGACGGACACCCTCAGAACACAGCCTGGCCACCACACCTTCCTCCAAAAGTGGGTGAAGTCCTGCCCTGGGTTCTGCTGTAGCTTCTTCATCTGTGTCCCCTCCTATAGTCCCAGGACTCCTGGGCAGGTTCCTTCAGCTCACATCAGCCCAGATCCCAGCTCTCTCAGGTCAGTTAGCAGTCACTTCTTCTGGATAATCATCCCCAAGGGCCAGATACCTCCTGACTCCAGGACAGCAGCCCCACTGGTCCCCAGATGTCTGTTCTCAAAGAGCAGGGGCTGTCCCGTCTACTGCTCGGCTCTAAGGCACTGGGATAGGCAACTTCCCAGACACACAGTCATGTTCTTTCTGCTACCCATGCATCATCTCATAGAAAGGAGTGTAGTTGTGGAAATTACAAAGATCGCTTTTTACAAAAGATTTATCTATGTATGTGAGTACACTGTAACTGTCTTCAGACACACCAGAAGAGGGCATTGGATCGATCCTATAACAGATGGTTGTGAGCCACCATGTTGCTGAGAATTGAACTTAGGACCTCTGGGAGAATAGTCAGTGCTCTTAACTACTGAGCCATCTCTCCAGCCCCGCCCCATCACTTTTTAAAATTATTTATTTTTTTATTTCATATGCGTTGATGTTTTGCCTGCATGTACGTTTGTCTTGTGAGGGTGCCAGATCCTGGAATTACAGATAGTTGAGAGTTGCCATGGGGGTGCTGGGCTGGGAATTGAACCCAGGTTCCCTGGAAGAGCAGGCAGTGCTTTAACTGTGAGGCACCTCTCTAGTCCCCTGAGAAATCACTCTTTAAAAAAAAAAAAAAAAAAAAAAAAACAGAACAGAACAATAACAACAAGGTTTGATGTAGCCTAGGTTGAACTCACTATGTAGTTGAGGATGATCTAATACCCCCCCATGGGAGAGTCACAATTTACATAAAGTATGAACCAGGACCGATTACTCCCCCCACTTGAAACCCAAATCCCAGTTGGAAGCATTACTAATGAGGGTGGGGGTGGTGGGGGGCGTGACCATACGACTGAGCATGCCCTGTGGCTGTGAGTGCCCACCTCCTAACTTCAGCAGTGGAGAGAAAGCCTTAGGTGTACCCTACCTGCCGGGATGATGCCGATCCTTAGGGTACTGGGCACCAGCACGGCTCGGGGGTGATTGGGGTCAACACCAGCTCTCTGCTGCGTCTTCCCAATTACCCCGTGCAGCACCTCGCTGAACATGCCGTCCCCACCAACACACACGATGCTGCAGGAAGAGCATAGGTTTGGTGAGTCTGTTCGTACTCTACTTGCAGTAGCTGGGGGGTTGGGGGGGTAACTGGAGAGGGGTCGGGAGGGGACTGCTGGAAGCAGCTTGCAAGGTCGGCCTGCCAGACATCTGGAAACAGCTTCTGGACCCCACCCCTGTGTGATGAGGCCCCGCCAGCCTGTCTAATTTACTTTTCCAAATAGGATTCTTCACAAACCCTGGCTTTTCCTGCCCGGGATGTGGAATTTTGGTGGTTTCTAAGCAAAGGGTATGCAGTGCCAGGACCTGGGTCAGCCATCATCAAAAACCTATGGTTTGAGGACTGGACAGATGGCTCAGTGGTCAAGAGCACACACTGCTCCTCCAGAGCTCTATTCCTAGTACCCACATGGCAGCTCACAACTGCCTAGGTCTTCAATTCCAGGGAACCTGATGTCTCCTTCTGCCCGCTAGGCTTGCATATGGTACATACTTATATACATGCAAACAAACCAGCACATATGTAATATAAAAAAACAAACAAACCAACTATAGCTTGGGCTGGGGTAACTAACTTAGTGGCAAAGCGCCCGCCTAGCACACAAACACCCTGGGTTTCGTCCCCAACACTGCACAAATAGATATTAAAGGTAAAAGACGTTGCATATTAGCATTCAAGCTTGCCAGGCAGGAATAGCACCCCAGTGTGGTAGCTGCTGAGAGGCCCTCATGGGGCATCGGATCCCATTACAGATGGTTGTGAGCCACCATGTGGTTGCTGGGAATTGAACTCAGGACCTCTGGAAGAGCAGCCAGTTGTCTTAACTGCTGAGCCATCTGTCCTCTCTAGCTCCTTATGTCTTCATTTTTATTGTCAACTTGTCACAACCTAGACTCACCTGGGGAGAAGGAACCTCAATGAAAAACTGTCTGGATCAGACTAACCTATGGCCATCTGGGTCCTCGAGAGGGTTACCTTGATCGATGTGGGAGGAACCAGCTAGTTGGGTGGCCTTGCTGTACCCAGATAAGAGAGGAAGTCTGTTCCTGTTGTCAACCCCTCAGCCCCAGGGACAGTCTTGGGAACACAGGAAACAGGAGTAGAGGGGACCGGGTGAGAGCGAGGTCAAATAAGTGGGTAAGGAAAGCTAAGGGGAGATACTGGGTGGTTGGGACAGGGTTTACAGTGCGCTGTCCCGTGCTGGGGATGGTTGGAGAGAGGCATGGAGACGTGTGTACACGGATGTGGAGGACAAACGTGTCCTCCGACAAGGAGGGAATACCGAGGATAATGCCCACAGTCCAGGGTAATCCAAGAGCTCCCGCAGGGTACGTCTCGGACAGCGTTCACTGTCTGTGACCGAGAGGAAAGCAAGAGTAACTCACCCGTCATAGCTGTCTGTGTTGATCTCGTATAAAGTGTCCTTGGCTTGATTGGCATGCTCAGTAACTGTGGGGGAAATGTTGCAATGGGACCGTTTATCTCCACATCTTGGAGCCCATGTGTAACTAACTGCCAACCAATGCTATTTTATAAGAGGACCCAGGGAGCTTCCAGAAAGATTTCCTGCAAGTCCCACCCTGGACTTGCCTCACTGCCTTTTTACAAAAGAGTAAGGCGGCCTCTGTGAGAAACAGCCAGATCTCAGCATCCATTCTACCAGGACCTGACATTCTTGGTGTTGGCGTTCCTTCTAGGCTCTGCCCAGCAGTTACCTGGCAACAGCCAGGTAGGCCTGGCTCATTATAAAAGGGGCTGTTTGCCCCCTCCTCACTCTCTTACTCTCTCTGCCTTCCCTCTCTGACCCCTTTCTCTCTTTCTCCCCTTCCCCCTCCCTCCCTATCTATCTCTCCACTTGTTCCTGGCTCTCTCTCTCTCTCTCTCTCTCTCTCTCTCTCTCTCTCTCTCTCTCTCTCTCTCTCTCTCTCTCTCTCTCTCACATTGGAATGTAAGGAGATAAAGGCTAGCACGTGGTCTTTGGGGCCCCGATGTGAAAAGGCAGTGAAGTTTACTGCTCACACGAGTGTCTCTGTGCCTGCAGTTCCCCACATCCATCTCTCTCTCACGCTGGAGAATCCTTGGGAAAGGCCCCTTTAATGAAGCTGCTGTCTACTGTTCCTTTGGAGCCCCCCACGATTTCATGTTCACATCTCCTGTTGGGGACATCTGCAGTGTTACCAGTATGGTATTTTCCTGAAGCGAGACAGGGATTCCTGAGTGCCCAGTCTTGGTGTACCTGACTATGCTCAGATTTGGGAAGCAGAGGATATTGGGATGACCTCTTCATCTTTCTATTTTTGACTTGTATTGCTATTATTATTATTATTATTATTATTATTATTATTATTTTGGGTACAGGGTCTTTCTGGGTAACCAGGCTGGCTTTTAACCCCTGTCTTCCTGCTTCAGCCTCCTGAAAGCTAGGGTTACAGCCATGCCCAGCTGAACTAAGTGTCTTCTACCAGGGTTATATTAAACCCCTGAAACCAGCATCTCACTGATGACAGACTGCTGTGATGTAGGGTTACAAAAATGACCCATGCTGTGACATTCTGAGACATCCACTGCTTGTATCTTTTCCTGCAAGGACTTCCTGTTTAAGAGGGAACTGTTTCATGTTTTTGTTTTGTTTTTTAATTTTATCCCTGTGAGTACTTTATAAGCAAAGTACAATGAGTACATAGGTTTTTTTCCCCCATTATTTTATTTATTCACTTTACATCCTGATCTCAGCCCTCCTCCTGGGACCACCCTTACAAGCCCCTCCCCCTAGTGCATCATTTCTTTTGCCTTCTTCCAACCGAGTGTATAAAGACCCCAACCGAGCTCAAAATGACCAACTAGGGCATTGGTTCTCAACCTGGGGGTCATGACCCCCATTGGTGTCACATACCAGAGATTTTACATTACGGTTCATAGCAGTAACAAAATTACAGTTGAGAAGTAGCAACCAAGACTCTTTTTATGGTTTGGGGGGGGCAGGGTCACCACAGTTCCTCACCACAGTATGGAACTGTATTAAAGTGTCCTGTCATTAGGAAGGCTGAGAACCACTGCGCTAGGATAAAGCCTCTTCCAGGGGTGGCATGTGGGTCCCTCTCGAGCTGGCCCCTGCATACTTGCCCCGAAACACTTACTGATGATCTCAGTGGTGATGGAAGCCAAGGTGAACAAAGGTGCCACTTTTTTTTCATAGATGTGCTTGCCCTGGCCTTTCCCTCCGAAAGGGTTGATAAATACCAGCAAATGCTTCGGTCTTGAAGCTGCAAAACAGCATCCGCAGCGGTCAGTCACACACGATGGGTGCAATAAATTCCACCTCAGCCCGCCGCTGCCGGTGCAAAGAGCTGATCAGTCTTGACAAAGAGTTCTGGGTTATCAAAGGAGAAAAGGGACCATCTGTTGAGGTGAGGACAGGGCTTTGCACACGGGTGGGGGGCATCAGGAAGGTCCCCATCCTGGCTGGGTCTCGTGAGCCATGAGAGCATGGGTGGCTGTAGCTCCTTCTGCCCATGGGAAGGATGAGGCTTTTGTGAACAAGAACGAGATGGGAATACAGAAGGAGCACGAGGAGAGGAAGACAGGCACACGCAGAGACAGAATGAGTCGACTGGATGCACAGTGGGAAGAGAGGCTCCCACAGCACCACAGGCCTGGCTTCAGGCCTTCCCTCAGTTCCCACCAGTGGCTGAGTTTCCTGAGGCACGCCCCCTACCCCTTTGCTATGAAATTCCCTTACATCTATTTTGGCTGATGGAAGTACATAGCCTCTTAAGTCTATCAAATCACAGTAGCCTGAAAGAAGATGCCCAGGGAAACCCAAGATGAAAGTCTACACCCAAACTTGGACACGGTGTTCATCACTGAGCTGGTTAGGTTAGCCAGCAAGGGGCTGCCCCATACCAGTGGGGGTGGGTGGGAGGCTAACAGCTAAGCATGAAGCACTCACCCAATGGAGAGATGAGTGGCTAACCTCTAGTAGCAAGACACCTACCCAGAGGGTGGACCAGTGGCTAATTGTGGGGCACCACCAAGTAGACAGGTGTCAAAAGCACCATGGATGTATACCAGGGGTGACAAGACAGCTCACCCACGTGATTCCATTTGCACTACACTCAAGTGGTGAAAGAAGCAAGGCCATCTGGGAAGGCGCTCTTCTAACCAGAGAAAACAGTTGGGAGTGGAGCATGAAGCAGGCCTTTCAAAAAAGGTAAAAAACCGAGAGAGAGGGGTTGGGGATTTAGCTCAGTGGTAGAGCGCTTGCCTAGCAAGAGCAAGGCCCGGTTCGGTCCTCAGCTCGGAAAAAAAAAAAAAAAAAAAAAAAAAAAGAAAAAAAAAAAAAAAAAAGAAGGTCAAGAGTTCAAGGCCAGCCTTGGCTACATGGAAAATCTGGGGCCAGCCTGGGGTATATTAGAACTACTCTCAAAATAAACAAGTAAAAACAAACAAATACAAAATGAAGAGACTTACAACCTGTCTGGGTCATAATTTATCATTTCTAGTTGTATCAGAAAACCCAGGTGCAGGGTCAAGGAGATGGCGCGGTAAAGCGTTCGCTGTGCACACAGGAGGATCTGAGTTCAGATCCTCTGTTCCTACAGAGGAGCCAGGTAGATGCCGGGTAATAATGTGGCCCGCACCCTTAATCCCAGAACTTGGGAGGCAGAGGCAGGCAGAGTTCCAAGCTAGACTGGTCTTTGTAGTGAGTTCCAGGACAGCCAGGGCTACACAGAGAAACCCTGTCTCGAAACCTCGAAACAACAACAAAAAGAAAGAAAAAAAATGACAAAAAAGAAAGAAAGAAAGAAAGAAAGAAAGAAAGAAAGAAAGAAAGAAAGGAAAAGAAAAGAAAGAAGGACAGGATAAAAAGCATTTCTGAGGATTCATAAGAAGCCACTGTGACGTCCAACGTAAAAACCAGACCGGAATGTCATGGAAAGGAAGTCACAGGCCTACTTCTCCCTGAACCTGGGTGAGAAACTCCTACATGAGGTTTCAGGAAGTCAGATGCAGTGATAGAGAAAGGGGCGAAGGGCACAACGGGATGGCTGCTCTAGGAAGAGCATTAACAACCAGACCCGAGTAGGAACGACACCTGTGGCCACCCTGCCCCCCTGAAACCCCCTTCTGAGGTGATTATAATTTCTCAGAAGGGAATTACAGTATTGTGAGGAAGCTCTCCCTTGCCTTCTCTGTGGAGCATCCCCCAAGTCAGGACTGAGACACCAGTGTTGCTGTCACAACCTCACTGGAGGCCCAGTCTGGTCACAAAAAAAGGAGGTGACCCATGCAAGCCTTAGGAGCAATAAGCAGATCTAACAAGGAGAATCATGGACTTCAAGCAAGCAATCAAGCAAGCAAGGAAAACGTGGGTCAGGTGTGACGTTTCTTTCCTATAATCCTAGCACTTCAGAGGCCGAGGCAGGAGGATCATGAGTTTGAAGCCTTGAACTTGAAGTAGACAGTGAGACCTCTCACCAGAGAACACACGGCTGGCCTTTGAAAACACGTGAATTATGTCTCAAGCATCGGGGAAATCTAGATTAATAGTATGATATAAGGCCTGACCCTGACACCCAGGCTGCAGAGCCAGTGGAGGGGACTCAACGATGGGTGTGTGCACAGGGACCCTTGGAGTTCATCTGGTGGTGTCCACAGTCCAGTCCTCAGCACAGGCCCACGTGCACATGGAAGCCGTGGAGATGAGCCTCGGCGGGAGGGACTACTATGAGGCTAAGGATGCCGAGCGGCCGCAGGAACAACCACAGCCATACAGGAGATAACGAGACGACGTTCTTCTCAAGGCCAGGTATGAAAGAGCTGATGCTGATCCCTTTCAATCTACGAAGCATAAAAAATGGGTCTAGTTCTTTAGACCTTTCCAGGATCATGGTGACATCTGGGAAGGAGTCGGGGCCTAGGGGGCTCACTGAGTGACCTGCCAGGCTGTTACAGAATGCTCAGTGTGAAAACCCACTTCTCTGTTTCAGTGAGACTTTAAAACACTAAAGCAGGGCTGGGGAGGTGGATCACGGTTACGAGCTCTTGCTGTTCTTGCAGAGGACTCCCGTTCAGTTCCCAGCACCCATACAGGGGCTCACAGCCTTCTGCTGCGCCCTCTTCTGGCCACTGTGCATACTGCACACAAATGATGTGCACTCATATATGGGGTCAAAACACTCATACACATAAAATAAAATTAAAAAAAAGACTTTTTAAAAACCTCTGGGTTGGGGATTTAGCTCAGTGGTAGAGCGCTTGCCTAGGAAGCACAAGGCCCTGAGGTTCGGGTCCCCAGCTCTGAAAAAAAAAAAAAAGAAAAAAAAAAAAAAACAAACAAAAAAAACATTTTAAAAACCTCTCTAGGGTTAGAGATGGCTCAGTAGTTTAGAGCACTTTCTGTTTGCGCAGAGGACCTGGGCTTAATCCCCATATCCCATATGGTGGCTCACAAGCACCCTTAACTCCAATTCCAGGGCAGGGCTGATGCTTTCTCCTGACCTCCATGTATGTATGTATGTATGTGTACATGCATACCAGCAGAGGGGACATTCAGACACACAGAATAAAGTGAATACATGTAAAAAAAAAAAAGAATTTAAAACATGTTAAACGGGGCTGCGGAGACAGTGCATTCGATAACGTGCTGGACCAGTCCAGTCACCTGGATCTATGCTCATAATTTTCCAGGAGCTAGGTGTTGGTACACACACTTGTGTTCCCAGTGCTGATTCGGTAGAGATAAGTGGATCCCCTGAGGCCAGCCAGTCTAGGCTGTTTGGTGACTATCTGGCCAGTGAGAGACACTGTCTCGAGGGCTGGAGCGATGGCTCAGCGGTTAAGAGCACTGACTGCTCTTCCAGAGGTCCTGAGTTTAAATCCCAGCAACCACATGGTGGCTCACAGCCATCTGTAATGAGATCTGATGCCCTCTTCTGGTGTGTCTGAAGACAGTGTATATAATAATAAGTAAATCTTTAAAAAAAGAGAGACTGGAGAGACACTGGCATGTGCACATGCATACAGATAGAATGACAGACAGACAGACAGGCAGGCAGGCATACACACAGAGAAATAGAACTAGAAGCTAAAAGTAGAGCAGCTGGGAGTAGGCTCATGTGACGTTTTATGCCTGTGGGAGTTTTCTGTGAGCTACGGAGAAAGAATTAAACTTCCAGTGGGCCAGGTGGTGGTGGTACATGCCTTTAATCCCAGCACTTGGGAGGCAGAGGCAGGCGGGATCTCTTAAGAGTCTGAGGCCAGCATGATCTGCAGAGCAAGTTCCAGTACAGACAGGGATACACAGAGAAATCCTGTCTCGAAAACAAACAAAAACGCAAAACCAACCAGAACTCCAGTATTCCAGGGGAGTCAGAGTCTATAGGCTCGAACCTGACTGAGATTCATGGAAACAAGGCTGGAGGTGGGGGTGGGGGGCAAGCAGTGAGCGGGAGTGGGGAGGTAGAGAAAGAAGAGTCTGGTGACCAGAAAGCAGGAGAGACTGGGGCACCACAGAGAGTAGTAGCCAAGGGACCAAGCTAGCACCAGAAGGTCTAGAAACTCAGGGTGATCTTAGAAGGGGGCAGCGGGGAAGCCAGTCCCAGGGCAAAACGGAATTTAGAAAACCAGTTCTAACTACCCTAGAGTGATCAAGAGAAGTGTTTTATGAGGAGATCTGGTTCAGCGGTTTCAAATACCTTATAATCCTCTCTCTCTCTCTCTCTCTCTCTCTCTCTCTCTCTCTCTCTCTCTCCCTCCCCCTGTTCCCTCTGTCTCCCCTGCCCCTCCCATAGTATAGTATATAGTATAGTATAGTATAGTATAGTATAGTATATCATATCATATTGTGTGTGTGTAGGTGAGAAGACAGCTTGTCTCTTTTTTGGCATATGGGTTCTGGAGATGGAAGTGAACTTGTCAGTGACTGCCCCCCTTTTCTCTTGCTCTCTAGTTTAACTCCCCCAAAAGGAAAAAAAGCTAGTCCACAGGGCTGTTGCTATTGTCCAAATCTATAAGAATAGCTGTTGCCTTTGTACATAAAATTATAACATGACCCAGTGTTACGGGTGCAAAAAGAACAGGCTGCCATGTTTAAGGAGACAAGAAAAGAACTGGTCCCTTGGCACACATGAAAGGAGGCGCTGGGCTCTGCGGCACTCCTAGAAAGTAAGAGGCCGTTCTCCCACATTCTGTCCAGCCCTCATTTACACCTGGAAAATATTGGCACCCACCCCGCTTACAGAGAAAGATAACGAGGCTTTGGGGCCTGAGGGATTTGCTCCAGTCTCACTGCTCCTAAGCAGGGGCTGGGCCAGCACTGCAGCTGCAGAGTCCACACACTTCTGCTACTCCACTGTGACCCTCTAAGTAGGAAACACGGAAACAAAGCAAAGGGATCCATCACGTCCACCTGGGTCAGGCCACTGAGTCCCGCGTGCCACCACAGCTGTGCTGCCTGGCAACAAATCCGAAAGCTCGCCCACGTACTCAGGTTCTCCAGCAGCTCGCGGAGGGTCTGCAGCCACAGTTGACACAGCTGCTCGTCGGCGCTCCAGAAGGTCACCCGTGCCCACTTCCAGCGGTGGTGTCGAGCTCGCTTCACACAGTGGACTGCACAGAAAACCAACACTGGTTAGCAGCACCTACAGCTTCGGAAGGGAGCCCTCAGGGCTGTGCTAGCACGATAGGAGTCTCTTGTCTCCACCCCTTATCTCACGGCAGGAATTCCCGGATAGCCAAACCACCATCTTAAGGAGTTCAGCTGTGCTCCCTAGCAAAAGATCACCCCGGCGGGGCTGTTTGACAGTGTACACCCCCTTTGTAGAGGCTTAAATGAGGGCAAGAGATTATCACTTGAATATCCAGTTGCCCTCTACCACCTGGCAGTGCAGCGCGTAGTCAGGGAGCAGGGCCAGGGGGCGGGGCCAGGGTATATAGTGCTAAATTTGGTGCTAAATTGCCTGGGTTTGTCCTTGGGAGTAGGGAGAATTTTAGCAACACATGAAGGCATGGAGGGCACTTTACACTCACGTTTACCCAGCCCAAAGAGTAATTAATTGCGATCAGAGTTTAAGAAGATGAGCCAGTCACTGGCTTTGATAAGTACCCCATCTTCATGGAGGTTACTGGGGTGGGGTGTGGAGGGAAGGAGGAGGAGGGTTTGTGGGGTTGGCAAACACTGAGGCTCCCTCACCTGTGAATGCAAACGGATTTTCCATTCTATGCCATCGGCCATTGGAGGACTGTTTCTGGTGGACTTCTTTTTCCTCAACGGCGATGATCTCTGACACTGGTACCGAGTAGGCATCTGCAAGGACACCACACTGAGATCCAAGGATCCATCGGAGCTACACAGACAGAGGGCCGCAACGACTAAGACTGCGGATACTCATTCCTACCCTCGTCAGATACCCCAAACAGAAAGGAAGACTAGGGTTGACAAGATGGTTCCGCGGGTAAAAGGGCCTGCCACCAAGCTTGATAGCCTGCATGGAATCCTGGGATCTGCAGCGTGGAAGGAGAAAAACCAGCTTCTACCGGTTGTTCTCTAACTTCCCAAAGCACATCAAGGCGTGCAGCCTCTCCCAATAAATGAACTATGGTGTTTTCTTTTGTTTTTTGTTGTTTGTTTGTTTTTTGTTGTTTTGGAAGGAAGGAAGGAAAGAAGGAAGGAAGGAAGGAAGGAAGGAAGGAAGGAAGGAAGGAAGGAAGGAAGGAAGGAAGGAAGGCAGGCAGGCAGGCAGGCAGACCGGCCCGCCGGCCTGGAATGTTAGAGGTAACACCACTCAGAACAAGAGGAGCTTAGTGTCATTGGAGGGTAGACTCAAGTTATGAGCTTTTACATGGTCTATTCAACTGTTTAAGCCCCGAGTGCTGATTACCGACTGAGCTATTCTACTGTGTGAGACGTGCTCTGGACATGCTGTGTTCTGAGGCTGAAAGTGGCTCAGAAATCCAAGAGGGAGGTAAGACACAAAGTTCAGGATGCCAGGGCCACAGAGTGTGTGAGAATCAGGGTCCAGTCTGTGGAGAAGTGTTCCGGAGAGACTGGGCTCTGATTGGACGCAGGAAGATGGGAAGACTTAGGCCCAGAGTAGCCTGGGGATCAAGACTCCTTTGGGTTGCATCTCAGATATTGGATATTTACATCATGATTCCTAACAGTGGCAACATTACAGTTCTGAAGTTAGTAACGGAAGAATTTTATGGTTAGGGGGTCACCACAACATGAGCTGTATTGAAGGGCCATAGCATTAGGAAGGCTGAGAACCACTGGCCTAGAGGATTACAGCCCCGGGCAATCTTTTGGTTTGATTCTGTTGCTTTGAGTTAAGTAAGGTCTTTCTAGGTATCCCAGGTTAGCCATGGACTCTCAATCCTCCTGCCCCAGCCTCCCCGATTGCTAGGATTACGGGTGTGCTCCCTCCATCGTGCCTGGTGCCTAACAATCTCTAACCCGGTAGCCCAGAGAGAAGCCGACTGATCTAAACTTGTTTGAGGCAGGCTGCAATTACTTGACTTGGATCAAAAGGAAGTTCTAGGCTGGGCACACAGCCTTGGGAAATAACAGGTTCTGAGAGACACTGTGGGCTGAGGCTATGCGGTCGGGGTTGGGGGGGGGAGAGAAGATTACAGACAGCAGCATCCTCTTTGAACACAGGCTGGACTCCGAATGCTTCTTTATGAATCACTTTGTATTATTGTACAGATGAGCATTGCTACCTGCTGGCCTCCTAGGTTGGCTCTCAACCCTGCAGTCTAGCTAAAAAGTCTTGTGTCTCTGCCAGCAGCCAAATGAGTAGACCATGCTGTGGTGGCGCCTGTGGTCCCTTTGTGGTAGTTTTTCCCAGTTGTGGCTGTTGAAATTGGGTCATCAGAACCTGGGAAGGTTCAATATGAGCCGTGAAAGGAGTGTAGCCGTGCCCCCAGAATCCCCAGAGGCACACGCACTTGGGAGGGGCTGAACTAAGCAGAATCAAGCCCATTGCCGTGTGGACCCCGTGCCCACCCTGGGTCTGGGGCCACCCTCGGTATTCCTCAGGTGGTTGCCTCTTGAGATTCACATTTTTAGACCATTGTGCCTCCAAAATTCAGTCTTTAGCTGCTTCTAATTCTCCCCTTCCCGATCCTTCCCCTTGTCCCCCACTGTTCCTCATTGCTTCTACACTGATGCTACCTAGGACAGCCCCTGTGGCAGACATTTGGACACCTACCCAGCAAGTAGCTTTGCCACCAGCTGCCAGTTCTCTGACATGGCCTCTCCCCTTATTCTGCAGCTTACCCCTCTTCCCCATTTCTGGGGGGCGTTGACCTGGCCCTCACAGAACTCCCCCCAAATGCTGCACCATTTATGACCCTGCACTCAACTCCCTGGTACCCACCTGACCTCTGACGGCCTCCTTCCTGCAACATCGGGAGGTGACAGAGGCACATGTATCTATTGTTATGAGTCACCTGCCGGGCTGGCTCGCAACAGGTACCAAGTGGTGGGGGCAGGACAGACCTAAGGCAGCGACCCTTTGATAAAGTGACCCGTGAGTCTAGGACCCTTGAGAGCGGACTTCCAGCAACTCCCGGTGCCTCTATTCATAACTGTGACTGTCCCTAAGAATCAGGTGACAGAAGTCACAGCTGCTGAGCACAGTAGTGGAGTGAGATAAGTTGATATTCAGAGGACTAGGAGGCAACAACAGTCGTGTGCTATATCACAAAATAACTAAGGCGTATCAGTGACTGTTGGACAACTCTCTTAAAAGCATGCCCATGGGGTTGGGGATTTAGCTCAGTGGTAGAGCGCTTGCCTAGCAAGCACAAGGCCCTGGGTTCAGTCCCCAGCTCCGAAAAAAAGAAAAGAAAAAAAAAAAAAAGCGTGCCCACGACCCATGCTTCGTCTTACATACTCAGAGGGAGACTCGGCCCAAGGAAGAAGAGAACAGTGTCCTAGTGTGTCACATGCTCTGCTGGCCAGACCCCAAAGGCCATGCTGCACCAAGGACCCCACAAAGCCACGCAGCCCACGTACATTCCACAGCTGCTGCGGCACACAAGCCACGCCATAGCTCATGTGATGCTGGCACTGTCCCTTGGTAAGAACAAAGCTCTAAAACCAGCATTGCTCAGATCCCCACAAACATAACCCGAGCGTGGGCTGGGAGGCGGAAAACAGAGAACTAGAGTAAGTCACATGAGCTGTCAGGCGGGACTGGGGCCTGGCAGGGAGGGGCTGGGGAGATCTTGTGATCAGGGTAGTGATTCGGTAGGAAGAGGGCCAAGAAGCATCGAGGGACAAGGGGTCAGGGATGCAGGGAGGGAGGAACTCAAGAATGGGAATGTCATGTAGAGTGTGGGAGATAACAGCATCACTCTGAACCTGCTGGGGACTGGGCTGGGTGGAGCTAAGGGAGGGTAAGGAGTGAGGCTCTGCAGACACAGAAGGATGGTTTGATAAAAGTGACCTATCAGAAACCTGAGCTATCATTGGTGGGGCTGTGCTTCCTACAGGCCAGCAGCCCTGCACAGCAGACAAGGCTACCTCTGCATCCAATGCCATGTCCCGGGAAACAGACTGTCAATCACAGAGGTCAGTGGGGACAACTGCATGACACAGAGACACTGGAGGAGCCAGCGGCTGGTCCTCTTGGGGTGCAATGCCCCTCCAACAAGTTCTCTGCTGTGTAGTTTAGATCACACGGTGAGACATCCGCACACCGGGATGGCCGCGTGGACACTTGATGACATCCACCACAGCAACTGAAAACAGGTGGGGGACCCTGGCCAACAGCTGGCCAAGAGGCAGGAATTCTGGGCCCTTTCTGTTCCTGTGGAATGCTAATATTTCTCGGGTATACGTCCTCATACACTGCCAGCAAGGTTAGAAGGTTCACAGGGACCCGGGATGAGAAGTGCAGTTTTCCCAGGCCAGGTGGGCCCCAGGCCTGTGTGAGGGTGACTCTGGGAAAGGGCTGCCCTGCAGGGATCTTTCCGCTTTGAAGGGAAAGGAATGAGAAAGGGAGTGTTAAGCATAACTCATCTGGTCCAAGAATGGTGTCCTGTCTTGCTGTGTCCTGTGCAGTCTAGGGATGTGCCCAGAGCAGCCAATTTTCTCATGCCCCCCTGGACCACACTCAGAGCTTGCTAGGTAGCCTCTGCTGTGAGTGGTGGGTGCTACTCCAGGGTCTTGGGGATCTTGTTCCTGATCACAGAAAAGCAGGCTGGCAGTCATTAGTCGAGCCCCCTTTCTTTTAATAAAATAATGTCTGGCTATGACTCTGAGGCAAATGTCCTAGATCATTACAAAGGATATCAACCCCCTTTCCAGGACCCCACAGTCAGACTTTGAGCCAGCCAGAGCGGGAGCAGTGAGTGTCCAAGACACAAATTGGATGACAGATGCTGTGGCCCACAGCCCTCAGGGCCAAACCTACACCCCTCATTGTGCAGTTTCTACCTGTCCCCTCCCAGGGACCACAGTGCCCTGCCACTCAGTGTGCCAGTCACACACCTGACGTGGGGACACAGAGTGCTGCTCCTGGTGTCCCTGCCATTCTGAGAAGTGGTCCTGTTTATGGTGCTGCAGTCCTGAGTACATGAAAGTGGGGCCCAACCTGTTGTGGCTACAGGGCTGG
Source organism: Rattus rattus (assembly GCF_011064425.1). Classification (NCBI taxonomy): domain Eukaryota; kingdom Metazoa; phylum Chordata; class Mammalia; order Rodentia; family Muridae; genus Rattus; species Rattus rattus. Next base: position 255,511,421 of record NC_046154.1, read on the forward strand.
CCATTTCACTCTAGCCCGGTGCCTAAGCACTGTAAAGGTGAGGTGAGAACTCACAAGTGTCCTTGCCTACTCCACTTGGAATTCTGGATGCATCCCCAACAGCCTGTCCCATGAGGAACTAGCCAATTGTGGGTCCAGCCTTGGACTCCTTATAACCAGCCATGGTTTTTAAACCATTCTACATACTTGACCAGAGGGCCTAGTCGGAGCAGTGAGGTCCACCTCACAGTGTCACCTCCTTGCCGGTGACATGAGCACTGAGAACTCACTATCTCCATCGAGCCAGAGCGAGTTTCTGCTCCCCAGAGAAATCTACCCTTTCCCTTCAGAATCCAGAGGTTAGTGCAACCCCCGCCCCTCCTACCTTCACTGCACAGGTCAAGTGAGCTTTCGCAGTGCCTCCCAGGGGCCCCTTCCAGACACCGTTGCCTCAAGAGTCCGCCCTGGCCCCCCTTACCCCACTCCCCGCCATTCCAGCTTCTTGACAGCCTACCATGGTAATGGTATGAATTCTTAATTAAATCACAAGCAGAGTGAAGACGACAATCTTCACCGGAGATGGGTTCAGTAGGTGAAACGCTTGTTGTACAAGCATAAGGACCCAAGTTCGATTCCCAGCACCTACTCAGAAAGCCAGTTAGTGTGTCGAACATTTGTGATCTCAGGGAGGCTTAGGGGTGGGTGAGTAGAGACTGGAAGACAGACCCTGGGGGTTCACTGGCCAGACAGTCTAATCCCAGGTCCCAGGAAGAGCGCCTTTCTCAAAAAACAAATGGGGGGCAGGGTGCAGAGATGGCTCAGTGGTTAAGAGCTCTGACGGCTCTTGCAGAGGACATGAGTCTAATTTCCAGCAACTGCATGGCAGCTCACAGCTATCTGTAACTCCAGTTCCAGGAGATCCGACGCCCTTTTCTGGTCTCTGTAGGCACCGGGAACACATGGTGTACACACATACACGCAGTCATAACACTCATGAACACAAAATAAAATAAACATAATTTTTTTTTTAAGGAAAGACATTCTTGTAAAGATTTATTTATTTTGTATATGAGTACACTGTAGCTGTCTTCTGACACACCAGAAGAGGGCATCGGATTCCATTACAGATGGTTGTGAGCCACCATGTGGTTGCTGGGATTTGAACTCAGGACCTCTGGAAGAGCAGTCGGTGCTCTTAACCTCTGAGCCATCTCTCCAGCCCCCAAAATTTTTAATTAAAGTAAAGGTGGCGCGTGAACCAGGAAGATGCTTGATGTTAACCTCTGACCTCTACACATACCCATGTGCCTTCATGCACACGCATTGCTCACATGCACACGGACACACACACACGCACCTGCACGCCCATGCACACGTGCTCAGGGCCTTTGTTTCCAAAAGCACTACTCCAGTTAGAACAGCCAATGGCTACGAGATCTGGTCTCCGTCGGCTTCTGCCTATGAGGGGACTCTTAGATAACACATCAGGGCAGGCTCAGCTTACCTGCTCTGGCACCTCTTACAAGACTGCATTTTAAATGGTTTTTACATTTTTGGAGTTCAGCTGAGAGAGATGTTAGAAGTGTCTGCCCCGGGGTTGGGGATTTAGCTCAGTGGTAGAGCGCTGCCCCCAATGGTTCAGTCCCCAGAAAAGGAAAAAAAAAAAAAAAAAAAAAAAAAAACAAAAGAAGTCTGCCCCAATCTCAATCTTCTGTCTCTTTCCTGCCGTGTCCTCACCGTGATGGAGCCGCTGCCTGTGACACGAGCTGGGGCCCTTACTCACTTCCAGCCAGCAGAGCTAAACCTGAACGTACGAGTCCATTCACTACTCATCTCCTGACATTAGAACAGTCCTCGCCAGCCAGCTTTGATCCAGCACTCAGGGTTAGGAGGGCAGAGGCAGACAGATCTGGGTTCGAGGCCAGCCTGATCTGCATAGCCAGTTCCAGGACAGCCAGGGCTATCCAGAGAAACCCAGTCTCGGAACAACAACGACAGCAACAAAAACAACAAAACCAATCCATGTTAATAAAAAGAAAAGAAAAAAAAAAGACCATTACTGATTCAAACAGGACAATGTCATACATTCAACACCGTTCCTGTTCCTTTCTAACCTTGGACGGAAAACCTGTAAGTGAATCTTGGCTAAAACTCTGAGCACTTTTGCTGACAACAGAAAAATTCTCCTGCCCTTCTGTTTACGACAAGGCAACTCATGTGAGTCCGCAGCTCGCCCTGCGACAAAAGGCCATCGCGTTCCAGAAAAGTCAGCTGCCCTTGGCAGGTGAGGCTGGCCTGCTGGTCCCTGTCATCAGGCTGAGTTTGCCAGCACCTTCTCTACAGCCTGCTGTGGTATTTGCAGTCATCCCATAGCCTCGTGGAGTAGACGGACATCAGCTTCTAGCACTTGCTGGTTCTGTTCTGTTTGTGTGTGTGAGCTGTGACCACAGCTCGCTGACAGGAAGCCAGTGTCTGCCTCTGCTCAACTGTGATGTCAGAGACTCCGGGATGCAATCAGTTTCCCACATGCCTCTAGGGCAGAAAGGCTCACCAGTGACCCAGGTGCATACACACATAAGCCCACACATGTCGGACAAGGGTCAAGATAGTGAGGATATGCCACTCAGTCGGGCCTCCTAAGATCAAGACGACAAACTGGGCACCATGGCCCACACTTAGAATCCCAGCCTGGAGGAACGGAGGCAATAGGGTGAGAAGTTTCTTATCAAGGTCACGACTGTTGCACATGGCTCTCCAAGACCTTGAGGTCTGATGTGACAGGAGAAGAGGGGTTAGGACAGGACAGCCACTCCCCCAGTGCCCACTATCGAGGTTCACAGGTCATGCAAAGGCGGAGGCAACACACCCATGGAAAATAGGTGTGAATTGGCTCTAAGCACCTTGGCTTGTGTGCACCCAGCGTGTACAGGAACCTGAGCAACAGAGGCACCCAGGAGAACCGGATGAGGAACACGTCTCGCTGCCCTGCAATTAAAAAGGAGTCAGACACACTTCCCTGGCATGGGGCCACTCGGCAGCATGTGCCAAGCGAACGCCTGGCCTTCGTTAAAGCTCTGTACGTGGACCCCTGGGAGTGCAGAAACACCACACATAAGTCGTGACTCTCTAGGCAATGATTCTTTCTTGAGAATGGTTAGTCGTTCTGTTCCCTTCTTTCTGGGCTCTTCTATGTGGATGCCAATTCCGCCTGGTGCATCGTCAAGGGCGCAGACAACAAAGCGAGTCAGACACAGGAGTCACGAAATGGGAGCTCTGAGGTGGCTGTGGGCTCCACACCTGCTGAGGCTCGCCTGAAGCCTTTGAGTAGGGACAAAGAGGGAGGGAGGCTCCCAGGAGAGAGTCAGGAACGGAGCTGAGAAGCTTTGTATCATGTTTAAAACTACAAGCTGTTCTCAGTGCTCAGTGACAGAAAGTATAGAATATAGGGCGATGAGGAGAGGCGGTGCCTAGTAGGAACAGTCTAGTCTGAAAACACAGACACCTTCGAGCCCTGGGATGGACTGGATGTGCCTTTGCTCGCTCTTCCTTCTTTAACTTCAGATATGAAACCCAACTATGGAGGCTGAGAGGCGGAGGCACAAGACAGGTACCTGAGTTTGAGGGCAGGCAAGGGACCCATGGGTTTCCTTTTACACCACAGAGCTCCGATCTGGGACAGAAGAAACCGCTATGGGAAACACCAGTGCGCACAGACAAGAGTGTCAACACAAGCCAGCTCCCTGCAGCCCTAGGCCAGGGCAGGGCCAGCCCCTCAGGACAGAGAGCCTTGAACAAGAACCACCACACCCCACTGAAAAGGCCAGCCCCACCCCCTTTCCAAGGGGCACCTGTACTGAGGAACTCACTGTGGTCTTCAAGATGTAAGCAGTTTATGGGCGAGGCTAGAAGATCGGGAATCATAACCACTTATGAGAAGAAAGCAGGGGTGGCCACGCTAATGCCCAAAACAAAAGGAAGTCTCCAGAGATGGAGGGCCCTTTGTATAAAGACAAAAGTGGGGGGGTGCGGCAAGCCTCCAAACAGCTGTAAGGTGGAGGCCGACAGAACTGAAGGGAGAAATAGGTGAATCACAACTGTGCCTGAACACCTCAAGAACAGACGGAACACAAGTCTGGAAAGCAGACAGCACGCAGAACTCAGCGCTGCCTTCGGGGGTGGATGTATCCTTCCTAGGAGCCCTCAAAACTGACACAGACTAGGGGCATTTATCAGGTTCATTTTCTCTGCTACGTAGAGAATTAAAAGGCGGGGGGGGGGCATCTGAAGCACGAGGGGCAGCAGCAGAGACATCCAGCTACCTGTATACAATGTTGCCTTAATGGCAACTGATGAGGTGGGGGTGTGGTCCTGAGGAGGGGCTAGAGTGTAGATAGGTTGGGGAAGGCAAGGGGAAGGAGGAGGGGGCTATCATCCACGCTGGGTGCAGGACTTCCAGGATGGCTTCTTTGGCGGGGGGTCGGGTGGTGGTGGGGAGTGTCACCCACACTCCTGCCTGTAACCTCTCACCTGTGCTTCCCAAGTAAGCCTACTATTTGTTCTCTGGTAGTGCGGACTTTGGTTTGTCATTAGGACCTTATGAAGGAGGTGTGTGTGTGTGGGGGTGGGGTGGGGTTTGATATCGCTTAGTGCCCCTTCGGGATGAAAATTCTTGCAACACTCCGGCACACCAGGGCAGACTCTTGGCTCTGGGTACGCTTATGCCATGATCGCCAACTTCAGTTGATCTACACACAGAACTGGTCAGAGAGGTGAGAATCCAAGTCACAGGGGCCCTGAGGCTCTGCAGCTGCAGATGCTGTTCCTCAGAGGGGCTGAATCAACCCTGAACCTATGGGTTTCTGCCTGGCAGATACCTGCTGCCTCCGCCAAGTGAGCACCTTCTTCAAACAGAAGCAGCAATTTTCCTTCAGGTGTTGGGCTTTTTAAGTTGTTTTGAGCCACCTGGATTCACTACCTTTACAAGACAACACCCTGTTAGTCCCTCTTTGCTAGAGAGAGAGGGGAGGGAGGGGGGGAAAGGGGAGGGGAGGGGAGGGAGGGAGGAAGGGAGGGAGGAGAGTAGAGGAGAGGAGAGACTTAGAGCAGGGAATTTCCCCAATTCAGGCTGCTGTCTTTCTTTGTAAATAAAGCTTTATTGGCACACAGCCATGACCCTTTGTTGACAGAGTGTCTGTGGTGGTTTATACCCCCAAGAAGCAGGCAGGGCTGAGTAACTAGATGGCCCATAGAGCCAAAAGGCCTGTCAGTCTCTTTTAGACAATGCCTGCCTTAAGGGACACACTATTTTTATTGGAGACAAGGTCTCACGGCTGGCCTAGGTTGCCTGCCACTTTGGAACCTCTTAGTCTCAGGGCTGGGATCACAGGCAGGGACAGCCACACCCACGTGCGGACCTGTTTTCGACTACCAAAAGTTAACCAGGAAGTCCAGTCAGAACGATTACGAGTTTATGACTATTGCAAGGACCTCTGAGACCTGTCACCTCTCGAGGGCCACTGAAACGCCAGCGGAGGCTGCTACCTGAACGAAGTCTTCCAGCCTCTGTCTTGGGAGGCTGCGAAGCGTCGTGACCACTGTACTGATCTGGAAGGACACGTCTGTGTCCGATGTAGGCTGACCTGACGGCCGTTTATTTCTTTCACAGACACTAGGAGGAAATGTGCACGTCGTCGGCTTTCTGTTGCTTCTGGCCTCATAAAGGCGCATGAGTGACACCTGCATGGCTGTTAGGTTGAGACCTCCCGGACAGCACTTTACACCAGCACCTTTTATACCAGGGCGACACAAGGGTTGTGCACAAACTCTTCACCTTCCTCACACCCTGATGGCTTCCAACTCACACTCCTTCAGAGGCAAGGAGAGGGGAGTGACGTCACCCAGCAAGAATTTACCAGGAAGCCCCTTCCTCCCTCCTGTGTCTCACACTCCGTGACCTCAGGAGACCCACCAACCAACCGCAACTTCTGATCCTGATGGGGGAGTAAAAGGGGGTCCTGAGCCAGGGACCCAAGTCCTCCTGATAGAGGGCCTGAAGTCTGACCCCACTGCTGAGCAAGGACAGTAAGCTGTCCTTGTCCTTGTCACGCCCTGTCCTGTAAGCATCTACTCGGGGGATGGGGGAGTCCTTGAAGAATCAGGAGGCTCACAGAAGAGGATTCTGGCAAGGATCCTGCCCCAGAGAAGGAGGCAGATAAGAAGAACACATGACAAGGGACAAAAAGAAATGGCCGGCAGAGGAAAAGCCCCGTGAAGGGCAAACCGCATTTTGAACCCTGAAGGATAGGCGTGAGACCAAGGCTTACGTGGGAAAGTAGAAGAAAAGCACCTTGGTTAGAGAGGCCCACGGTGAGAAGTGCCAGGGATGCTGGGCACCGCCAGTGGCTCAGCTCCTGATGGGGGGACGTGAGCAGGGTCAGGGTTGTGTCATGGGGGAAGGTGCAGGACACTCACCCTTGGAAGATGGGCAGCTGTGTTTGCACAGAGGCCCGTCAGACACCCACAGCGCTGACAAGTCAGTAGCACTGAACTGGGTGATTTAGTTTTTATTTTATTTTTTAATGTCGCATCCTGATGCCCGGGGTCCGTCCTCCACAAGATTGTTCCAAAGGTAGGAAACGGTGATCATAAAGGATCCAAGGCCAGGGTCAGAGGTAGGAGGACCATGAATGTGTAGGCGGTAGTTGTCTGAACGGGTCTGCGACCAAAAGAACAGAACTGGGTTCAGTCGAGAGCAGAGAGGGAGAATTAGGCTAGAGAAGAGAAAGCCGACAGGCAAAAGAGCAGCCGGCTCGTGGTCCTCTGTTGTGTGAGATGTTGGCTGTCTCCGGGCGGACAGTTAGAACCAACCCCTGAGAAAAAGCAGAGACAGCCCTTTCCCCTGGCGGGCAGCGTAGAGGCCACACAAAGGCTGGAGTCTCTGTAAGTTGAACCAACAGCTATGTGGGGTTCTGGCAGCCTTCCTCCGGTCCCCAGAGGGGCAGACACAGTCAAGTTGTGCAGACATAACGGGCTTTCTCCCTATGAGAGAGCTCCACACACAAGGCGCTTCCCCACCTCAAAACCTGTACCAGTAGGGCTGGAGTTGGCTCCATGGTCAAGACCTATGGGGGCCCACAGAGAGATAGTGGCAAGCCCACATCCTTCAAGCCATACGGGGGTTGAAAGTGGGGGGAAAGGGCCTGAAGCTAACACCTCGGGGGCAGATCTGGACAGGTGGCAGCTACCAGTGAAGAGCATCAAGACAAGGCAGAGGAATCTGTGTTAATAAACTGGCAGAGAGAAAGGGGAGGGCCGACAAACCTGACCACAGGTTGGAGAAGAAGTAAATACACTGGGCAAGCATATTGGCAAGGTCTTAACAAACACAGACATTAGATCTTCACAGTAAGAAGTGCCCCACATTCTACCTCCTGTGTCCCTCGAATTCAGGGTGTGAGCCGACACTTAGCATGTGTGAGGCCCTTGTTCCCCCTTCAGCACCAAGAAAGGAAAAAAAATTAAATGCTAAGACAAAGAAAACTACTTTCAAATTTCAAGATACTCAGATCATTTCCCTAGAGTAGTTACAGCTCTGACTGTTCCACTATGCCTCCCCCTGAGAGGAGTGGGGGGCGGTTCCCAAGGTACCTGAAGCATCTCCATCAGGGATGCTCTTTGGCTTAACCTCCCAGTCACAGGCTGAGGACAGCACATCTCTGTGGCCTCCACCTCAGGATCTATTTCTGTGAATGGCGTCTCTTGTCAATTATCCATCTATCTATGTATCTGCTACTTATCATCTACCGACCTATCAGTATTCTATCTTTTCCTGTCTAGCAATAATGTATCAACCATACAAGAATGTATCAACAATAATGTATCAGTCATCTTTTTAGAGATACGTCTATCAATCATCTACAATCCCATCTTTCTACCATCTACTTCTCTATCAATAATTTATCTATTGATCATCAAGCTATCTATTATTATCTACTCTTCTATTTCCTGTCACTGCTCTGATGGAGTGTCTATTTGGAGACAAGGTCTTACTAGGTAACCCAGGATGTCTTTGAACTCATGTCCTCCTGAGTCCATCTCTCTCAAGTGCTGGGGTTGTAGGTGTGCACTTCCGTGCCTGGTTCCACTTTCCTACCAATATTGTTTTGTTTGGAAACAGGGACTCACTGTAGAGTCCAAGATGGCCCTGGTGCTGATCCCCCTACCTTCCAAATCCTGGGATTATAGATATGTGCTATGAGACCTGTCTTTAATTTTCACAGATGCTTAAAAGTTATTGTTTTTTGTTTTTTGTTTTTTTTTTTCCAGAGCTAGGGACCGAACCCAGGGCCTTGTGCTTGCTAGGCAAGCGCTCTACCACTGAGCTAAATCCCCAACCCCTGTTTTTTTTGTTTATTTTTATTTTTATTTTTAAGCTTTGTTATCATGTCTGCCGCACACACACCCACCATCTTTTTTTTTTTTTCTTTTGGTTTTTAGAGACAGGGTTTCCTCTGTGTAGCCCTGGCTGTCCTAAAATTCACTCTGTAGACCAGGTTGGTCCTTGAACCACCTGTCTCCGCCTCCTGAGTGCTTGGAACTAAAGGACTAAGGGCATGTGCCACCACTGCGGGGCATCTTATGAAGGTTTTACAATTTTTGTATAGACATATAGTTTAGCCTTTCCTGTTTCCTCATAGGCTAAGAAGGCCTGTCCCCCATCCACAGCTTCTCGGGGTTTCTTGAACGAATTTGCTTTCGTATAAACATCTATAATCCCCCTGGCTCTGACTTTAAGAAACTTCCTCTCACTAATCATTCACAAAGGTATCCAAGAAAAGGTACGGTCCATGCCTCTAACTCTAGCATTTGGGAGGCTCAAGTAGGTGGACCTCTTCAAGTGTGAGGTTAACCCAGGCTACGTAGACCAGGCTGGGTTGTAGAGCAAGACTCAATCTCAAAACCTCAACAACAAAAGGGCAGTGGTGATTTTTCATGCAATAAATTGCAACAATAAGAAGCTTATCTTGAAATAATCCTTTTCCTTAATCTAACATGGTCTAGCTTTCTTCTTTAAAGTTGCACCCAAGGGACAGGAAAGTGGGTGTCCCCAAAAGGATTCCACAATTCTTACTCAAAGGTGGAAACAAGTCAATAAGCGCAACAATGTGTAAACTGTGTGTGTGAACAATGTGTGTGTATACACACACACACACACACACACACACACACACACACACACACACACACACACACTACTTAAGCCAAAAGAATTAACCACAGATCCACGGTTTTTAAAACCAGTAAGGAGGAGTTTTGGCTGTATTTCTGTGTGGCTGTGTTTCTGAGAACCACTGGTAGAGTAAACCCATCCTTTGGAGCTGGGCTTGGCAGAGCTTCCCCAGAACTGCAGGTGGGGGAAGGTTCTGGGCCGTGGCTCCTAGGCCCTATCTTGGCAATGCTTACACAGGTGCAGTTATCAAAACACATCGAACTGTGCCCTTAAAACATGAGCATTTTATTGCAGTTGAATCAGATCTCGGTGAAGCCGCTCTTCAGAAAGCAAAGTTTCACAGCAGCAAACTATAAGATGGGAAATCACTGTTTACTTCCTAATCTTTCCCCTCCCCCACCCCATGCATTTTACACACACGGAAACACAAACATCAAACCCTCTGTGTGTATGATAGTAAAGTATTTTTTTTCTGCTTCCTGGATTTTTTTTTTAAGATTTATTTTTATTTTTAAAGTGATGTCTATGTCAGTGAGAGTACGTGCAGGTACACTGAAGCTAGAGTTACACGTGTCTGTGAGCAGTCCGATGTGGGTGCTGTCAATCAAGCTCGGGTCCTCTGCAAGAGCGGTGTGCTCTTAACCAGTGAGACATGTCTCCAGCCCCTGCTTTCAGGATTTTATTAATTAATTAATTAATTAATTAATTTTTGCTGGGGACCCATCCTACGACCTGGGTGTGTGTGTGTGTGTGTGTGTGTGTGTGTGTGTGTGTGTGTGTGTGTGTGTGTGTGTGTGTGTCTGTCGATATACCCTCTGACGGCTGAGCTATACCCTCAGCCTCATGATTTATTTTCGTAAGCTTGCTTATTCATAGCCCACGGTGGGGAATGATGAGGGTGTAGGCAAAAGACAGCGGTGACTTGCCCATGAGCTCACTGCCAGCTTTGGGGCACCCACGTGGGGGCTGGTAGAAGACAAAGGAGGTTCTCCCCACAGAGGTGGAGCCTAGGCAGTGGCCCCAATGCCATCCTTGAGCCCTCAGCACACTCGGAAACACAGCCTGTACTCTGAAGACCAACAGACGCAGAATTGATACTGTGCCCTGCTGTAGCTGGGGGCGCGGGGGAAGGAGAAGCCAAACGCCACTCCAGACTGTCTCAAGTTCAACCAGTGATCCACTTAGAGAAGCCCCCCCCATTTCCTGTTTTTAGTCTGCCCCACTTCCGCCCAGGCTGTGGCCTGGAGAGAAGCACTTGCTGGCTCAGCTTCCTCCTGGGCCGATCTCCCCCTCCCAAGATTGAGTCCTTATCTCTGTTGCTGGGTACTTGGCAGCGAGCGTGGCAACCACCCCAGAAAGAATATGTGTCCTGGTTCAGAGCCTCCTTCTGCTGTGCACTAGGCACAGTGGCCCTAAGGGCTGTCTGGGAGTTCCAGGGCTGCCTGCCTCTCGAATGTCTTACAATCTCTTTCTGCACAATCTTCTGCCCATGGTTGCCAGCCCAGGCATTTCAGGTGTGTCCGGACACACCTGGGGAGCGGCAGATTGGAAGTACCACTGGCTAACTGAATTAAATGTGCCACGAACTGCTCAGAGCATGCTCTCTGACTTCACAGACTCGAATCTCACCTTATCCTCAAGTAGGCCTGCTTCTCTGGGGGTTGAAAACACGGGGCTAGCAGGAACCAAGATGGTTTGCCAACTTGTTTTTGCATTCACTCCAGGAGGTGGAGAGCGTTGGGAAAGGGGAAGTGAGCAGGGTGCTCTCTGAGGCAGCCTACCAACTGGTCCCTCACAGCCAGTCCTAGAGAAGATGCGTCTATTGGGGCTGCTACCCAAGTGGCTGTGGATAAGCCTACACAAAAGTGGCAGCACACTTCACAGAGGTGACGCAATACTCGCGCAGCCTGCCCAGCTGTGGAAGCCACCTGCCAGCAAAAACAAGCCGACGGAAAGCAGACGCTGCCAGCAAACCAAGCCCTAGAGTGTGGGCACCGGAAACCACGAGAGCAGCTGACCAACTGTGCCAACGACGACAATGGGCAACGGGCGATTTCCCATACCACATCTCACAAAGGAGGATGGGTCTTCGTGGCCTCCCTGACCAGAAGAGGCAGTGCTCTCCCGTGAAATTGGGTTTGCTCAGCTTCAGCTGAGTCTGTTGAGCGCCCCATCTCGGAGCCCCTGTCTGTATGACCCAGAGCAAAGGGCTGCCGCTCACACATACTGAGCACCCCTAAGCAACAGCATTCTTCGTCTAAGCCTAGATGCTAGGCCCTAGAGGCTTACCTGAAATTCAACCCACTCAGGCCTGGGCAGAACAGTGGTAATAAAGTCAGAGGACAAGAGAGACATGGCCCAGAGAGGGTGTGCCAGGGGCTTATGGGAAGAACTTCAGGGCAATCAAGTCCCAGGCACTGAGCCACAATGCTGCTTTGATCCCAAGGCCAGAAACGAGTCTGAGGCTACCTTAGCCCTACCTACCTTCAGCTCAGTCTGCAGAGCCCTACAGCACAATGCAGAAGCACCAAAAAGCCATTCTGGGTTGAATGACTGACTGACTGACTGACTGACTGACAACCGAAATGCAGAGTGTCCTACAGGGAGTCCCGACTCCCACGATGCCCACTCTCAAGTTTTAATAGGAAACCCCATGCTTCTTTCACAGGTGCCTTCTCAAGGTGACAGCCCCGCTTCACCCACCCTTGTCTGCCTCCATTGTCCCCACGTAGACTGAGTCAACTGCCTTTCTTCTACTCTGCTCTGTCTCTACACACCCATGTCTTGAGGTTTTTATCAGTTTGCCATTAGCACTCAGCCCCTCAAGGTTTCTCTGGGCAAGTGCCACCAAGGAAGTGAGGCCTGCTTAGCCCATCCTGTATTGGTCAGTGACGACCCCTTTGTGACTCAGGCTTGATGCCTACCCGTGGAGGTTCTTCTCAGGATCCAAGTCCATTAGATGCACTTATCCCCACGTATCCCTCTGTGCCTCCTTAAGTGGAAAAACCCCCATTCCATCAGCGGCTGAGCTAGACTCCCAAGGCTCTCAGGGGGAACTTGCGGGGGATGTTTGGTGTTTGGTGGTAAAGCCTGTGTTTAGCAAGCCACAAGCCCTGGATTCTATCATTCCCAGCAAAGAAAGAGGGAAAGAGGAAATAAAACGTTGGGCTTGGTGGCACACATCTGTAATCCAAGTTTGAGGCCTGAGCCACAAAGGAAAACTGTCTAAAAAAAAAATAAAAAAGAAAGAAAGAAAAGAGCAAGGAATGAATGAAACTGAATACATTTACAAGGCCAGCCCTGGGTGCCCCCACCCTGGGTGTCCACACACAATCCTCTGGTAATCCTTTTAAGAAGGACTGAATGACATCTTTCAAATCTCAGCCAATCCCTCAGCTACCAGACAACCTTCAGCAAAGCCCGGGAGAGTGGCTCCAGTGTCCTTGCACCATCTCAGTCACTGCGGGTGAGATGTGCCCATCTAAGCTACTCCTCTTTCAACCCTGAGCTCCACACACCCCATCGGAAAGTCAAAGCCCCTTGCTCAACCGCCTAATCGCAGGAAGTCCCTGCCAGGGCGCCTCTGGGCTTCTCCCCTAGAGAAGCATGTGTCTGTACTTTAGGTTCACTGTTTCGGAGGAAGGGGATGACCAGAAACCAGTCCTGTTCAGGTGTGCCAGCGCCAAGCCGACTGTAGCATCAGCAACAAACCTCCCCTGGGGTCCCGCGGATGCTGGGGGTGTAGGGGGCGGGGGGAGGGCAGTGGACGCCCGCTCTTCCCCTCCGCCTCCAGCACCTCCAGAGGCTTTGTCATGCCAGTTCCAGGAGTATCTGGGCTCTCAGAGCTCAGACGGTTCCCCGCCAGAGGCCGCGTAGTACTTAGACCGCCCGGCACCCGGGCTCCGAGTCTCGGATTCCCCGCGCCTCGGTGCCCCGGCCGCTTCTCCCCGTGCCCCGGGTCTCCTCCCTCCGAGTTCCGCCCCATCCCAGTCTGCCCCGAGCGTTTGGGCTACGCAGGCCGGGGATGGATGCAGCACCGGCCCCACCAACCCGGGATGGCCACACTTACCGGGATCGGGCGCCGAGGGCCCGGGCTCCGGGCTCCGCCACCAGCGTAGCAGAGCCCGCGCGGGCTCCAAGCTGACGGCACAGCGTTGCTGCTTCACCCACAGCACCGATTGCAGCGGCTCCGCCGCCCCCATTGCGCCCATCGCCGCCGGCGCGGCCTCGTCCGCCGGGCGCGGGGCGCGCGGACGCCGGGGGGCGCGGGACCGTTAGCGGCCCCTGCAGTCTGCCCGGCGGTGGCGCGGGGAGGCGGGAGCGGGAGGCGGTGCTGCGTCACCCGGTACGCAGAGAGGTGGCGGGATCCGGGAGGAGGCGACCAGGGTGACTGGAGAGGCTGGACTTGGGGACAGAGAAGAATCAGAAACAGGATCGAGTGCTGTAGCCCTAGGTTGAGGAGCAGAAGAGGCCTAGGAAGGAACGGGAGGGGTCAGAGGAGGGGACTGAGGGACCTAGCCGTGGGGAGGGCGGTCGGAGCGCCGGGTGCGCTGAACGACGCTAGTCTGTGGCCTCGCTACCCCTGGGCACTGCAGGGTCTGCATGCGGGACGGGGTGGGGAGGGCTGAAAAGACAGGCGGAGTCCCAGCAGCGTGGAAATGTTGCCCGGGCAGTCCTGTGCAGGCGATGGGAGGCCCTGGAACTGCCGGTGTGCGCCCACGAGCGATGTGACCTTGGGTATCCGTCTCTTTTTAGGTCTTAGTCTCCTGGCGGCTAGTAAGAGTCCTGCAGGTTGGCCCCAGTAGGCGAAGGAAGGCTAGGAGGGAGAGGACAGGGGTCACCTTCCAGGGGAATGAAAGCTGGATGTGTGGATAGCTGTGGGTCTACAGCCACCAACCAGAGAGACTGATGTCTTCGCATCAGTCACCGGACTGTTCCCTCCCAAACAGGCTCACGAAACGGGAGTTTCTGTTCCTGATGCAGCTTAATATGGGACAAGCTCAACATGTTCACTTCAGGGAGGTCTTCCTGGACTCCGTCTCTCACAGCTAAAGCATCCCAAGGCACAGCAAGGCAGAATTCAGTACTGCACTCAAAGCATATCTACCCATTTCTGTGAAAATTCCATGGGCATATGGGCTTGTCCCTGATTGGGTCTCCAGTGTCTAAAATGGTCCCTGTACATAAACATTGTTACTCAAATATTGGTTGCACTGATGGTATTTGTTTACATCTGACCAAGGAAGAGTCTCCTCAGAGATGCTAACTGGTCCAAGAGTGTAGAGTTGTGGTGTGTCAGAGCTAAGCCTCACAGCAGGGTGAGCTTTCAAGAAGACTGGAGAGCCTCCTGCCCTCCCCCTCAGCTCTCCTGCTGTTGCAGACCGAGGTGGAGCTGGCCAAGTCTACCTTGCCTGTGCCTGGTACCAGAGGGCTAAGGTACAGGTCTGATCCTGTCCGTCTCTGTGTCCATCTGCAGGGCAGGGACAGCCATGAATCACTTGCTTCCTGGAAGCCCAGCCCAGTTGTAGGCTCCCTGACAGCCCTGGAGTGTTGCTTAGGCCCAGGCAGAATCCTAGCCCCACCCTGAAGCAAGCTGGACCTGATCTAGCTCAATGGTTAGTTGAAGCAAGGGTTGCCCCAGCTCTTTCCTTCCATGGCTCTCGGGATGAGGCTTGGGGAATGTGAACATGAAACTTCTTCAGAAACATGGTGTCATGGTTGGCGATGCAGCCTCTGTTACAAGTGAGGGGTTGTGCCAGGCAAGGGCAGCAGAGCCTAGGGACTTTAGAACACCACCCTCTCTGATGGGGTCTCTTCTGGCCTTCCTGCCCCTTCACATTTAAACATGCATGGCTTGTTACGATGATGATGATGATGATGATGATGATGATGATGATGATGAGTTTTGTTTTGTTTTTTTGAGACCGTGTTTCTCCGGGTAGTCCTGGAGTGTCGCGCCCACCTCAACCGGCAAGGAAGACGCAACACCGTTGGATCCTTCTCAATCAGCCTTTATTGCAGGACACCTCATTGATAGTAAGGGGACCCCAGAGAACAAAGGCAGTTGCCTTAAGTACAAAACAGACAGCATGGCTGGACTTGTCCTCTAGGGATTAGATAAGGCATCCTATTAACATGCTTATCAACTATGGCCTAGTAAAGATGTCAGAAGAAAGCTAAAGGTGGTAAATAATACAAGCGACCACTAGATGTCAGTGCTATAGATAATTGCTCCCAACATCTCCCTCTTTTTGTTTTATTAAAAAATGAACCCATTAGGTGGGGGTAGTGGTCTGAGAGAGATCAGACATGCCTCACAGAGTGCCCAGCTCAGCCATGGCGAGCCACTCTTGCAGTTTGGACTGCACCCCAATGGCTAGAGATGACTGAGATGTACAACACACCGTTCTGGGCTACTGGTGTGCAAATAATAGGGGAGAGACAGAGCAGAGGGGCATGGGACCAGTCAAATGTTCAACAGGGCAGGCCACCTCTGTCCATGACTGGTCTAGATCTGGGTGTCACGTCAATACACGTCATTGTTCCTGTCTTAGGTCGTTCCTCTCAAAACTCCTTACCCGTCACTGAAATTAACCCTATCACCACGGGCTCCTGTCTTAGGTTGGTCCGAGCCTGAGAAAGTTGCCCCTCTGGATACAATGACTTCACATGACAGTGACAAAACATGATCTATTCTCAATCTCTCAGAGAAGCCATACACTGGGAGAAGCACCGCTTTCAATGGCCGCCATAGCCTGGTAAACAACAGCTTTATCTAGCATGTTCTCGTTGCAAGCAAAAAAAAGCCACAGGCATACCCACATCCCAAGAGGACAATGGCCACCCAGGCAAACATGCCAGCCCATTCTTTTGAAAATGAAAAGCATTGGTGATCCACGAGGTGAAATCCCCAATCGAGATACCATTTGGTGTTGTTAAGGACAGCAATCTGCATCAGCAATTGTCTTGATAATTGTTCCGCTTCCATGGACCAGTTTCCTTTCAAATAATTTGAGATTTCTTTGCTCTGTTGAGAATACTGAGAAAAATTAGCTTTCAATGGAGTAACACATAAGCCTCTAAAGGAGGAAACGCAGGACAGCTGTGTCATATGATATAATGCCTCAATTTGTTCTTGAAGCAGATCTATTCGTTGGTTAGCTAATAGAAAGCCAGATGCCAAGTGGGCATTAAATTCTTCTTGTATCTCCAATGCCACTGTGGTTCTTTCTACAATCTGATTGATAGTCTCAGCTGTCTGTACCTGATTAATCATAGGTTTTAGTAAAAGCGGCATGGCGATCCGCAGAGCGTTATCAAAATTAAGAAATTTAGAGTAAAAAGAGCTAAAGACAACTGTACTCTTGGTGTTTTGCCATAGGCAATTCCCCCTTTTTGTTTTTGTAAGAGCTCCTTTAAAGTACGATGTGTTCTTTTTACAATTTCTTGACCTTGGGGATTGTATGGCAATCCTGTAGCCCAAATCATCGAGGCCTTTTCTAGCCCATCTTACCCCAATACGTCCCTGTTTTATGGCTCCAGGAGATAGGGGACGCCAAAAGGTTTTATGGCCCCTGGTTCTTGGAACAGAGCTACTAAATCAGGAGAAGGATCGGATCTTCAGGTCTTCTTTATTTTTATCTCGTCCTGTCGGAGTAAAAGTTTGTCAGAGTTGATGAAGCATCTGTATTTGAAACACATCTGGTTGGCTTTGAGGCTGACCCAGGGCTTCTCTGTCCCCCAACCTGGGGCATTTTGACCATGGGGGCAGGAATTGGTTGCTGTGGGGATAGGACAAAAGGCACTCTCCATGTTAATGATGACTAACGAGAAAAATAACTTAATGTTGGAGATTGACTCCTCTCTTGGAATAAAGCCAACAGATAAGGTAGGCTCCCTTAAAGAGCTTCTCTTAATGAGCACTCTCTTTCTGTGAGCAAAAGTTGAAGGTCAGGCCTTCAACTGGCAGAAATTTTTTTTTCTTGTTCTTGTTTTCTTTAGAGTCCTCCCCCACCTCACTCTCAGCCTTTTCAGATCATTCCTCCTGTAGCATTTCTAATGTAGCCTGTCCCTTTAAGGTTCCTTGTTCCCAAGCAAAATGTAAATCTCTCCCAGCTTATCTCAGCTGTCTACCTGAGATTCCCAGAGACTGTGAACCAAGGTGCAATAGCATCGCATTCACTAAGAAATCTCTCTATAGTGTTTCTTTTTATCCTAAGCCTTTTTCTTTCAAACAGCTCCTGAAGAGCCAGAAAAATTGGATGAGACTGAGAAGTCTCCATGTTCGCTGTAGCAGCTCTGTAGCTAGTTTCGCTCTCCCTACTGTGTGGGCTGGGAGCACAAGCACAGATAAAACACTATGTTTCAAAAATTAACGTTGGCTATCAACCAACACACCGCCACTAGAGCGGGGTCTATAAAATTAAATTTCTTATTCACTACACCTGTTCCATAGCCAGAGAGAGGCAGGCTCTGGTTAAACTCCCCCAGTCTCCAGGGGTGAGACAATATCTGCCAAGAGCCTCAATTTGAGCGATAACAAAAGCTGAGTTGACTCCAAAGGTTTTGACTGACTCTGTTAATTGTTTTATTGTCTTAAAGTCAACAGGTTCATGATGTCGCTGTCCGTTTGCATCTAGAAAAACTGGAAAACTCAATCCTAACTCTTTCCATACTTCTGGGCAAAAAGAAGTACTTCCTGCAGACTTCACCATTGTTTTCCTTTGAAAGTTATACGGTGGTGCAGGAGGTGCTGTTGGGATAATTGCCTTCTTATCTAAGTCCTTGGCTTGTTTCTGCACAGCATAAGTGTTTGGCCTGTCAGAGTGATAAACCTCTTTCTCATAATGAGCTACCTCCTCCTCAAGGTCAGCTAAGTCACTATCACTAAACTCTGAATCACTAGACATCTCCAAGGTCAATTCCTTTAATGAGGGATAAATTTTCTTTGTTCCTTGATCCTGATTACTTTTCCGCCTTTGTCTGTCCTCTCTTTGATCTTTTTGCCTTTTCTTTTACCTCCTTTTCTCCTTTTCCTTTCTTTCCTTTCTTCAAAACTTTCTCTCCTTCTGACATACTCTCCTGTTGCTCTGTAAGGATTCTCTGACCTGCCCTAACAGCTTCTTCACATCGTTTATCTTCCAAGCAGGCACGGATCATACGCCAAAGTGGCCTTGTCCCTGGTTTAAGCTTGCCCACTGTAGTCTCCTTATCCAGATCTTTTCCTAGCTTCTCCCACGCTCTCAAAGTGAGCGACCCTGACACTATAAACCACGGGGCACAACGGTTACACTCATCAAGAAAACACAACAGGATTTTCTTTTCAATTTTAAGCTTACGCTGACCAAGAAGCTCCTGAAGAGCTGACAGGAGCGGGGTGGAGTGTGAGCTTCCCATGCTTTTACGACCTTATTTACGATCGATTTACGAGCAGGGGCGAGTTGGCGAGCTGGCGTGTTTGTTACACACGATCTTGTGGCAAATCATCAGTGGACTCTTCCCAACAAATGCATTCGTGCCCTGGACGATGGCAATTCAGACAAACAACACCACAACACAAAAAGAGTATAAGGCAAAAGTGCTAGTCCAACCACAAAGGATCAAATGGAAAAGACAACATTACCTTGCTCCCACAAACCCTTTTCAAACCAAGGCTATCATTGCCTCTGCTTTCAGAGAACTTTATTGTCCTACCAGGGAAGTTTTACAATCCCTTATCCCAGAGCTTTATCGTCCCAATTTCAGGAACTTTACGTTCCACTTCTAGAACTCTATTGTCCCAATTCGGCAATTAACTGCCACCCCTTGGGAACTTACCGACGCCGACCGTCCTGGCTGAAAAAGTTCTGGATCCAGACGAGAAAAGATTTTCTCAGGTCCCCATCAACCACCAGTTGTCGCGCCCACCTCGACCGGCAAGGAAGGCGCAACACCGTTGGATCCTTCTCAATCAGCCTTTATTGCAGGACACCTCATTGATGATACGGGGACCCCGAGGAACAAAGGCAGTTGCCTTATATACAAAACAGACTGCATGGCTAAGGACTTGTCCTCTAGGGATTGGTGGAGTAAAGGCATCCTATTAACATGCTTATCAACTATGGCCTAGTAAAGATGTCAGAAGAAAGCTAAAGGTGGTAAATAATACAAGCGACCACTAGATGTCAGTGCTATAGATAATTGCTCCCAACACTGGAGCTCACTCCATAGACTCTCGAACTTAAAGATCCACCTCCCTCTGCCTCCCAAGTGCTGAGATTAAAGGTATGAGCCACCATGCCTGGGAAATCGTGCAGTGTGTGTGTGTGTGTGTGTGTGTGTGTGTGTGTGTGTGTGTGTGTGTGTCAGACAGGTCCCCAAGAGGACTTGACGCCATTCCTAGTCCTAGAGAAGCTCCATCCAGGAAGACACAGCCACACGGACCACAGAATACTAAAGAACCCTGTGTGAATTATAGCCCACTAGTGGGAACCAGGATCCCCCAGTAGCTACTGCGGACTGAAGTGTATCCTTTCCCCTCCTCCATTCGAATTCTGAAGCTTCAAGTTCGAGTGCCGTAGATAGTGGCTTATTTGGAGACAGGGCCTTTAAAGAGGTGATTCAATGAGGGCTTTAGGGGGTTTGGGGAATAGCTTAGTTCAAGGACAGAAGTAGCCCCTTCTCCTCCAAACACACTCATCCACATATGGGTGCCCGCACACATAGGAACACATGTGTACAAACAAATTAGACCATGAAGGTAGTCTGAATTCACATCAACTGGTGTACTTAGTATAGGGGAGATTTGAACACAGATCCAGGGATGTGTACCTAGAACACAAACTGTGAGAAGCACCCGAGGAATGGCCATCAGGAGACAGCGGCCTGGTTGGACCCTTGGTCTTGGGCTTCCTGGGTGTTAAAAGTTCTGTGGTGACCCTGGCCAACTAGTGTATTAGCTTGCCAATCTGGATAGCTGGGTAGCTGCAGTGCCAGGACTCGCTGGGGAGCCTCTTGCCAAGGGGAGGGCAACCTAATGAGGGCTGTGTTCTGGGAAGCTGAGGTAGACAGCAGGGAAAGGCTGGGCTCCTCCAGGCGGGGAAACATAATGAGCACAGGGCTGGAGGTGGAAGGAAAGGAGGCTGCTCTTTCCAGAGCAGCTGCCAGGCCCTTGCTGCCTCTGAGTCCCCCCGGGGCTCATCAATTGTTGGCTGTGAAAGCATATGGCAGAGCAGCTGACAGGGCCTTGGAAACACCCACGCAGCCTGGATCAGTCCTGGGATGTGGGCCTCTACACTGGGACCACACCTAGTTCCCCCTGATGGCTTCCCAAGCTACCTGGTTCACCTCTTACCCTGCCCTTGCTGGGCCCTGATCCAAACACCCTCTTACATGTCTATTGGCAAAGTTGCTACCCACTCTCCTTACCCACAGTCACCTGCCGAGGCCCCTGGCTGTCACAGCACTTCAACCTGTGCCTGACTTCCTTACAGCCAATGATGTCCCAGCCTATCGCTGGCCTGGCATAAGCACAGCTAGCCCCAGGTTTAGAAGGGTCATATGAACGGGAAGACTAGGGCATAGGTTCAGCCCCAGCAGCCTGGAGCCCTCATGAGCTACACACTGTCTTGTCCGTGCCCCACTCCCCAGCATATGCCAAGCTGAGCCATTCAGTTTCTGACCTGATGCTCTGGGTCATCTACATCTAGGATTCTGACCAACTATGGCCAGCACACTCTCTCCTGGGAGCCCGGTTCTCTCACACACGGACTGCCTGACTCCTGAGGTCCTGTCTAGTCCCACACACTGCCATTAAATATGAGTGTCCCACCCCTTGGGTCACCCACCGGAGAGGTAGCACCTTCCAACTTAGTTCTTTCTGAGCTCCTCTCCTTCCAGGAGGTTTATGCTCTTGTTTACTCTTGGCCTGCCTGCTTATCTTCCCACGCTTCCTCCCTGATGAAGTCAGCAGGACTAATTGACATCAGAAACTGGAACACTGCTGGGCGGGGCCGGGGGATCTGGCAGGCCATACCCACAGGCTGCCAGGAATGCTGCCCTCTGCCCTCCACCCTTGAGGAAGAACCTTCCAAACACTAGCTATCAGAGCTGCCTGCCTGGAAGAAACGTCCTGGGCTCCAGAGCCTGGTTGGTGTTTGATAGACTCATGATTCACAAAATGCACACTACTCTACCCTGCCCTCAGGACCCTGACAGTGGCTGGAAACACTCATTATCTATTCCATTAAACAGATGGCAGACGGAGACTCAAGAAACCAAACTGATCTCCTCAAGTGACAGAGGAAGCAGTTAGATGGGAGGGTAGTCATGCTCTCCTGTCCTCCAACACCTCAGAGTTGAAACGAGAAGTTAGAAAGTAGCAAAAGCCGAGTTCAATGCTGTCAGTGGCCATGCTGGCTTCTCAGGCACCTCACTGGGACAGCCAGTCCACCTTCAAGAGGGCAGGTAGGAAAAGAATATAGTAGCAGAACTATCCTCTCTCATCCAAGAAATTTAGGCTTGGGCTGAAGAGCGGTTGGCCCTTAGTGTGGCGGAGCCTGGAAAGGCTTTAAGGTAGGTCTGGCCAGAATAATTCTGTATGGAAGCCAAAGACTGGGGTGCTTACTCCTCTGGAGAGCTGGGGGAGTGCCCTGTCTAGGATGGGGGAGGGCAGAGACCAGACTTTGGTTTGCTTTGAGTCTGCAAGTTCATCAGACCTGCAGGGGTGACCTATCCTGAGCAGGGACTGGGTACTCTGCTTCGCTGAAGCTTATGTTGTGCCCACAAGGCAAGGCAATAGCTTTGTGAGCGTAGGGGTTGAGCCCAGGGTTATGAAGCAAAACCTGTAGGAATACAACTACAAGATTCAGGACCTGGCCTCCCCTGCCCGTTAGCCTGGTGGCCACTGTCTGCATTCCTTCCCAGATGGGGAGTATCCCGTGAGTTGCCCAGAATATCAACCCGCAAGGAAGGAAGTTTGCTTTGTGGCAGCCTCTCGGAAAAAACACTACCTCTTAGGAAGTGAATGTGAACTGGACAGTGGTGGCAGAGGCCTTTAATCCCAGCACTCTGGAGGCAGAGCCAGGTGGGTCTCTGTGAGTCTGAGACCAGCTTTGTCTACAGAGTGAGTTACAGGACAGCCAGGGCTACAGAGAAACCCCTCCCTGGTTTCCCCTGCAGTTGGAGGAAAGATGGACAGCCTTGTGGACCCACAGCTCTTGACCATGTCAGGGGGAGGTAACTGACAATGGTGCTGGTGGGGAGGACTCACAGACGGAACAGAATGTGTGCCCAGCTCTCCCAGGCTTCAGTAAATGATACAATGTAACCTTGACTCGTTCTGGTGAGTAGAAGCTGCCACAATGTTTAACTTTAGGAATTGGATGAAACTCACCACCAAAAGTGCACTCTAGTGGTACCTGTGATCCTTCAAGACTCAACTGAGTGGCCTTTGCGCATTGATAGTTGCTTGGGTGGCCTTGAACCATTGGCGACCCTGATCTGGAGAAAGAGATGGGAGAATGTAGAAGCCATTACTGTCCCTTCATGGGTACTTGGAGGAGCAGGAGGCTTTCTTCAGTGTGTGCAGGTTCTACTTGTCTTTTTGTGTTCGAGTGAAGGAACAAAGAGAAAGCCACTTTCAGACAAACCCAGGGTCTTGGAAGCAACACCCTCTGGAGAAGACCATTTCAGAGAGAGAACATGAGCCCCACAGGCAACAGACTTTGTAACACTGGGGTTTGGGGTGGGGGTGGGGAGTTATTGGATCCAACCCAAAATCAAAACCAGAAGAGATTTAAAAAGTGTAAAAAGAAAAGAAAAAGATGAGTAGAAACGGAATACCACTAAACTCAGTGTTCATGGGTGGCAAGGAAGATACTGTAACCCCTAAAAAAGGCCACGCCAAAGGTACCGCTGGGCAGTGCTGGCAGAGAAGGGTGGGTGGCCACAAGGCTACCCAGGAAGAGGAGGGGCCAACTCTACCAGCCTCGACAGTCTGCCCGAAGCCTGGCATGGGAAGTGGGGAGCGGGGAAACCTGAATTGAAAGGGGGTGCTGCGCCTTGAGAATAATGCTGACCACGTGAGATCAGGAAGCCTCATGGCTGCTCACATCACCATTATCTACAGACTGGGGAACTGACGCTGTAATGCCTACGTGTGTGTGTGTGTGTGTGTGTGTGTGTGTGTGTGTGTGTGTGTGTGTGTGTGTAAGAGGTCAGAGGACGGGCTGGAGAGATGGCTCAGTGGTTAAGAGCACTGACTGCTCTTCCAGAGGTCCTGAGTTCAATTCCCAGCAACCACATGGTGGCTCACGACCATCTTCTGGTATGTCTGAAGACAGCTCCAGTGTACTCATATATAATAAATAAATAAACCTTAAAAAAAAAAAAAAAAGAGGTGAGAGGACAACTTGCAGGAGTCAATTTTCTTCTATCACGCGTATCATGGGGATCAAACACAGGTCATTAGGTTTGGCAGTTTTGCCTGCTGAACCGTTTTGCTGGCCCAGTAACTCCACACACACACCCCACTTCCCTATAACATCCTCCTCCCAGGGCTGTCACTTCTGACATTCTCTACCAGCCCTTGACACTCAGTTCTATGTAGGCCAGCCATTGACTTCTGCAGAGAGCAGGGCCATACTCTTCCCCTGCAGAGATCTGCCTGTCAAAAGGTTGTTGCCAGTTAGAGACAAGGACCCTTGTGGTTAGCTTGGCGGAGTTTTCAAGAGAAGACGGGAAATGACGCTTTTATAAGTGACCCTAAAATAGTAATGGATTTGGTTTTAAAGTGGGAAATGTTTTGCTGCATGATAGAGTCCGAGCACAGGCTGGGGCATCCAAGGGCCAGTCTGTGATGGCTGGAATAGCAGCACAGGGTGAAACTAGACTTAAAAGGTCACTATCGGACGGCAGAGACGGATGAACACATGATAGCATTGTATGTAAATGCTCAGACAGGAAGGATACAGACACCCGAGAGATGTTTCTGCTGGAAGCATGTGGAAGACGTGCTGGGTGCAGACACTCTGGATGAGAGTGGACTGAACAGGTTGCACTGGGGTCCTCCCATCCCTGGGAGGCAGCAGGGAAAACCTCTTATGGCAGGCCCCAAATCCAGCTTACCCTGGAGACCCAGGCCCCACAGGGGAGCTGCAACCCGGTGCTAATGGGGGAAGGGGTGTGGATAGTCATGGATTAGGAAAGTACCAGGGTCAGAAGGACAAACAGAAGAGCCCCATCCTGCAGCCCACTTCTGTTCCAGTTGCTGATTTGATGAGCTATGTGACTCATGTTCCTGGTAGTTCACTCAATTAAGGCTCACAATTATCAATACCTTCACCATGGAAGGAAAAGCTTCATTTCCTATAAAGGATCCCTGGAACCCCGAGACACCACTCTGTACCCTGCCCTGACCCTGCCCTGGGAACCACTAACCTCGTATCTGACTGGCTTCACCCGTTCTAGATTTCTCATGAAGTGGAACTACATGCTACCCCTCCCCCAGCTCTCTGAGGGGAAAAGAACAAGCCTTGCACATACTAGAGAAATGCCTTACCATGCAGTTCCACTTCCAGTCCCACTAAGTGGCCTTTCTGCCTGACTTCCACTTAGTGCCTTGTTTCTCAATCCATTGGGGTCAAATGACCCTTTCACATGGGTGGCCCAAAGCCATAGGAAAACACAGATATTTACATTATGATTCATAACAGTAGCAAAATTACAGTTGTGAAGTGGCAGTAATATCTTTATGGTCCAGCCACCCCATGAGGTACTGCATTAAAGGATGGCGGCACCAGGAAGGTTGAGAACTGCTGATTTGGTGTCTCAGTGCACTTCTGCTGCCACAAAACTGGAGACAGAATCATTCCACTCATTCACTCAGTCTCCCTTTATAACCCAGACTGACCTGAAATTCACCTATTCTAACAAGGCCACACCTCCTAAGAGTGCCACTTCCAATGGGCCAAGCATATTCAAACCAACACAAGGTCTATCTACGTTTTCTGTCTGTCTCCACTCTTCTTGTGGCTGACTAGTATTCCGTCATGGTGTGCCACATTCATTTTTATGGGCTGATGGGTGTTTGGTTGCTTGCGCTCTTTGGCTGTAGGAATAATGTGGCTCTGGACATTCAGGATCGAGTTCTTGTGGATACACAGAGGAGTGGTAATGTCGTTTCTTCTGCCCCTCTCCGTTTAACTGTTTGAGGAACCCTCAGACTGTTTCCCATTCAGCCTCACTGCCTGACAAGCCCAGGAGGGCACAGAAGTGTCCAGCCTTTTGCGTGTTTGCTCTGTTGCTTATGGTTCCCCGTTGGCTGTAGCCATCTGTAAACAAAAGTTCACATAAAGAAGCTGACCCTTCCATTGCACCTTCTGGAAAGCCAATTAACTGATCAGAACTTCAGCGACTGTGGCTAGCTTGGGATGTTACAGATTCAGGGACTAATTACAATTATCTCAGACTATCTTCAGGCCCCTAATAACCATTCCTTGCTCACCTGTGGGTCCGACCCAATGCTCTAAGACAAACAGATAAAACCCTGTTGGAATGTGTTGACTTGGCAGACTGCTAGCTTCCGCCAACCTCACAGTGAAGAGCTATCTGACAACATCTGAGGCCCATGGCTGAGATTTTTTTGCTGCCACCATCTCTCTGATGCCCCCACCAATGTACTTGAAAAGCACCCTGGTCATTTTTGACTATAAAAAAAGTTCATGAAACTACTTCATGTTTAAACACGGAGTTTGGAATAACTTAAATCTGTGTTCCTGAGCTACGGTCACTTAAAGTTAGATTTGGAATAATTTATCTCCTGTCCCCACTGAGGCGAGAGCTGCTTTGGCGTTGAAGTATCCTAGTTGGTGTAAATTGCTTCACTGGGTTTGGCCTAGCTTATCTGTGAGAAAACAGATCTGATGTGTACTGCAGACACACCTTTCCTCTCACTTGACTTTTCACTGTCAGGGCTTCTGTTTGTTTATCCTCCTCTCCAGTTCCAACTCTGTCTGCCTCTCTGTTGTCCTCAGTTTCATTCCCAGCACTGGAAATAAATCAGAAAAAACATGGGTAGTTTCTGTGCCAGATTGGGTTATTCAGTCAGAGCAGGTTGGATCAGGGTGATCCCAAAGCAGAACTGATGTCTATAGTGATTGACAGGGTGTGGGCAATAAGGGTCTGGGTCTCACATTTGCCTAGCTGGGTGGGTGGGTTCTTGTCATTATGTGACAAGTGTTCCAAGAAGCCAATGGGGTTGTGTGTTTGGGCCGGAGGTCACATCTGAGACTGTTGTTCATTGAGCATGTGACTGTTGATCTGCCCAGGGAGCCCCATGCCTCTGTTCACTGGGACAGTCCTGAGGTGTACCTACTGTGCCAACATCATTACAGCTGCTCCTCCAGGCTCTCTTCTCCATAGCAGCTCTGTAGGTGACTAGTGGCCTTGCTACCCACAACTTGTAAGGACAGTTGGCAGAAGGGAGGATCCCAAAAGGGCACTATGGCCCCGGCAAGACAGCAAGGAGGATGC
Source organism: Rattus rattus (assembly GCF_011064425.1). NCBI lineage: Eukaryota > Metazoa > Chordata > Mammalia > Rodentia > Muridae > Rattus > Rattus rattus. The sequence continues at coordinate 255,538,140 of NC_046154.1, forward strand.
CAGGGGTCTGGAGAGGGAGGGGTGGCTTTGGGGACCCAGCTTTGTGCCCTTATCCCTTGAAGCCTCAGTTTTTCTCCATGAGAGCTGAGAGTCAGATCATAGATCCAAGTAGGCAAAAACTAGAGTTCAAACCCAGGCTCACTCTGTCTACCAGTAGCCGAGTGCCCTCACTAGGGTCTCTCAGGAAAATATTACCTTCTTTGTGGCAGGGCTGTCCCCAGCACTGTGGGATGCTTCTACTCACTAGATGCTCACAATGACTCTCAGTATGCTAAGAATAAACCACCTCCAGACATTGCCAAATGCATCCTGAAGAAACACTGTCTCCATACATCGCTTCCATACTCTGTAAACAAAGAACCATGGGCTGGAGATATGGCTCAGTGGTTAAGAGCACTGACTGCTCTCCCAAAGGTTCTGAGTTCAATTCCCAGCAACCACATGGTGGCTCACAACTACCTGTAATGGAATTTGGCTCTCTCTTCTGGTGTTTCTGAAGATGGCTATAGTGTACTTGTATATATAAATAAATAATTCTTTAAAAAAAAAACCAAAAAACCATATGGGATGCCATGCTGGTGCCCAGTGTAGCCGGTGTACACACAGCATTTGATATAGCATAGACCTCCCTAAATGAATCCACAAAATGGGAGCCCGCAGTTTGGGGCACAGTGAAGACATCTGGGAGTCATGAAATCATGATTCCCTATGAACCTGGTGTTGGGGGTAGCAGAAAGGCCTCTGGAGTGACTGCCAGGTTGAGATGTCAGCTATGGACACCTGCAGATTCCGGTCCCACCTGGAAGAGGGCAGAACTTGCTAAAGCAGAGAGGAAGAGCAATCTAAGGACCCAGATGCTGGTCTTTTCGTGGGGGAGGGGCGTGAAAGATGAGTTCCTAAGACATGGTGGTGTGGTGTCGAATGCATTTGATCCCAGCACTCAGGAGGCAGAGGCAGGCGGATCTCTGAATCTGAGGCAAACCTGGTCTACACAGTGAGTTCCAGGACAGCCAAGGCTACACACCATGTCTTCAAAAACAAAGAAAGAAACAAAAAAACAAAGAAACAAACCAAGCAAGAAACAAAGAACGAAAAGAACAAAGAAAGAAAGAAAGAAACAAACAAACAACAAACCAGGGATAGCTACATGAAGACAATTTAGGGTGGCTGGAGTGACTACTCCTCTTATCCTGCTGGGACAACCCTGGCTTCATCACTTCAAATCCTACATCCAATATTCAGTCCTGAATCCAAAATTCCAGGTCCCACAGTCCTCCTCGGAGATGAAGCCTGCCTTCTGGCCCAGCTACCCTTAGTTTCCTCACCAGGCTCCTCACAGGCACACCAGGCTGGTGACCTCATTTAGGTATTGAGCAGAAATAGACCAGCAGCTCTAATTAGCTCATCAGCAAGGCTTGCAAATGGGCCACAGCCTCTGACAGTCTGGGATGTGGAAATTTCCATCCACTCTTCCTCCGGTGATGGGCAGGAGTGTGAGGTCCCTTCCCCCAGGGACACATCCAACTGTGCAGCTTGCACATGAGATGGGGGAGGCACAGCCCCCCCTCCTTTCTCCCCCCCCACACTGATGCTGATTCCATAGGTTTGGGGGCTGGATCAGGAGAGAACCTGCATATTTCACACAATCCCCAGTGACATGATCATCCCCAGCTGGTCCTTGCACTGGGCAGTACGGCATAGTCGGGGCCTTATTCTGTCCCGCCCAAAGACAGCGACCCAATGCACTTGTTTACAGCCCTTACCTCAAAAGACAGCCGAGAGAGTCAGTGTCTGAGTGGGGCTTGACCTAGAGCTGGCTACAGGGTTACCACTGCAGCCAGGCCCTGCTACTGTCTACTCAAAACAGTGGTCCCTGGCTGGAAGCCATTGAACCTTTGTGATCCAGCCAGGTGATGCTGGCCTATCCTTTTTCATGTTTGACTCTTTTTCTCCTGAAAGCAGACAAGGGGATAAAGGAATTCAGGGGGTCTTTCTGGGACCTATGTGCTGACTGTGGGGCCTGGACTGTGCTCTCAATTTTCAAACAGAAGCTTGGCTCTCAGGGAACAGAGCCCAGGCTGTTAGGCCGCCCTGTAGCTAGCAGCCAGTTACAGCCTCAGAAACCATTCGTGGGTTGAGAGGGGAGTCTCAGAAAGCAACTAGCCTGCCTGTACCTTCATATTTTCTCCTCCACCACTCTCTCTGCTGTTTGCCCATGGTCCTCTCTCTTTTGTTCTGCCTCCCTTGGAGAGAGGAGGGTGCTCACTCTGGCCAGAGTGGAGAGGAAGAGATAGGGTGTGGCTCAGCATTAATGCACTCACCAAGCTTTGGGCTTCATGTCCACCACTGTGAAAATAAATGAACGAATGAATGATTAACTCTTTGTTTAAAATAAAAACAAAGCTTAGTGCTGGGGAGTTGGCTCGAGCTGGTAACGTGCCAGCCACAGAAGCATGAGGGTTCAAGTTCAACTCCCAGAACCCACTCAAAAAAGGTTGGGTGAGGTGGCAGGCTCTTGTAATTCCAGAGCTGGGGAGGTGGAGACAGGGACATCGCTGGTGTTTGCTCAGGTTCAGGCACCAGGTTCAGTGAAAGACCAGAGCTTTCAGGTGGAAAGAAACTGAGGTAGGTACCTGACATCAACCTGTACCCTCTCCCCGTACCCTCTGCCACATGTGTACACACGTGTAAATGCACACGCACACATACACAGAATAGAGGGGCTCCAACTATAGCCTCGGCTAGCAATGGAGGGCTATTTCATGACTTTCTTGAATGATTCACTGGTCTTTAGGCCCTGGCTTGCCCACTTGCAAAGGGGGACAGTTCAAGATGGAACAATGGAATTCCCTACTGTCTGTGACTCTTTAAGGCTTTCTGGTCATATCCTTGGTCTCCAGTCACTTGACCAAGCACTTTTTGTTGTGTATGTTCTGTGACAGTCCTGGGAGCAACAAGTCCGAGTTTGAGAGGCAGGTTTTATGTGCACAGAGTTTGTTTTGCTTCCTGCCTAAACTGGTACAGAAAGAAATCTACCCTCTTCCTCTCTAGAAAAGGAAATAGCCTGAAGGAAGCATGACAGTGTGTCACTGTGACCATAGCCATAGGGAGACATGGGAAAGAGACCCCCTGCAGGTCCTGCAGATCCTGAAGATCCAAAGCTGCAGGCTCTCCATGACACAAGGCAGCAACAGGATATCCGAGAGGAGTCCTGGTGAGGATCCAGTGCAGATAGCGTAGCAGAAGCCAAACCAATGACTCATTGTAATGAACATTTGCAAGTGAAGTTGTGTGGACAAAAAAGGAATGCGCTGTGTGACACGCTGTGACACACTACAGCTTCCATGATGAGACTTTTGTTTGTGTGTGTGTGTGTGTGGGTTCTTTTCGCTTTGTTTTTGTTTTCTATTTTTATTTATTTTCTTTTGAGGGGAGGTTGCAAGGGTGGAGGGTGGATACAAAGGGATGGGGAGATGAGCGGGATTGGAACATATGATAAGGTAGTGGGGCTGAGCCTGGCACGGTGCCATCTGATCACTCACGGACTTGAGGAGGATCTGTTGGGTACTGGGGCTCTCACTCTTACCAATTCTTGGAAGAGCTGTCAGCTGAGTTGCCTTTGTGCTAACAAAATCCCAGTCCCAGGAGCTGGCAGGAGACTGCATCTCACCAGGGCAATCCCCCAGTTGTCGCTTCTTTGATCTTTACTTATGAGGTATGCGAGATGGAGCCGGCTCCCTCTTTTACAGATGGGCGTGGTTAGGCTCAGAGTGAGGCTGGCTAGGATATACTTGAGTCTCATGAACCTTGGGCCCCCTAAGAGACAGCTCTGGGATCTTGCAGATACTCCAGAAAGACATCGTCAAGTCAAGTGGTACTTGGGGCAGGAAAGCCTCTGGTGGAAGGCACAGATTAGAAAGGCAAGCCCTGGAAATGGAGATTGGCCACCTTGGGGCTGGAGGGCTCCAGGGGTCTCAGTAACAGGTTGAAAGGGTCCTAGAGTCAATACAGAGAGGACTGGGGAAAGGGACAAGAAGAGGAACCCTCTGAGAAGTCTGAACCCAGCACAGAGTTGTCCCATAGACACTGGAAGCCCCTGATGGTTCCTGGGCTAACCATTGTGTGATGGGCCACACTCCTCCGGAGGAGAATGGGTAGCCATTGTGGGGAGAGATTGCTGGGGAAGCTGGTGGGAGTCAGGTCTTCCTTGGCTTGCATAGTCCCCGCTGTGCCATGGGCAGGGCACTTGGCCATTGGAAAACCAGCTGAGGCTAGGACAGGCAATAACGGCATCTGGGGCCAGTGACTGACAGGAGTGAGAGAAATAAGGAAGTGGGCAGGGCATGCTCTTAAGCCCGACTTGTGTTCTGTCTGCCATGCCCTCCCTGGCATCTGCCTGGTGCTGGAAAGCCACATTCCAGCTCTGACCGCCCTTAGGAATGAGCCCTGAGCTGAGATTCTCACAGGGGGTAGCCTAGGGTTAAGGATCTTTCCAGTTGCTCAATTTAGGCTTTACACAAGAGGAGGCTCTGACTAAGCTTTCTGTCCCCTTTATCTTCTCCCCTCCTTTCTCCAGTTCTTCCCCCACTCCTCTGCCTCCCCTAGATCTTGACAGAAGGTCTGTGGGTTGGGCGGGGCAGAAATCATAATCCCTACTTTATGGGCAGGAAAGGTGAAGCCCCAGGCCACTCCCAACACTATCAAGTCTGAGGCCAGGAAGGACTAAGGTGGAAGCAGGTGACCCAGCCCTGAAGCTAAGCCCATTCTTCTCAAAGCTTACATCACTACAGAAGAATCTGAAGACTTGCTCCCCCCACCCCCCATCCCCCACAGCGGCTCCCCCAACCGTAAACTGGGTGGTAGGATCAGAAAGGACCAAGAGTGTCCTGCGATTTAGGACAAGGCTTCTGTGGCCCTATAGCCTTCTGGGGCAAGGGTCTAAATTCTAGTTTATTTGATGAGCGTGTTCTGAACATCCTGCCTGCCGATGACCAGAGGCAGTGTGAGGAAGGTTGTCACTTGCTGGGCTCTCTGCATAGCCAGAACCATGAGGGTAGAGCGAGGAGCTGGATCTCAGGCAGCTTGTCTGAGGACTTGCTAGATGCAGAGAGGATAACAGACAGTATGGCGGTGTCTAGTAAGGGGTCCAGCCTCCTGCTGGAGATGACTCTTTTGCCTGCCATAGTGGGCTATCTGCTGGTCAGTCCCTTCCTTTCAGGACTTGGCATCCAAAGTGGATATGCTTAGCAGTAAGTTCCCTAGCCCCCTTGCTGCCTTGTGAGGGTCGGGAGAGGGTATTGAAGCTGGCTAGGAACCCTTGTGGTGGTGGCACACACCTTTAATCCCAGCATTCAGGAGGCAGAGGCAGGCAGATCTCCGTGAGTTTGGGGCCAGCCTGGTCTACAATAAAACACTATTTCAAAAACCCAGAAAACTGGTTAGGGGGAGGACCTTGAGTTCCATGCAGCCCTAAGAAGTCTGCTTCCATGGGGTTCCTTGACACTGCCCAGGTCGTCCTCTCTAACACCATGTTTTCTTAATGAGCAGCTCCACCGCAAGCAGCCTGAGACATTTATTCTTTCTGAATAGGGCTCTTCTCCTGTGGTAGGCTGCCCTTAGCCCAATCCTTTCTCTCACAGCAAGAGAGGGGCTAGTTGTAGGGCTGACCCTGGCCTACCTTCACAATCCTGGGGTTACAGATGTGGTGGAGGCTGGGCGTTTCTCTCCTAGAAGCCTGTTCTCGTCTTTTTTTTTTTGTTTGTTTATTCTTTTGTTCGGAGCTGGGGACCGAACCCAGGGCCTTGCGCTTGCTAGGCAAGTGCTCTACCACTGAGCTAAATCCCCAACCCCTGTTCTCTTCTTTAGTACCTGGAGAAGTGAAGACCGCACGGTAGCTCAAAGGATGAAAGGGGGCAGGAAGTAGGAACCTGGAGAGCTGAGCATGGAGCCTGTTCAGGATTGGCCTCCAGTGCCTCCTCCCAGCTGCACTGTCATCAAGGTCACTGTAAAACTTTCCTGTAATTAAGAGCAAGGCGAGAGGGGCTTGGGAAGAGGTGAATCCAGGTTGCAAAACCTCCACTACTGTTTTCTTTTTTTCACCTGCTGCATGTGTAGGTTGGTTCTCCCTCTGTGTAGACATCCTCCTGCGCAAAGCAAGGAACCGCCCCCTGAACCTCCTCGTCCTGCCCCTGAGCCTCCCATTTGATAGTTACTGCCTTTGGGGACAACTCAGGGTGTCAGACACTCACTGCTTCTCCTGGCATCACTCCCCGGAAGCCTGGACCAGTGAGAATGAGAGGACACTAAGGAACACGGGGTTGGAGGGGCTGCTCACCAGAGCCGGGGTGTGTAGCTCCTGGGCATGCGCTCTCACCGGGCTTCTTTGCTGCCGGGAAGCTCTTTCTGATTTACCTGTCCATCCCGAAAGTCCCCTGGTAGTCCCAGCTTGTTCAATGTACCAGATACAGCCCTCCAGAATCCCTGCCCTGAACCCTCTTTGTTTCACAATTTAAATATCTTATGAATAGAACACAGACAAACTATCAGGCATCTCAAAGGATGGAACTCTTCAAACCCCACTTGCAGAAAACGCGGTGAATAAACCTCACCGGGAACAGGAGATGCTGAAGAAATTATAATGGGCTGGTGTGGTGGTTTGGATAGGTTTGGGCCCCATAGACTCATGTGTTTGAATGCTTGGCCCACTGGGAGCTGCACTAGTAGGAGGTGTGGCCTTGTGAGAGTAGGCGTGGCCTTGTTGGAGGAAGTACGTCACGTGGGGGTGGGCTTTGAGGTATCTATGCTCAGGTTTCGTTCCGTGTGGGAGATAGTCTCCTTCTGACCACCCGCAGAAGAGTGTCCTCCTGGCTGCCTTCAGATCAAGCTATAGAAATGGGTTTCACCAGCACCATGTCTGTCTGCACGCTGCCATGCTTCCTGCCATGATGATGATGGACTGAACCTCTGAAACTGTGAGTCAGCCCCAATTAAATATTGTCCCTTGTAAGAGTTGCCTTGGTCATGGTGTCTTTTCACAGTAATAAAGCCCTAATTAAGACAACTGAAGAGACTGCCTAGCAGTCAAGAGCACTGGCTGTTCTCGAAGTTGGTACTCCTGCATCCTCACAGCGGCTTACATGGTCTGTAACTCCACTTCCAGGGAATCCAATGCCCTCTTCTGGCCTCTGTGGGTACTGCAGGCACATGGTGCACAGACATGCATGTAGGCAAAACACCCATACACAAAATAAAAAATCTTAAAAAAAAAAAAGGGGGGGTTGATTTAGCTAAATCAAAGCCCTGGGTTCGGTCCCCAAAAAAAAAAAAAAAAAAAAAAAAAAAAAAAAGACACGGCTAGCCTCTGCTATGGGAAAGCTTCACCGTAATAAGATTGATGAATGATCTTGCAAGGCAAGCTTTGTAAGAGGTTTCTGAAACTGGCAATATATTACATGTATCCTGATAGATAACTTGCACCTAGCTTCAACCCAGGCAGGACTATCAACATTATGGTGCTTTGCTGAAGTGGATTCGAATGGCCACCCATCTGTCACAAAGTTCTGCATTTTAGTGGACTTGAAGGATAGAGAAGGGCTGCCCTTACTTCATGTCCAGGGGTGAGTGGTATAAGCCAGTCAGAGTATGGCCCTGCATTTTTGCAGGGTAAATGCTTTAGGGATGGCAAATTCAGCAAACCTTCAGCATCCTTGGAAAGTACACCCTCCCTCCCCAAATAATTATCAGATGTGTCAGTTCGTCCATTGTAGAAGAGTGCATGGTTAGGAAAATGGCTTACTCAGCAAAGTGTTTTGCCGCACATGTAAAAGCTGGGCATGGTGGCCGGCTTCTGTAACTCCGGGTCTGGGGAGGCAGTGATAGAGGGGTTCCTGGTGTTTGCTGGCTACTCTAGCCAAATCAGTGTGTCCCAAGTTCAGGAGAGATTCTGTCTCAAAAAGTGAGGTGAGAGGGAATGAACAAGATATTTGACTTGGGCTCTACATGTATGTGGACACATGTGGCATGAGCGCTCACACATACATGTGTGCATGCATACCCACATGTACACAGAGTACAGTATTTGCACAGAGCCTATGCATACCTTCCCATGGACTTTAGCCATAGATTACATAACCCCCAGTACAATGCAAGTCTATGAGGTAGTTGTTATACTGCTCTACTTAGGGAAAGGCAATAACAAGTCAAATATGGAACTTGTAGATACAGAGTGACAACTGGTATCTAAGCTGAAGTCAGGAATCCAACTAGGGCACCATGCCTGGTTTAGGACTGGATTTATCGCTACAAGGCGAACTCTTAGTGGCTCTAAACTAGAATGTCTTCAGCTCCGCTGGGTACTGGCAGCCATCCTATGATAATGAGGGAAGCCGGTTTGCAGCTTTTATTACCACAAGAAGGAGGGCAGAGGCAAGAGCCTCGTTCTAAGTGGACCTGCAGCCTGGGCTGGTTGTATCCAAAGTGTGACTTTGTCCTACTTTTTTTTTCCCTCATTGCTCAACCAGTAACTTCCTGCAATTGTTTAAGTCAGTGTATGTTTTGTTCATCTGGAAACATTTTAACTCATACAATGGACTTCTAGAATTTTCTCAGTCTACATGTATAACTTCTAACAAAAGATGGAAATGCCATCATGAATAGTAGCCTAAAAATGATTTCTAGTCTCCTAGTGCTAGGGCTTGAACCTAGGTCCTCATGAATACTGAACTCCTGCTCAGCCGCTGAACTATATCCCAGCCTTCTTTTTACTTTTTATTTTGAGACAGTGTCAAATTAGTTTTCTGAGACTGACCTTGAAGTCATTCTGCAGCTCCGGCAAGCCTTGTATTTAGGATCCTCCGGCCTCACCTTCCTAAATGTGAAGAACGTCTGAACTCCCAGGTCTGGCTTAAACATTTTCCTTTGTAAATAAATAAGTAAACAAAACCAGATATTGGGGCCATCATTTGACCATGGTTTCTCAGCCCCGCACTGGCAGCTGTGTCAAAGTTCATTTAACCCACTGCTTTTACAGTTGGACAGATGACTGTGATTTTTCAGTTTTCAGTAGACATAGAGGTGGCACTTAAGATGTGTGTCTCTTTGTCCAGTTCTTTAGGGTAAATTCCTAGATGCTGAAGTGCAAAAAGTTTGCACGTTTATGGAGTTCTGAACTCATCTATTTTGTCAAATGTCACTGAAGAAATATGGTCCTGGTTTACATTCTCAGTGACTGTGCTGCTTCTCAGCTATCATAATAGCCTTAATCTAGCGTGTGTGTGTGTGTGTGTGTGTGTGTGTGTGTGTGTGTGTGCGTGCATGCATTTTACTAAGGATTATTTGTTTGGAGAAAGGGTCTTGTTAGGTAGCCCTGGCTGTCCTGGAACTCTCTATGTAGAGTGAGCTGGCCTTGAACTCACAGATATCCATCTGCTTCCTCAAGTGCTATGATTAAAGGCAAGCGCCCCATACCTACTCTGTTTCTGGGGGCATTGAACCTAGGCTCTCAAGCCTGGTAGGTAATCATCGTATCTAGAGTCATATCCACTGTCCTATCCACAGTCCTTTTGTCCTTTTAATGTTTAAACTGTAAAATTTTGAGACAGGGTCTTGCTAAGTTTTACAGGCTGGCCCTTGAACCTGCAATTCTTTTGCCTCAGCCTGGGTACCTGGCTCTACATCATTCTTTTTCATCTTTGTCAATCTAGAGATGAATGAATGCTATTTCTATTTTCTAGTAAACGTGTTAAGTCTCATTTTCTTTTCGAGGGATGGTATCACTGTGTAGCCTAGGCACACCTTGAACTCTGGATCCTCCTGTCTCTGCTTCTTGGGTGCTGACATTTACAGGTTTGGGCCATGTGTCCTGTTTTTATATCTTTTCCATTTCAATTGTTAATTTTTTGACAAACATTGTAATACACTGAACTAGTCTTCATCACATACTTCCTGCTTTGTTGTTGTAGTGAGAAGAATATTTAAGTGAGGAAGGACTTATCTTGATTCGTGGTTTGAGAGGATACAGTCGGAGTGGTCCCAGTCTGACTGCATTGTATAGGCAGCTAGGAATCGGAAAGCTAGGGCCAGGCTACTTCCATAAAGTATACCCCTCAATGACAAGCTTCCCCTACTGAGGCCTCACTTCCAAAGGATTTGGGGTTTCCCTAAATCCACAAGCAGATGGGGACTAAGGATTTCCATACGGGAGCCTGTGGGGGACATCTCACTTCCAAACCATAACACCCTTCTTACTGGGCCGCTGCCACAGAAGGTTGCCAGCTCCTGTGGAACAAAGGCAGGTGGGTAGGTCTCCGAGGGGCTTTGGGTGCACCAGAGATTTTCATCTTGCTTGCAATTCTTGGGCAGAATGTGCAGAGAATACAACAGCCAGAGTTGAGGAGGACTTGCCCTGAACGTTCCAGGCTTTGCCACAGGTGGACCCTGAATGCTATGGTACCCGATCTGCCAGGCAAGTTTTGCAAGAGTGGTGTGACTGTCACGGTCTAATCAGCCACTTTTAAAACTAAACTTGAGGCGTGTTACACAGGAGGGAATTCATGGCGGGTACTGCACAAAATTCATGCCTGGTCAAGAGTCCATGCCTGGGGAAGTCATAGGCCCTAGGGAAAAACCAACTACGGCTGTTTTGCTGAATGGACATGTTCTCAAACTGCCTTTTAAATATTTCTGTTTCTCTCTTGGTTCGAAGAAGCGTCTCTTTGCAGTTGCAGCAGTCAATTCAGAGACTCAGAACAACTCAAAGAGAATATTGAGTACTTAGGCCTAAAGGAAACCTCTGTGTTGATCCATTGTCTTCAGGGCTCAAGGACCATCACAGGAAAGAGGGAAGAGCGTCAGAGCTGGGGAGTGGGAAGGAGGGCCAGCTGAGGCACGGCCATTCCAGTCAGACTCCCTGGCATTTGTGTTACCCACTGTTCATATTCTTCCCTTAAGCAATGACGTTCCTTGTATTTTGTCCTGTCTCACCTACCCAGCCTCAAGCAATGGTCACAAGAGACATTCTCCCGACCCCTCAAGCTTCCTGGTGAACTCTGCCTATGCTCTGTTGCATTATTTGAATTGGCCTCGCCCCTAAGTTCACAGCAGCTCAGTGCGTAGCAGAGTAGGAGCTCAAACACATGCTGATGTACAGTCAAAGATCATAGATGTGGGAAAAATCACAGACTGTCACAAGCACCTCGAAGTAGTTTGCTTTAAGATACAAGCACAACAGCGCAAGCAAACCTATGAATTTTCTGATTATCGTTCCAACACCCAGAGGCGAACACTCTTCTGAATTTGGCTTTCAGCATTCTTGTGCTTTTAAAAAAAATGGCATTAATAAAACAGAACACTACTAAATGGTGTTGTGCCATATGCGTCCATTAAAGCCTTCTCTCTCAACCGTGTGAAATTAATGTCGATGTCTGTAAAAGTGAATTTATTTTTTATTACCAGAGTATTTTAGCGGGAAACTCATTTGTCAGTTCCCCTGCAGATGACATTTTGATTGCTTTTCTTCCAACCCCCACCTCCACTAGGAGAGAAGATGAAATGAACACTCTTTTCCTTGCACAGCTGGGTGCTCTGCTCCAGGGTACATAACCTGAGGGAAATTGCTGAGTTGCACAATATCTTTATCTACTAGAAATTTCTAAATGGCCCAAGTTATTGAATGCGTTTGAACCCCCTCCTGCAGGCCATAAGAGCTTGTCTTTGTTTACAAACCCACGTTTTCATGCGTCTTGGCGTTCAGTTTTCTTCAGTCTGCTCCTTGTCAAACAGTACCCTGTTGCTTTTCATTTGCTTCTCTAAACCTCAGTGAATGGAGGCCTCTTGTGCTTGCTGCTCGACAACTGTTGGCTTCACCTACAGTCCTACAAGACACTTGAGAGGTGGAGTGGGAGGGTCAGACCAGCCTGAGTAACAGCCAGGGTCTGCCTTCCTCCCCAAACTGTTCCACTAGACATTTCTTACTTCAGGCATTTGGGACTCTGTCCTGTCCGGTTCTTGCACAGGTCCCAATCCCAACTCCATATTGCTGTAACTTTTAAACCTATCCTCCTATACTTTCCTTTTGAATCCATGCCTGCCCTTCCCACAGCCATTTTTATACATTCCCCACCTTGGCTTTGTCTTGGTGACGTCAGTCATGACAGTGCTGTCCCCAATCACTAGGGGTTTGTTTCCCCCTGGCCTCCCCACCAGCTTGTCTCATCATGAATCTGTGTTATCTAATATAGTGTCAGAGTGAGACATAACCTTATGCTGCAGCTCTTGGCTTCACTTCTTGACCCAAGATAGCACATAGGAAAGCCTACATGCTCTGGAGGGCTGAATTTAGGGCACCATTGTCACACCTAACCTGTCAGGGCAGCTGCTGATTCCCCTGTGCTCTTACACAGCATTTTCTTTCTTTCTGCTCCAGAGTTCCTCCTAGTCCTGCTGGCTCCTTGCCTTTTCAGTCTTTTCATAAAAACCAGACTGAGCTTGAGAGGACCGCCTTTGGTGTTGCCTGAAGGAGATTCCTGAGGCTACTGGGACCCTATCTCTGGTGAGCTCTCATAGCTGAGATTAGGAAGAGATCCCTGGAGCCTATTCTTTTTCTTTTTCTTTTTTTGAGTCAGGGTCTATATAGACCAGGATGGCTTTGAACTCACTGAGACCCTCCTGTCTCTGCCTCCCAAGTGCTGAGATTAAAGGCTCATGCCACCAGGCCTGGCCCCTGTGGCCTTCTTGAACTCTACTAGGGGAGGATTCTAAGTCCTCCCCCTAGGCATTACACATGCTAGGAAAGCACTGTTACCACTATGTCCTCAGCTTCTAATATATCTATATCTATATATATCTTAATTCTTTTCAGAGAGGGTATTTCTATATACCCTCTGACCTTAGACTTGAGGCATCTTTTATCTGCAGCCTTGGATGGCTGGAATTATACACCTATGCCACAATGCTCAGGGTTTATTTTAAAAACATGACATACTGGGGTGGTCAGATGGCTCATAGGAAGTGTCTGTGGCATAAACATATGGACCTAGTTTGGATCCTTAGCATTATGTAAAATCTTGGTGTGTCCTAGAACTTTAATGCTGGATGGGCAGAGAAAGGGAGGTTCCCTAGAACAGTCTAGGCAGTTGATGTGAGAAGGTACAGTAAAGGCTAAATTGTTGAGCAACAGTGGAAGACATCTGAGGTTGACTGCTGGCTTCTGCCCAACACACACGCATGCATGCATGCATGCATGCATGCACATGCGCGCAGACACACACACACACACACACACACACACGCACGCACAAACACATTTACCAGTTTATCATCCTTTTGTAATGACTGTATTATTCCAACTTTAGTATGTGTACCACTAAAGTGAGCACACACAATTTTTAATTTCCATTCTCCTGCCCCAGCCTTTTGAGAAGCAGGGTTACAGCTAGGCACCACAACTAAAATTTTCTTCCAAGAGCTCTCTAGGCAATAGTAAGAAATGGTTATTAATCTTAGTTCGGTCAGACCTCTCAGATTCCAAGGACTATTAGAAATGGGATTCCAGGGAGAAGCTGAAGCTATGCTCTCTAGGTTGTGTCTGAAGGGAATCACACGGGGCCGCTGACATCGTCCCTTGTATTTCCTTTTCTATGCTTGTGTCAAAAGGGATTCCTGGAGAGCCCTGGGGTTGTCATCCAGGCAGCAAATGTTTACAGTCTACTATTTCAGTTCCCCAGGCCACAGCTGTGCAGGGAATGAAGGGGAACAGGTGCCACCCTTTTCTGCAGAGTTAAAGTAGAGTTGGGTAACCACTGAAGTCTATAAGGAGCTGTGGAAGGCTTTATTCTTAAAGGATGGGAACAAAGTTGAGATAGAGCACTGGACCGTTCACCCTGCTCTGGGTACCGAGAAGTCTGGCATACAACTGGGCAGAGCCATTGAAGGTCCTTTAGTGTTCTTTTTCTTGCATCCAGCCTAAACCAACACCACTTGTCAATATGTCTAGAAGCTTGGGTTTTGAGAATATAATCAGGGTCTGGGTTAAACAGGGATACCATATCAAAAGCAGAAGAAGTGCAAGAGACAGCCGTGGTGAATGTTTCTCAGTAATAAAGGCAACTGGCAGTTGGCACTACTAGTGTTACACTAAAGCTCCCGGCTGATTTGTCAGCCTCTCAACCTTGAGTCCAAGACTATAGAAATTTTGCGCCAATCGCGTAATTAATTTCAAGTAGCTACGCCACACAGCAAAAAGTGAAAGTAAACTTAATATATTCTACAGAACCCAATATACATATAAAATATCATTTAATGTGAAATTATAATTAACATCTCCATATTAAGCTTTTGGATCTTGCCTGTATCTTACAATTAAAGCACACTTTACTGCGGACTTAGAAGCACGCGAGCGCCGGCAAGATGAATTCTTCATGCCTCTGTACCTATTCGTTCTTCAGGTGAAGTCCGGCCGGATCCGCACCATCGCCCCACATATGCTCCGGCGGTAGTTGCTTCCTTCACTTTACTGTGCTGTGTTTACTGGTCCGTGGTCAATGCCCTGGCGATGAGGCTTGGACCACATTACAGCGAGAGAGGTTTTCCACCTTCCCGTCCGCTTGCTCGCAGCTGGGTCCGAATCTGTATTTTGCTCCTTGTGGTTCTCCGCACTTGCTAGTGGGCTGCGAGCAAACTAAGGCCGACTTGGTCTTCAGAGGCACGCGGCTCCGGAATTCATAGCGGTCAACTCGCCCCGAGGGGCTCAGAGGCCGGGATCCAGCGGCCTCAGACGGTGCCTGTCGACCTGAGCGCTCCCAGTCCCGCCCGAACACACGCAACGCGAAGACTGCATTCTTTCCTGCGCAACAGCCACGCACACATCCCAGCGTCGCCTTTTCATGGCGTCAAGCACAGCCTGAAACGGAGGCGGGACTTCCGGGATCGCCGAGTCACAACTTCCGGACGGAGGCGGAAGCGCCTCTCGGGTCTACGCTCCGGAGTCCTGGTATCTCTGAGGGGCCAACCGGGCACGGGAGAGGGCCGCTGGAGGTTGGCTGGCCGCTCTCGGGTGTCAGGGTTGCGGATCTGAGGGATGAGGAGCGGCCATGGCCAGCGACGGGGCCAGGAAGCAGTTCTGGAAGCGCAGCAACAGCAAGGTCCCGGGCAGGTGGGTGTGACGGGAGGGCCAGGTCGGGGTCAGGGGTCAGAGGTCAGGTGGCCGTGCTGTCCTGTTGGAGTGTGGGTGGAGTAGGGAGTCTGGGGAAGGGAACCTGGGCTCCAAGGAGACTGCTGGGCGATGCGAGGGGCTAGGGGAGTGGGGGTCGGCAGTAGGAGTGTGGGGTCTGGAAGGTGACAGTGGCCGTACCTAAGAGTAAGGAGGATGAGGAGCTGCCCCAAGTGCCTCCAGAGCCTGTCATGTTTCTCCTGCGAAACTCCTTGGCTCCCTGGGGAAGCTGGAAGGAACTGACCCGGGTCATGCCCTGGAGAGTTTGGTGGAGTCAGGAAACTGGCCAGGGAGAGGCAGCGCCTTCAGGGGAGGTCGGTCTCAGCAGGGTGTGTGGTGGTTTGACCACTTGGATCTTCTCTAGTCCCTCCTGTGGACTGATGCTTTTGCTTTGAGCTTGGAAGCGCTTTGTGAATTTCTGTGGTTCCCACCTTCTGGCCTCTAGGCACCAGTCTTCTGACAGCAACAGGAAACAAAGAATAATAATAAGAACACTTGGGTGCTGTTGGAAGCTATGGAGCTCCAAAGTCCTTCTGTGATTGGTTATGGCCTGATGCCTCTCGAGGCCTTAGGGAATGAAGAGACAGCACCCGGAAAATACCTAAGAACAAGTCAGTTACTGACTAGGCTGTATTTCAGAAAAGTTCATCTCAAGGTTTCAAACATAGTTTATTCTGTTCCCAAACTAAAGTCTGAGATATGAAATTTAAGATTCTAACGTTAGCCACTTCTCTAGCTCTGAAGATTTTGACATTGAGGTAACTTAAAATAGAACCATTCATGAGCACAGAAAATGGTCCGTCTTCTTCGCTTTATAAGAGACACCATTGTGTGGGTGTGTGAGTGTTAAAGTTGTAAACTTTGACATCCACTGTACACAACCACAAAATGTGCTTTTCAGATTGGTTGGGGGTCAGCAGGTGTCACTGACTGCTGGACCACAGTGACTTGGAAGATGGAGGAAGTCCTCAGAGATGCCCAGACACTGTTTTGTTTTTTGTTTTTTTTTGTACAGTACCAGGACTAGGCTTGATTGAACAGTTAAGAACTTTTTTTTTTAAAAGATTTATTTATTTATGTATGAGTACACTGTTACTGTCTTTAGACACACCAGAAGAGGGCATCAGATCCCATTACAGATGGTTATGAGCCACCATGTGGTTGCTGGAATTGAACTCAGGACCTCTGGAAGAGCAGCCAGTGCTCTTAACCACTGAACCATCTCTCCAGCCCAGTTAAGTAAGACGAGTGGAAGATACTGGTCTAAGAGTGAGTTGCAGGTCCTACTATGACAGGAACAAACATGTAGAACTTAGTACCAGATAAACAGAAGCAGGTGACAGTGTGACTTCTGCTGTTGCCTTTACATCTTGAGACTCAGTTCCCCTTAAGTATGAACTGTAATTTATTGTTAAGAGTCAACTGAGATATAAAAATAATGGAGTTGCTGTATGGAGTTGTAGAATTCAATGACCCTGGTGGGGAAAGGATTGTGGGAAAGGATGCTGGGAGGGGGCAGTGAGCAGTATATAAAGGGAATAGTAAAATAAATAATAAATATATATAAAAGAAGAATTCAATGACCCTTTCCATCAAATACTGTCTCTTCATAGTGCTTTTTTTTTTTTTTTTTTGAGATAGGGTCTCATTTATAGTGCAGGCTGGCCTTGAGCTTCTGATCCTCTCACCTCATTCTCCCAAGTATACAAGTGGGTCACTACACCTGGTGTGGTAGTTTGTACTGGGCTAAACGGTGACATCCCCAACACTTGTACAGTGACTGTGACTGTGACCTTGCTTGAAAGCAGGGTCTTTGTAGATGTTATTGAGCAATGGGGAGGCCCTCATTCAGTCTCTGGTTCCCATAAGAACATGGAACCTTATATACAGAGGGAGGCAGAGGTAGGGGAGATGACCATGCATTGATGGAAGCAGAGATCAGAATGATGTGTTTACAAGTCAAAACTGGGATTGCCGGCAACCACCAGAAGCTAATCATGGCGGGAAATGGCCCTCACTGACAGCACAATCTGCTGACATCTTGGTTTCACGACCCAAGAGCGGAAACATTTCCACAGGAAAGTGACACAGTCCCAGACTTTTTGGTGTGACCCCACACTACCGAAGACAGACTTCTTTCTTCTCAGCCTTGTTGCCGTGTTATGTATCAGGTGCTTTTGAGAACAGCTCCCAAGTTACAGAGCTGATGAGGAGTCTTGTGACTTGCTGGAGGGTGCTGCTGAGGACTGGACAAGGGAGAGGCTGGACCCTGAAGAGAGCCTGTGCAGCCTCTGCTCTGCCCTTTTGCCCTGTAGCTCTCCCCTGTGGTAGTGTTTCTGATTTTGGTGACAGTCTGGAATTCTTCCAAAAGGAGAGTGTGCAAAGGTATGCCCCATTCCTTCCTGAGTTGTCCAGTGCCCACATTCTGGGTTTCCATCTGTACAGGAAAGTGCTAGCAGAGAACTAGGCCAGGCTCCCAGGGTCTTGTCCACTCTTCAAGTGGGCCTCATGATTGTTGTCTTTGACCAGGGAGTGTCAGGGCATGGGTGTCAGGGAGACCACAGAGTCTTACCTCTGAGTTCCAGACAGTGAGGGGAGTTTTGTATAGCAGAACCCTTCTCAGTTCCTTGATAGTGAAGGTGATAGACGGAGTTCCATCAAGGACCTAGTGTTTTCCATATTCTGTTCTTGGTGCTCCCATTGATATGTTGTCTACTAGGAGTTTGCTATTTACAAAACATGGCTTTGTCCCATAGACAACACTCAGCAAGGCAGGGTGGGTTGAAAGCCCTTGACCATTTCTCTAGAGATGCTTGTTACACACAGATGTTCCTTTGTGCTGTCTCACACCTTTGTAACCTGGCCACTGCTCAGCTTCTTAGCCCCTTCTCCTCGTTCTTTTGAACGAGTCCTTTGCAGTGCTGATGGCCTTCGCTTCTAGGGTCTTGCAAATCCCATGCTGTACTTTCCATTTATACAGAAAGCTGCATTTTCATGCTCTGTTTAGCGGAATGAATGTCCCTTCCCTCCTCGCTTACGTTTTCACTCTTCACACTTCATCTGCACCCTGCTTCCTTAATGCTCTGCCGGTTCAACCACAGCTCAAGTACTCTTTCACGGACCGGCTTCTTCAATTAGGACGCAAGCTCTGCCTGTTTAGGAAGCACCCTGCTCTCATCTTCCTGGTGAAGGTCGGAGAAATGGTGGCTGATCCCAGCCATCTCTCACATTAGCCTGGAGTGAGAAAAAGATCTGGTTTAGAGAGTGGTGCTAGAGATGGCCTTAAGACCCCTCTCTTATGTGCACTTCCTGATCTTTGTATGAGTATTTAATGGAGTCTTTTTTAGAATTTTCCTTTTCTGGATGAGCTAACATATAGAAAGACTATACCTTCTACCAGTAGGCTAGGAATGTGAGTGGGTTTTAGCTATCTCTTCCTGTGATCTGTGTGATACTTCCGATTTACGCCATTCCCGAAGCCATTGGTTGCTCTCTCTGTAATGGGATGGGACCAGTAGATCTGTGTGGCAGCCAAGAGAAGATTTGCTTGACCTATGTCTTAGTGAGGGTTTCTATTGCTGTGACACAATTCCATAACCAAAAATAAGTTGGGGAGGAAGGGTTTATTTGGCTTACACTTCATATCACTGTTCATTATCAAAGGAAGTCAGGACAGGAACTCAAACAGGGCAGGAACCTGGAGGCATAAGTTGATGCAGAAACCATGGAGGACTGCTTCCTACTGGCTTGTTCTCCATGGCTTGTTCCGCCTATTTTCTTGTAGACCCAGGACCACCAGCTCGGGGATGACACTGCCCACAATGGGCTGAGCTCTTCCCCAACCACTTAATCACTAATTAAGAAAATTCCCTACAGCCAGATCTTATGGAAACATTTTCTTGGCTGAGGTTCCTTCCTTTCAGATAAACTAGCTCGTGTTAAGTTGACACAGAACTATTTAACACAGCCTAGCTCCATTCTTCCAGACAGACAGACAGACAGACAGACAGGTAGAGATAGATAGATAGAGATAGATACCTCTTGGACTCCCTGAGAGCTTGATAAGTTATTTATTTTTATTTAACTCATGTTGTTTGCCAGGAACATAACTGACTTAAGATTTGTGCTCTGTCCTTGGAGTGCTGATTGTTGGAAGAAGGTGGTAACCACTATTAAGTCTTTGCAAGGAAGGAGGGTGGGTAGTGTAGAGTCAGATAGATGTAGCTGGAGGGTCTCATGGTGATACAGTGACCGGGCACCTCTCACTGAGAAAGTGCTTTCTGAGTACAGATCTGTAGGCAGTACCTATGGGTAGCCAGAGGAAGGGGGCTGTAGGCAAAGGGAGAGCAAGTACCAGAGGCTTTGCTCCTTAAACAGGGCTGGCATGTGAGGATAGGAATAAGGGACAAGGCTGCTGTAGCTGAGGTAGTGAACAGGTTATGTGGTCAAAGCAAGATATGGACTGTTACTCTTTGATTCTGAGTGGGTTAGAGCCTTCCGAGGACTTGAGTAGCTGTGTGGCAGCAGCAACCATCTGTGTAACAGGGTTGCTCTGGTTGCTTTAATGAAGAGAGAAAGGCAGAGAGGAGAAGGGCAGAAGCAGGGAGAGCATGCAGGAAGCTCTGGGAACACTTTCAGGTAGAGGACAGGAGTGGCGGTTATTGAAGTGGGGAAGGCAGTATGCAAGTAATAAAAATCAGAAGGCCTGATGGGTCTTATGGGCCCGTTCTTTCTGGAGCCATTGACTCTGTCAACTCCTGAGGAGGTGTTGCTTTCTGCCATCACCACGGCTGGAATTCCTGCCACACTTAACTTTAAATGCCAAGACAAACTCCCACACATTGGGTTTGTGAACACAGGCAGCCTTTCAGTGTGGAGCTGATGCTTAATATTTCAGCATGGCTCTGCTTGACTCTGCGTCCTGCTGACAGGAAGGAGTGCCTGCTGTCGGGGTAGGCGCCGGACGGTATTTGGAAGTGCAATGTTGGCAAGAAAGGCCAAGCTCAATTATGGTGAGGTCCTGCATTCTTGGGGTAAGGCTGGGGCAGAGGGGCAGCCTTAGTGCTGTGCCCTGGAGAGCTTTCAGCCCCTACTGTTGGAGCCATGAAGACTATGAGCAAATGAGACTGCTCAATAGGTCCGATTCAGTCTCAACTGAAGGGGGAGGAGTGCTGGGGATAATGGAGCCATTCACATGTGTATAAGCACCTTTGATGTGCCAGAGACTGAATGCTGGACAAGCAGATGAAGCCCACGGAGGCCAGCAGGGGTTAGGGTCAGTGCACATGTGAATATGCATGCTGATTGAAGGTCTGTGAAGGCCATAATTTGGCATGTTGGCTTAATACCAGGATCCTACAAGGGGAAATGATCACTTCCTTTCCAAGGACGTTCTGTTTAAGCTGGGACCTGGAAGTGCAGAAGGAGCCAGACTGGCCTCAGACATGTAGGGTGGGCTGCAGGGGACACTTGTGGCTGAGGAGGGATGAGAGCAGCCACAGCGTACCATGCTGCAAAGGGCTTTGGAGGCCTTTGAAGGCTGTGGAGAAGATCTGGGTCTGAATTCCAAGTCTTGAGAGTATTGAAGGTCTTTAAGCAGGGTATGGCGCTCAGCCTTGCAGAGTGGGAAAGAGGAAGCTGGCAGGCTAAGGGCAGAGGCTGTTGGAGAAGAGTAGACAGGGTCAAAGATCTGCCAAAAGAACTTGCACATTCATTGACAGCCTGGATGTCAGGGGAGGGCATGATTACCAGCCTGTGGCCTGGTTAGCAGAATCATGGTCCCAAAGGTCTGTGTCCCCATCCCTCAAAACGGAGTAAGACACGTTACATGACAGAGGGAAGTCAATGTGATTAACCAGTTGGCCTTGACTGAGGGTTAGCCCTGGCCTGTAGCAGGTCCAAGTGTAACCATGTGAACTTGCAAAATGGTTGGAGAAAATCAGTGTGACTGGAACTTGGTCCACAGCTATTGGCCTTGCATAGGGACGATGGAGCCGGATACCAAGGAATGTGCTGTCTTGAGAAGCTTGGAGCAGTGTTGTACTGAGAGCGGGAATGCTGTTCCTCTAACTGCAAGAATCTGTCTGCCCATAGCTAGAATGTGCAGAAATTATTTCACCTTTGAGCTCCCAGCATAGAATGGCCCGCGTCTAGACTCGTCTGCTGACACCCAGGTCCACCTTCTACCTTCTGTTCTCTGTATGGAGTGTGCTGAGGATATCTAGTGGGGAGGAACTGCATGCGGCCCCCGCACCTTCCTCAGCAGAGCCATGCTCCTGACCATGGGCTGGTTATTCAGGTTAGCAGCTTTCAAAGTTGCTGGGTAGTTGCTGCAAAGTGCCTTTATTCTGGGTGCTGGAAGTGAGCAGGACTCTTTTATCCTGTGTCCTGTGTCCCTGGAATCAAACAGGTCTGTCTGTCTTGTCCTTGTTGCCCCATGTTCTTAGAGATCTGTCTCCTGACTTGTGGCTTTGAAGTACTGTTTACCTGTGTGGTACCCACACTTCCATTTCTCAGCATCTTAGAAGCCCTGAAGTTTGCCTCCTTATAAAGACTGTGTTCAGAGGAGCAGGATTCTCTCACTGTGGAGGGACCCCGTGTGACTGGGGGTGTGTGGAGGCACTAGCAGGTGTTTCTGCTGTGTACGTAGTTCTCTTTCCTACCCCTCAGTGAGAACTTCTCGTTGCCACGTCAGATGTCTCATTTCATCAGCAACATTTGAAAATAAATGTGAGTCATATTTTCCCTTGCATATATAATATAGCAAATCGATACTGGAATTAATTTTAAATGAAGACAAAACTAAGAGAAAAGAAACCCATGTGCTTGGGTGTAGCTCACAGGGGGAGCATTTGCTTGGCTTGGCATATGTGAGGCTGGGCACCTCTCAGTGCCAGACCCAGCAACCAAAACCTCAGTGTTTTGATTTGGAGTTATTTCTTATGTAGTTGATACCTGAGGGCAGCAAGTGGACTCTCAGCTCCCTGCTGTGTCCAGGGAAAAAGAGGAGTGTGACAAAGGGAAGACAATGAGACCTGTTCTGCTCTCTTCCCTAGATCTCCAGGCTCCATCAGGACAAGGGCCATGGTAACATGCCAAGGTTCTGGGCAGGAGAATGACCTTTCTCTTCCTGCAGCTTAGCATGCCCCCTCCCCCCAGATCTGTTACTTCCCAGTACCTGCCATGTGGAGTCTTGCAGGCCATTCTGTGACAGGAGTCTAGCACCAGGAACCAAGCTTTCTGCCAGCAAGGGGACTGGCTGTAAGGACTTCACCCAGAAGTGGGTTGTGGGTAGCATCACTTGACCTCTGGAGCAGCCGTGGCTGACCATGTTCTCCTAGTATGGAATCTAGCATACTAGACTAGAATTCATTTCCAGCGCAGGGCATCTGTGCTGTGCCTGTGCTATGGAAGTGGGAGTCCCAGAGCTCCCAGTCCCAGGGGTGACAGGGCTGTGGGATTGTTTACTGAGTGGCCAGTCTTCATAGTGGTTGGTTGGGCATGGGACTGTGCTTTCCCCTTCACACACGAAGCTTGCTCAGAGCCCTGTGGCTTGTCAGCAGAGACTGGGTTTGAACTGGAGGAGTCTCTATCTACTGTGTGTCTGACTGTCATAGCACACAGCTTCTCATCTCTGTCCAGTCCTCTAGCTGTACATCTCTAAAAAGCTGACTCACACCAGCCCACTGGAACTGGGCCCTTCAGGGGTAGTTTAGACTCCCACCAGCTTCTCAGGGTGCTCAGGGTGTGCTGGGCTCCTCCCCACGGGGAGAACACTGAGCGCCAGAGCTGCCAGGCTGCATTTAGGCATGTCGTTAGGTCTGCTGAGGAGGCAAGCGTCTTCCAGGCTCGTGCTGGTGTTCAGATAGAGGCAGGGGTGTCCCAGGCTCCGAGAGAGTGTGACCACTGTTCTTCCCATTCCTGTGGCTTGTCTTAGGGACTGCTGCTGTGAGGACGCTGGCCTTTGTGTTCTCCTTTTCTGAAATGCTGTTTCCTCTTTTCTTGGAATAGTATGGGAGGTTCCACTTTCCCCTTTCCCTCCCAGGAAGCTGCCCTGACTGGAGAGACAGTGCGGGTGGAGCCTGGCCTTGCATTGAGTCCCTATGTGTGCTGTTTACTCTCCCTTCATGGGCTGCAGTGAGGAAGCTGCTGTTCCTCTGTGAGCTGACTGGACCGGTGTAGGCATGCGCACTCAACCTAGAGCCTTTCTCTACCTCATGTGAAGCATGGTCTGTCCCACATTTCATCCTGGGTGTACTTTCTCATGCTAGGATTTGCCCTCTGAGAATGCACCCGAGTCCTGATGTGTGCACAAGGCTTGTCCAGCATGCTGCTCTGCTCTCTTCCTCTCTATCAACAACCTTCCTGATGCTGCACCCCTTTACTACAGTTCCATATCTTGTGGTGACCCCTAACCATAATATTATTTCATCGCCACTTCCTAACTGTAAATTTACTACTATTATGAATCATAATATAAATATCCACTATGTGACCCTCATGGGGGTTGTGACCCACAGGTTGAGAACTGCTTCTCTATATGCACACTGTGCCTGCCTGAGCCAAGCCTCACACTAGCCAGATCTGAATGACAGAGGTCCAGAGCTGCTGTCTGCTTGTTCCCTTACAAATGTTTCTGTGCTGGTGTGAAAAAAGCATCTTCTCTGAACATTTCTACTCCAAGTCCAGATGGACGATGCTAATCCCTGTCATCTGAATAGAAATGAGCTCTTACTGGGTGACGAGGGATGCTGGCTGGGGACATATATGCAAGTAGAGAGGTAGGGCAAAGACCAGATACCGAAGAGGGGCAAGTCCATCCGTGTCACTATGGACCTTAGTGCCAGGGACAGCTGCCCTTCCCAGCCTGGGAGCCACCTTGTTGGAACCTGTGATCTTGTGACTGAGTTCTGGCCATTCTTCCTTGACTGTTCTTTGTGCCGTGTCCTAATGAATTGTCCACCTCATGAAGCAACCCAGCGGCACTTGTTTTTCCGGCCCCCTTTGGTGCTAGCATTGGCTGCTGCTGGTGTGTGGTATTTGATGAGACTTTATTGAGCCGTGTCCTGCAGAGCAGACAGTATTTTATGGTGCCCCTTAAGCAAAGACCAAGCTGGAGAACTTGATGTACTCTCCTGACTGGTAAAGACTGTTCTGGTCAAAGTCCTAATGTGGCACATACCTCAGAGCTTCTCTTTCTTTTTTGGGCAATTCCTCAGTGTCTTTAGCCTGTCCTGTCCATACCAGCTCTCTAGAGGTACCTCTGATTCCTGGGCTACGTCATCACTTCCTTACCCTTTCATTTCCCCTTCTTGAGCTGTCATTTTGGGGAGGGGCGGTTTCAAGACAGGGTCTTCCTGTGTATTCCTGGCTTTCATGGAACTCACTATGTAGACCAGGTTGGCCTTGAACTCAAGACATCCATTTGCTTCTGCCTCCTAAATTCTGGGATTAAAGGTGTGAGCCACTGATGCCTACCTGCCTGCCTGGCTGGCTTTCCTCCCTCCCTCCCTCCCTCCCTCTCTCCCCCCTCCCTCCCTCCCTTTCTTTTCTTCTTCCAAGCTGTCATTTTAATGGGGCTTCCTTGTCCTGAAAAAGGTAACTTTTTCTAGCCCCCTAGGGGCTGTGAGGTGTCTGCTCCCTGGTCGGCTCTCTGCTGCCCTTCCCCTGGCTCACTGAGTCCTGTGCTGCCCTCTGTGGAGATTGCCTTGCACTTGTGAGTGAGAGCCTGTGCTGTGTCCAGGGCTGCCACCTGTGGCCTCAATGCTGTACTTGGCTTGCTTTCCGTGGGTGAGCCCTTCCTACCTGCATTCTTCTGGGATCATCAAGCTCTGTGCAGGGTAGACAGTGGAACATAACTAACAGCCCCTCTCTGTACAATACACTCTGGTGACCAAGGAGTCCTTGTAAAGTTTTCTTTTTCTGCTTTGAGGGTATGTAAAGTTCCTGTTCTTTTCATGTGAAGCACCCTGATTTGTTTATTTGTTTATTTTTGGCCTGTCGCCACTCATTCTTCCTTCCTTCTGTATAGTGATATCACGTGCATACCATACAATTCACCCACTTAAAATGTTCACAAGTTAAACAGTGTGTGCATGTGTGTGTGTGTGTGTGTGTGTGTGTGTGTGTGTGTGTGTATGTGTGTGTGCACGCATGTAGGTAAAACCACAACCTATCTATGAAGAATAGAGGGCAATGTTTGGGAGTCTGATCTCCTTCCAAATTGTGGACTCTGGGACTCAAACTCAGGTCTGCTTGTGTCTGACTCAAGGAACCATCTTGCCAGCCAGACTTTTGGGATTTTAAAATGCACATTTAGAATTATGTAATTAGGACCACAGTTGACTTCAGAATACTTTCATTCCCAGAAAGAAAGAAAAACCATAGCTTACTAAGCCTTACTTTCTACCCTTTCCCTGGAAACCGGACTCTGTGGGTGAATCCTTAGACATTTCATATACTATAATCATACAGCATATCTTGGTAACTTTTTGTTTGAGATAGGACCTCATTGTGTATCCCAGGCTGGTTTTGACCTAGTACCCTCTTTTCTCAACCTCTTGAGTCCTGTTTGACCTCCCTTTTGCTTAGTGCACATATATTTGTAGACAAGAGTTTTTCTGTGTAGCCCTGGCTGTCCTACAACTTACTCTGTAGACCAGGCTGGCCTCAGACTCAGAGATCCGCCTGCCTCTGAATGCTGAGATTGAAGGTATGGCCACCACTGCCTAGCCTGTTTGGCATATTTTTAAGGCTTGTCTGTGCTACAGCTTGAGACATGAGGTGTTCCTTGGTTCCAGGAGGATTCCATCCTGGTGCCCTGTTGTAAGCTGCAAGTGCACATAGCTCTGTAGCCTGCCAGACCTCCCAGCCTTGTAGTGGTGTCCTGTGCTGTGCAGCACTGTGAGCTCTGCTCTTGCTGTAGGGCTGGCCAGTAGCTGGGGCTCACTGCTGCTGCCCAGTATTAAGAAAAGGTATTATATCACATGTTGCAAGCCTGAGAAAGATCACAGTTCAAATTGTTATGTGTGTTTTCTGCTTAGTATATATTGCTTTCACACCATTGTGAAATTTGGAAATTGTGCTGAGCCGTCATATGTTGGGGACCATTTGTAATTTCCTCACTCCCTGCTTGAGACAGGGTCTGGCTATGTAGCAAAGGATGACCTTGAACTCAGTTCCCCTGCCTTCACCTCGTGAGTGCTGGGGTTACAGGTAGGCAGCACATACCTGGCTTCATTCATTTTGTGAGTTAATATTCCAGTGTGGACACATCATCCTCATTCCTCTGTTCAACTGACAGACTTTAGGCCCTTTCTACTTGTTGACTGCTTGTCATGTTATTCTGTGGGGCTTTCTATTTGTCAGATCTGTATGGCCTGCCTCTCAGAACTGCCGTGCCTCGACTCTTCTGGCTAGTGAAGCAGTGCCTTACGAGAGTCTGTCTCTTAGGACCCTAGAGCAGTGGTTCTCAGCCTGTGGGTTGCACCCCTTTTGGGGGTCAAATGACTCTTTCATTTGTCTAAGACTATTGGAAAATACACATTTACATTATAATTCATAGCAATAGCAAAGTAACAGTTACGAAGTAGCAACAAAAATAATTTTATGTTTGGGGTCACCACAGCATGAGAACAGTCTGTGTTAAAGTGTCACAGCATTGGGAAGGTTGAGAACCTCTGTCCTAGAGCCTCGTTCCTTAGAATAGTTAGAGATAGAAACCAACTGTCGGGACTACTGTAGCACCTAGAGCGTGTGTGCACGTGTCTCCTTCAGCTCAGGAAGAAGTGTCTCACACAGTGGAGGTTACTGAGTCTTCTCCTTGATCTCAGGTCCTTTCCCTGCTTCTAAATAGTCACTGTTCTGACTCCACCTCCATTCTCATGCATGCTGTACGGAGCTCCTTCAAAAGCTCCAGTCTCCAGGTTCCTCCCCGGCTTAATATCCTGCCCTGACGTCCCTCAGTGATGAACAGGACCTGGAAGTGTAAGATGAGTCCCCCCCCCCCAACACCGACCCAGGTTGCTTTTGGTCGTGGTGCTTATCATAGCAATAGAAAGATACACGTGATAGGAATTATTTTTGCATTCAGGTACACGTGCAAAAAGGAAAAAGTTTTGCACCAACACTTACTAGTGACATGCATTGTACATTAAATATACATGGTTATTTTTAACTTGCTTTCAGTGTTCTGTTGGTCAGTTAATCTCATTTCTGCTCATCATGGTTAGTACCTGGTCTGTCTGGTGTGGCTGGTACCTGGTCTGTGTTTACCCTTACTTCTCTGCTTCTTTTGTGCTCATTCCTCAGTTTATAGGAGCATCTAGGAGAGAGAACCTTCTGCATGCTGGCCACGGCCTTATCACTCAGTGTCTTGGTCCTGTGTGTGCTGGGGGTGTGGCTCAGTGGTAGAGTTGGCACAGCACACGGGAGGCCCCAGCACTTATGCTCAGACTCTGAATCCCTGCGTGGTGCCACAGACTTTGCCGAGCCTCTTTCCTTATGTACTTACCCAAGAGTTTTTGTGTCTCTGTGTCAGGATGTGGCGGTATGTCACATGTCCTTGCTTTTCACAGAGTATCCCTAGGGTCCTATAGAACTGTAGAGTTTTAAAAGGTGTATAATTTATTCAAAAGCGTATTTATGGACTTATCGGGGGAGTGGGTCAGAGATCCTGCGCACATACTTCTGCAGCACGCCCCCAGCCATGAATATTCTTACTGAAATGCTTCCTTATCTGAGGTAAGTATGCGTGGCACTTGCCAGTGCTTTTCAGTGGCTCCACTGAACCCTGTTTTCCTTTTTTCCGCAATGCTAGACCAAATAAATGCAGTTTTAATAAGATAAAAGCGAGGCTCCCTTAAGTCTGAGCCTGAACTTTGTTGGAACATTTTCTACTCAATAAACACAAGTGGTTTGCCTATGAAGAATTAATGAGTTTCCCGCTCTGCTGGGAGGGAAAGGCCTGAAATCTTTGATAATGCTGCAGAGACTTTTATGAAAATGACATGCAAATAGTGCCCTGCAGGCCAAGCCGCCTACTGTTTTGAATATAAATATATTGGGAATAAGAAGCAGCACGTGAATGTTAGCGGCAAGAGAGATCGGCACTTGTGACAGGTGCTCTGTGTGGATCACTTTCTGTATCCACAGTGCTACCACTGTGGCTGTCTTGGCCACGTGTGTACTGGTTTCTGTTTGGATGCTAGGCTTCACACAGGCCAGCCCACTCTGCCACCCATCCACAAGTGCACCCTGTGCAAACCCTCATTTCCACTCCCAGGGTGAGGAGCTGAAGACCAGAGAGCTGACTTGCTTTGAGATTTCCCAGCCAGTGAGTGTCGGCACTGGAATTGGAGCCCAGGCCTTTCGACTCTTCATCCCGAGAGCTCTGTACCAGGGCCGGACACCTCTGTAAGATTTGGAGAAAGGACACTCTAGGTTGTGTACGAACTGAGTAACTAAATATCTTTTCTCTCCCTTGACAAATAGCACATACCTGATTCTCCTGGGTTCTGTAAAATTCAGCTAATGCACAGGGCCCTGGGGGCTCGTTTCTTGCCCTGGGATGTTCTGGAAGTTACTGGGAGGACTGGAAGGCTGGGGCTGAAGTGAGGCTCTTCACTTTTTTGTCTTACTGTGGCCAGTGGCTGCTACAGGATGTTAGTTATGATGCCTCAGTTGAGATGGGTACTCATGGGCACTTCATGGGACTAGTTAGGGTTTCCTCATGGAATATCAACTAGGTTGAGGAGAGAAAACCCAGACAGGTGTTAGTTAGGGTTCAGCAAGCATATTAGTTCTCCCATTTTATATCCCATGTCACTGCATCCACCCCTTATATCCCCTGTAACTGCACCCACCCTTCATGCCCCATATAACTGCACCCACCCCTCATATCCCCTGTAATTGCACCCACTCCTCATACCCCATGTAACTGCACCCACCCCTCATATTCCATGTAATTGCACCCACTCCTCATACCCCATGTAACTACACCCACCCATTTCCCCTGTAACTGCACCCACCCCTCATATCCCGTGTAACTGCACCCACCCACTTCACATCTATGTAGCTGTTCTTACCACCTTAAAGTGTGAGACTTCCTCCAATGCTCTTCACCTTTTCACTGAGGCAAGGTCTGCCAATCAACCCAGAACTGGCTGGTGTGGTACCATTGGTCCTGCTAACCAGCCTGCTCCAGGTTTCCTGTCTCCACCTCCCCGGGTTGGAATTCCAGATGAGCTACCATGCTCACTTACACATCTGGTATTTGCACGGGTCCTGGGATTCCAGACTCCTGTCCTTTTAACTACTGAGCCATCTCCTCAGCCCCATCTGTCTAGAATTTTCTGCCTGGCACTCTTTTCTTAGGTTCGGGTATAGTACTTTTTTGAGGGAAAACCAACACTGGATGTAATGTGAGCTCATGCTGCGTTCCCTTAGGAATGACAACAGCGTGTTTTAGCACTGGGCTACTGTTCTCTTTGGTAGGTGCACTGTTCTGATGTCAGTGCAGGAAAGGGTAGCACACTCACAGGTTCTGGATGTGGACATTTTTGGTGGACTGCTATTCGCCGGCTGTATAGCATGGATGACACGAAGGAATTCTCACTTTGCAAATTAGTAAGAAGCTGAATCCTTGTTAGCAGGTGGACACAGGGTACGAATAGTTTACACAAGAAGAGGCACCAGTGAGAAATATCGGAGGCACAGAGCCAGCGTGGAGATTGCTTCTGTCCAGTTAGTGGTGTCTGGCCGTCTGCCAGCCCTTGTTGCGGGAGAGGGAGCTACTTGACTGTCCTTTGGCAGCATGGCCCAACCTCCTTAAGTGTGTGCCTTATGCCCAGAGCATTCCCATCGCAGGAGTTTGTCCTTAGGAGGTTATCGAGTGCTGTGTAGCCATTCCTCTCCAGAGGTGTTATTGCTATCCTTGTAACCACAAACAATTTTAAATCAGTTCTGTGTTTCACAGTCAACCTTGGGTAAACTCATTATGTTGTAGCCATATGGCGGCACAGTGTGAAATTAGAAGTGATGCCGTCCAGGGAGGTGGCACAGGCCAGAGATGAGGCAACCAGAGCTCATTCTATTCCTGTGGGGTTTAAAGCGTTTAATGCTGAAATAATTGAGACTTACAAGGAGCTGCAGAGGTAGGTGTGCATAGGGAAGTCCCACCACTCTCCGCCTCAGAGTAGGCTTTACCTTTCCATGTGCTACTTGTAGGCTCCTTACCCGTCAGCCAACACATCTGAAGGTAAACGAATGACTTAGGTAAACTGAAGAAGAGGGAAGTAATGATACGGGGAAATACTTCACATCACAGAGTCAGCAAGGCAGGAAGTAATGATACGGGGAAATACTGCACATCACAGCGTCAGCAAGGCAGGAAGTAATGATACGGGGAAATACTGCACATCACAGCGTCAGCAAGGCAGGAAGTAATGATACGGGGAAATACTTCACATCACAGCGTCAGCAAGGCAGGGAGTAATGATACGGGGAAATACTTCACATCACAGCGTCAGCAAGGCAGAGTTTCATTTAAAAAATTTATTATTTAAAAATCTTATATTTTATATATATATTTGTGTGTGTATATGTGCCACACACAGCATGTAGGTGGAGGTCAGAGGTCAACTTGTAGGAGTTGTTTTCTCCTTCCACTGTATGGGTCAGTCCTGGAGATTGAATAAACTCAGTTTGTCAGGATTAGGGGAAACAGTTTTACCGACTGAGTTGTCATAGTGATCCTAAATTTTCTTTCTTCTTTTACTTTTTTTTTTTTTTTTTTTTTTTTATTAACTTGAGTATTTCTTATGTACATTTCGAGTGTTATTCCCTTTCCCGGTTTCCGGGCAAACATCCCCTTCCCTCCCCCTTCCTTATGGGTGTTCCCTCCCCACCCTCCCCTTCTTTTACTTTTAATTATGTGTATGTGTGTGGTGGTGGAGGGTTGTGTGTATGAATGCAAGTCCCCATGGAAGCCAGAAGAGGACATTTGATTATTTGAAGATGGAGTTATAGGTCGCTTTAAGGTGCCTGATGTGAGTGCTTGGAATTGAACTTGTGTCCTCTGCAAGAGCTGTATGTCCCTTAACTGGTGATCCCGCTCTCCAACCCCAGGGTTTAAGTAAACATGTCTTCTAAGCTTTTCCTTGCTGTGGATGGGAATCAGCCCAGAAACCAGAGACAGTGTGCAGAGAGTGGGAGTGGAGCAGCAGAGACAGTGTGCAGAGAGTGGGAGTGCAGCAGCCCTCAGTGGGACAGTGTGCAGAGAGTGGGAGTGCAGCAGCAGCCCTCAGTGGGACAGTGTGCAGAGAGTGGGAGTGCAGCAGCCCTCAGTGGGACAGCGTGCAGAGAGTGGGAGTGCAGCAGCCCTCAGTGGGACAGTGTGCAGAGAGTGGGAGTGCAGCAGCCCTCAGTGGGACAGTGTGCGTGCAGAGAGTGGGAGTGCAGCAGCAGCCCTCAGTGGGACAGTGTGCAGAGAGTGGGAGTGCAGCAGCAGCCCTCAGTGGGACAGTGTGCAGAGAGTGGGAGTGCAGCAGCCCTCAGTGGGACAGGGGGCAGAGAGCGGGAGTGCAGCAGCCCTCAGGGGGACAGGGTGCAGAGAGTGGGAGTGCAGCAGCCCTCAGTGGGACAGTGTGCAGAGAGTGGGAGTGCAGCAGCCCCTCAGTGGGACAGCGTGCAGAGAGTGGGAGTGCAGCAGCCCTCAGTGGGACAGTGCAGCAGCAGCCCTCAGTGGGACAGCGTGCAGAGAGTGGGAGTGCAGCAGCCCTCAGTGGGACAGTGTGCAGAGAGTGGGAGTGCAGCAGCCCCTCAGTGGGACAGTGTGCAGAGAGTGGGAGTGCAGCAGCCCTCAGTGGGACAGTGTGCAGAGAGTGGGAGTGCAGCAGCCCTCAGTGGGACAGTGTGCAGAGAGTGGGAGTGCAGCAGCAGCTCTCAGTGGGACAGTGTGCAGAGAGTGGGGGTGCAGCAGCAGCCCTCAGTGGGACAGGGTGCAGAGAGTGGGAGTGCAGCAGCCCTCAGTGGGACAGTGTGCAGAGAGTGGGAGTGCAGCAGCCCTCAGTGGACAGTGTGCAGAGAGTGGGAGTGCAGCAGCCCTCAGTGGACAGTGTGCAGAGAGTGGGAGTGCAGCAGCCCTCAGTGGACAGTGTGCAGAGAGTGGGAGTGCAGCAGCCCTCAGTGGGACAGCGTGCAGAGAGTGGGAGTGCAGCAGCAGCCCTCAGTGGGACAGCGTGCAGAGAGTGGGAGTGCAGCAGCCCTCAGTGGGACAGCGTGCAGAGAGGGGAGTGCAGAGAGTGGGAGTGCAGCAGCCCTCAGTGGACAGTGTGCAGAGAGTGGGAGTGCAGCAGCCCTCAGTGGGACAGCGTGCAGAGAGGGGAGTGCAGCAGCCCTCAGTGGGACAGTGTGCAGAGAGTGGGAGGCGTGCAGCAGCCCTCAGTGGGACAGTGTGCAGAGAGTGGGAGAGCGTGCAGCAGCCCTCAGTGGGACAGTGTGCAGAGAGTGGGAGTGCAGCAGCCCTCAGTGGGACAGCGTGCAGAGGGTGGGAGTGCAGCAGCCCTCAGTGGGACAGCGTGCAGAGAGTGGGAGGCAGCAGCCCCTCAGTGGGACAGCGTGCAGAGAGGGGAGGCAGCAGCAGCCCTCAGTGGGACAGCGTGCAGAGAGGGGAGTGCAGCAGCCCTCAGTGGACAGTGTGCAGAGAGTGGGGAGTGCAGCAGCCCTCAGTGGACAGTGTGCAGAGAGGGGAGTGCAGCAGCCCTCAGTGGGACAGCGTGCAGAGGTGGGGAGTGCAGCAGCCCTCAGTGGGACAGCCAGAGAGTGGGAGTGCAGCAGCCCTCAGTGGACAGCGTGCAGAGAGGGGAGTGCAGCAGCCCTCAGTGGGACAGTGTGCAGAGAGTGGGAGTGCAGCAGCCCTCAGTGGGACAGCGTGCAGAGAGGGGAGTGCAGCAGCCCTCAGTGGGACAGGGTGCAGAGAGTGGGAGTGCAGCAGCAGCCCTCAGTGGGACAGCGTGCAGAGAGTGGGAGTGCAGCAGCCCTCAGTGGGACAGCGTGCAGAGAGTGGGAGTGCAGCAGCCCTCAGTGGGACAGTGTGCAGAGAGTGGGAGTGCAGCAGCAGCCCTCAGTGGGACAGCGTGCAGAGAGTGGGAGTGCAGCAGCAGCCTCAGTGGGACAGTGTGCAGAGAGTGGGAGAGCGTGCAGCAGCCCTCAGTGGGACAGCGTGCAGAGAGTGGGAGTGCAGCAGCAGCCCAGTGGGACAGCGTGCAGAGAGAGTGCAGCAGCCCTCAGTGGGACAGCGTGCAGAGAGTGGGAGTGCAGCAGCCCTCAGTGGGACAGCGTGCAGAGAGTGGGGAGTGCAGCAGCCCTCAGTGGGACAGTGTGCAGAGAGTGGGAGTGCAGCAGCAGCCCTCAGTGGGACAGCGTGCAGAGAGAGGGAGTGCAGCAGCAGCCCCAGTGGGACAGTGTGCAGAGAGTGGGGAGTGCAGCAGCCCTCAGTGGGACAGCGTGCAGAGAGTGGGGAGTGCAGCAGCCCTCAGTGGACAGTGTGCAGAGAGTGGGAGTGCAGCAGCCCTCAGTGGGACAGTGTGCAGAGAGTGGGAGAGCGTGCAGCAGCAGCCCTCAGTGGGACAGTGTGCAGAGAGTGAGAGTGCAGCAGCCCTCAGTGGGACAGTGTGCAGAGAGTGGGAGAGCGTGCAGCTAGCCCTCAGTGGGAAGTCTTTATCAGACCTCTCTGTCCAAGGCTCAGGGATCTGTGCAGAAAAGGAGGCAAAAAGATTCTGAGCCAGAGGTGCTGGATGAGTCCAGGGAAACCCAACAGGATGATCCACATATTAGTTCACAGAGGCTGACAGCAGGCACAAAGGCTGCACAAGTTCAAGCCAGATCAAATCCTAGCACTGAGGAGGGGAAGTGGACACACAAAGTCCCACCCTTAATCAAGAGACTGGAAGATGATCTGTTTTCTCCTGTGCAGTCTGACTGGGTATATCAACCAGTATATCAACTCCAGAGTAGTTGGCCA
The DNA here is from genome assembly GCF_011064425.1 of Rattus rattus. NCBI lineage: Eukaryota > Metazoa > Chordata > Mammalia > Rodentia > Muridae > Rattus > Rattus rattus. Next base: position 255,572,366 of record NC_046154.1, read on the forward strand.
ACACGCACTCTGGGTTGCTTTGTGCACTTTTTGTTTTGTTTTATTTTTTTATCCTTCTGTTTTTGTCTTTTTTTTTTTGTTTTGTTTTGTTTTGATCTTTCTTTTTTTTTTCTTTCTGGGGAGAGGGATCAAAGTATAGTCTATGAAAAAAATTAAAAGTAAAAACATCTTTTAGTTCACTTAAAAATACTGCATATATTTGTGTGTGTGTGCATGTGCATATGCACACATCACAGTGCTTGGATGGAGATCAGAGAACAACTTTAGGGATCAGTTTTCTCCTTTTACCATGTAGATGATTGAACCCAGGGATTGAACTCAGGTTGTCAGGCTTGGCAGACAGCGCCCATACCGGCTGAGCTACCCGTGGTCCCAGGACTACTTCTTCTTCTTCTTTTTTTTTAAAAGCATGCATATGTTTACCTAAATTGCTCTTTATGTCTCTCTCTGCACACCTCTTTCTCTGTCAGAGTCTTGTGTCGGAACCCCAGAGTGGTATGCCAGTTAGGGTGTCTGATGGCAGTGGCTCTGAGGAGTAGGCATTCTGTTGTCTCCTGTGCCTGGAGAGGAAAGGAGGCCGTCGCCTGGACCCCTCCTCACGGAAGCCATCACAGGGCCACTCTTTATCTTCTGCTGTACCAGCCTCCAGAAGTGGTTTCTTTCTTGAGACTTCTCATGACGAGAGGTGACAGAGATATCCAGGCCTCACCTCACCTCTGTTCTAGGACATGCCTGACTCAGGAGCTGAGGTCCTGTTGGCTGAGCCTGTCTGTTTTTGGTGGAAGAGTTACACCCTCGTATATCTCTAAATTGATTAAATCTTTACAGAATTCTTTATATTTGGATAATCAGGGGGAGTGTCTGGTGGAAATTCCTAGTGAAGTTCCCTTGTGCGCTTGTGCTCTGCTAATGAAACACATTTGTGAGCAGTGCCTCAGGAATCCTAGTGTTCCCAGTGGTCTGAGAGGGCTCCTGAGGCTCCTTGAAGGAGAGAGCCAAGCTTCCTGCTCTCAGGGTGGGCCTGAAGGTCCAGACTGTTGTGGGGTATGTGAGCCTGTGTCGCCATTCCTTCATGGGATGGTTCTTAGCCCCGGGTGGCTGGGCATGTAACTGCTGGTAGGGTTGGCTCTTCCTGGGCATGTGGCCGAGGAGCTGGTGCTTTTCTTGACTCACTGTTGGGCTTTCAGCAGAGCTAAAAAAAAAAGCTAATCTTTTGTTTCCCTGTTTTCCTAGCATCCAGCATGTGTATGGAGCTCAGCACCCACCTTTTGATCCGCTGTTACACGGCACGTAAGTGGCAGTCAGTGACCTGCTTCTGCCAGCTCATTGGAGGTTCGGAGGGAGGGGAGATGTTCTCTCAGTCAGCAGATGGCTTAGCCACTTGCTTAGTGAGACACTGCTGCCTGTACATAGTCCCCCTGTAGCTGGGCGGTGGGATGTGGGGGCTGCTGGTCATAGTACCCTGTAGAGGGCAGAGAACTGGCACTCTTGGCTTGAGGGCAGTGTGGCTCCAAACTGTCCTTACGCCTCACTCGAGCCCTTCCTTGGTTGTGCACTCTCCCTGTCCTGGTGTTGGCTTTCCTAAGTACTAGGCCTAGCGCAGTGCTGGTGTGGCCCTCTGGGCTTTCCCCTTCTGTCCTATTTGCAGACTTATACTGGGGCCTATGGTGTGTGGTGAGGCTCCGCGGGATCTCCTATAGTCTGTTCTGTGTGTGTGCAAAGGCCCCGTTCCCTGCAAGGTCCTCTTGCTCTGTACCCCTTAGCTGCCGCCTTAGGAGCGTGGCTGAGGTGGAGGAGCTTGAGAACGTGCTTCCTAGCCTCAGCACCATCTCCGTGTAGGTTTGTGCTGCTCCGCGGCTCTTCACTGAAACGCTTCTCTATCACAGAGAGTGCGCAGTGCCAAGTCCTGTTTTGATGCCCACACTTTGCGTGTTCCTTGGCACCCTCATCTAGATGAAGTGTCCTCTCCCTTGGGATTCTTCTTTTGGCTGAGTGTGCACAGTAAAGACACCTTTGCTTTGTAGCTTGCTCAAGTCCACGCCCAAGGTGCCCACCACCCCAGTGAAGGCCAAGCGGGTCAGCACCTTCCAGGAGTTTGAGAGCAATACCAGTGACGCTTGGGATGCGGGAGAAGATGACGATGAGCTCTTGGCAATGGCGACAGAGAGCCTGAACTCTGAGGTGGTCATGGAGACAGCACATCGTGTCCTGCGCAATCACAGCCAGAGGCAGAACCAGCCCTCACAGAAGAAGCCAGAGCCAGAGCCTCAGCCCATAGCAGAGCCTCCTGTAGCTCCCAGTGGCGACCTTCGCCTGGTGAAGTCTGTCAGTGAGAGCCACACTCCTTGTCCTTCAGGTAGGAATGAAGGGACAGTAGAGCCCTGAAGGATTGGCCTGGAGCAGAGAGGGCCATGTGCCCATTTGCAGCAGGACTCTGGGCTATGAGAGCCTTCCCAGGCCCAGGAAACAGCTGCCTGTGGGCGTCAGGTGGTCTTTTATTTGTCAAGTTGAGGTCATCAAGGCTTATGACTTGTGTGGGGGCCCAAGAAGAGGGCCACTGGGGAGCACAGGAGATGGGAGCTCCCAGGCTTCTTCAGGAAGGAGTCGGGAGTGCCCAAGCATGCCTCCCCTGGTTCTCATCTCATTTCCAGATGAGAACAGATCCATAGTAGCCTACGGCCACCCTGCTAGATTCAGAAAGGGGTTTTTACCTAGCCCGCTTTTCAAAACTGCCTTCTGGGAATTGATGCACTAAAATGTTACAGTATCCTCAGGTGAGAAGCTGGCTTTATTTCATTTGGAACAAATTTGGACAGGGGAACTGTGGTGGCTTTTGAGTTCTCTGAATTCTGATGGGGATTGCACCCTTACTCCTCCTGTCCCTTTAGCCTAGGTAGGGAGCCCTCTAGTGGTGGCATCCAAGAGCAGCAGGAACCTTGGGTTCTGCTGCTCACCCCTGTGCTCATGGAGCAGTGGACACAGCTTCTTAAGCCCCCACAGCTGGCTGGACCATCGAGGGCATTGCTATTGCTGGTGATGGCCCTCAGCACACCAGATGGAGGGGCTGAGAACAGTGAATCACGTGCTGTCTGACTGGGGTCCTGACCAGAAGCACACTCATATCCAGGCAGAGGATGGAACTTGGCGATGTCACATTGTAGCAGCCTCACCAGTACAAGTAAAGTTAGCACTTAGGAAGTCTTGTTACTGGGGAAGTGGTTATGAGCTCTTTGCTGTGTCCTGCAAATCTTGAGCTGAGCATCCTGTATTTGCTCTCAGGGAGAGATTTTTTTTAACACTTAATAATAATAGTGTGTTGTTGTTGTTCATCGTATGACCAGTACCACAGCCAGCCCACAGGATGGTAAATTCTTCCAATTCCTCAGCTTCTAGGAGGGGGTTGTGTTGTTCTTCCTTTATAGATGTAGTACTAGAAAGAACCTGAGCTGCTTACGAGAGGTGGCCTGGGGCTGGGGGTGGGGTGGTTTGAGTGTAGGGTTTGTGGCTCCAGAGCTCCTCCTGTTAGTGCTGCTGCTGCAGAGACCAGGAGTGCTCATCTAGAGATCCCGCCCCACGGGTCAGATGGCAGTATGTTGGATAGTGTGTTAGAGCAGGGTCAGTGTGTGTGTGGTCGTGTGGCAGTATGTTGGATAGTGTGTGTTAGGGCTGGGTCAGGGTATGTGTGGTCGTGTGGCAGTATGTTGGATAGTGTGTTAGAGCTGGGTCAGGGTATGTGTGTGTTACATGGCAGTATGTTGTATAGTGTGTGTTAGAGCTGGATCAGTGTGTGTGTGGTCGTGTGGCAGTATGTTGGATAGTGTGTGTTAGAGCTGGGTCAGGGTATGTGTGGTGTGTGGCAGTATGTTGGATGGTGTGTGTGTGTGTTAGGGCTGGGTCCCAGGGGTATGTGTGGTGTGTGGCAGTGTCTGTTGGATGGTGTGTTAGAGCTGGGTCAGGGTATGTGTGGTCATGTGGCAGTATGTTAGAGTGTGTGTTAGAGCTGGGTTATTGTGTGTGTGGTCACGTGTCAGTATGTTGGATAGTGTGTGTTAGAGCTGGGTCAGTGTGTGTGTGGTCACGTGGCAGTATGTTGGATAGTGTGTGTTAGAGCTGGGTCAGGGTATGTGTGGTCGTGTGGCAGTATGTTGGATAGTGTGTGTTAGAGCTGGGTCAGGGTATGTGTGGTCACGTGACAGTATGTTGGATAGTGTGTGTTAGAGCTGGGTCAGTGTGTGTGTGGTCACGTGGCAGTATGTTGGATAGTGTGTGTTAGAGCTGGGTCAGTGTGTGTGTGGTCACGTGGCAGTATGTTGGATAGTGTGTGTTAGAGCTGGGTCAGGGTATGTGTGGTCGTGTGGCAGTATGTTGGATAGTGTGTGTTAGAGCTGGGTCAGGGTATGTGTGGTTGTGTGGCAGTATGTTGGATAGTGTGTGTTAGAGCTGGGTCAGGGTATGTGTGTCACTGAACATGGTGTGTGGGGCAGAGGTGCTGCTTAGATTTTGCAGTGCCCTAGCAGAGCATTACCCACACCCCCATTGGTGAGGACAGGGAGTCCTGCACTGGAGTTAGTGAGACTTCTGCCAGAATTAGTTACATTGGGAGCTGTGGGAATGTGTGGAGATGTTCTCTTTCTCTACTCAGGGCATGGTCCCTCTTGTCATAGAGTGCAATGTAACAGCTCACCTCTTCATCAGAACAGCTGGGACTGCTTGTAAGGGACTCCCAAGACTAGACCGTGGCTGTTGATTTTTCCTCATATTAGGAAGAAATGTGAGGGACACTGGATCCTTAGCCCAGATTCTAGTCACTCCCTCCTGTGCCTCCCAGATAGCTGTGCTCGACTCTGCCTCCATGGCATGTTTTCTTCTGGCCTCTGTCTTAGTCAGTGTTCTATTGCTGTGAGAGGCACCATGACCAGCAGTGTGTATACGAGAAAGCATTTAACTGGCGCTTGCTGCCATTCAGAGGTCTCCTCTGTTATTGCCATGGTGGGAAGCATGGTGGCATGCAGGCAGGTGTGGTGCTGGAGAGGTAGCTGAGAATTCTACATCTGGATCTGAGGCATCAGGAAGAGAGAGAGATAGGTCTGCCTTGTGCAGTTGAAACCCCAAAGCCCATCCCCAGTGACAAGGCCACACCTACTCCAACAAGGACACACCTCCTAATCCCTGTCAAGTAGCTCCACTCCCTAATGACAACCATTCAACTGTATGAGCTTGAGGGAGCCATTCTTATTCAAGCCACCGCAGCCGTGCATGCTCGAGTGTATGGATAACAGAGGATCTCTGGGGCTTGCTGGCCAGTCAGTCTAGCTAAATCAGTGCGCTTCATGTCCAGAGAAGGAACCTGCCTCCAAACACAGAGTATCGAGGGCTGGGGAAGACACCTGCTGTTGAACTCCAGATTCTACATGCAAGTGCACCTATGTGCATCACAGACACATGTGTACCGACTCCCCATACCATTCTGCTCTTGAACTCCAGGGCTGCTGTGTGGGCTACTCTGAGCGCTTGTCTGTAGGGCCTTAGGTAGACACCAGCATGTTGAATTCGATGTTTCCTGGAGCTCACTTTTGACTACAAACTGGTTTGTGGCTTCTGAGAGTAGAGGCTGCTGGGTGGAGTTAGACCTAGCAGTCAGGGACCATAGAGCCTCATGTCTTCGATTCCTGTGGCTCTGTGTTGAGTTCCTGGTTCCTCTCTGTGCTCTTCCTAGCCAGGTTCCAGAACGGATTGTGTCATCTCACTTCCCCCCTCAAGACTCCTTGAATCCGCAGGGTTTTGGAGGCAGCAGCTAAGGAGACCCTGAGAGAGGGAGGGGGTGCCTGTCTTGTCTGTGAAGGCTCCTGCCTGCTTTTCTTTGTCCCTGTATGCTAGGACTTGGGGTGGGTGGAGGGGCACTGAGTGAGATGTGCTCTGGTCATGGCCAGGTCCTCTTGAGCCTCCTGGTCACTTACCTGTTATCCTCAGTGCTTTTGTGGCATCGTCCTTTCCTTTCCTGGTAGAATAGTGGCTTGCCTGCTGAGTACACCTGGTGACCCATTAAACCGACTCCTGTGCTGGCCTGTTCTACCTTCCAGGCCTGTGGATATCTGGAGGCCACAGAGAAGTGCTTTAGACCTTGCTGGCTGTCACAGTGTGATCATGTGCAGGTGTATCTGTCTTTCTGGTGAATAGTACTTCCTCAGTGACTTAGTGTTGGTGCTGAATGATGATGAGGAGGGGCAAACTGACCAGATGGGCCAGGGAGTAACATAGTGAGCACATGGCACATGGGTAAAGGGAGAAAGGTGTGGTCAGGAGGCCAAGGGCCTATGCTAACCTTGCCTTCTGTTCTTCTATAATTTCTAGAGAGCACCAGTGATACAGTCCCTCTGCAACGGTCCCAGTCTCTTCCCCACTCGGCCACTGTGACACTGAGCGGGACATCTGACACTCATGCCCTTGGTGGCTCAGCCCTGAGTAAGAGAGAGACTTCTCGACTGGACAAGTTCAAACAGCTGCTTGCTGGCCCCAACACAGACCTTGGTGAGTCCCTGAGAGTGGCTTGTCTGTTTCTTACAAGACCAAAGGTGTCATAACTGGTTACACACATGCCACATTGTGTTTTCATGACATTGAGTCCCTAAGATGCTGTAGTTGGGCTGCTTAATTCCTTTAGACATGCTTGCTAACATATTCCGAACACAGTTTCCTGATATGTATGTGTGTGTGTGCAGATATATATTTTCCTTTTTTCTTAATGCTACAGTATGCTTTTCCTACTGGGTCCTCAGGGGAAGCCCTTAGAGGCCTGGCAAGTGGCTATCCTTGTTCTTCATAGACTGTGGGTGATTGTGACTGTGACATCTGGGGGATGAGGTGGGGGTGACTACTATCCTTAACCACTGAGTTTGTCCTTTGCAGACTTGAGACTAGGGATAGTGTGAGTGTGACAGGTAAGGCCCAGGTGGGCAGTGAGGAGAGAGAATGGTCATGGGGTGAATTCCTGTAAGTTGCTTGGTCGACTGCCGTACCTGTGTGGACACTGGCCAGTCTCCAGGACACTTGCTTTCATGATCGTGTGGTAGAATTGCCATCTGATAACTTGTTCTTTCATTTTCACAGCCTGCATTTCTGAATGAACTCAAGGATAGGTGTTTATTAGGGACTGAGTTTTCTGAGGGCCAGGAGTGGTCCTGGCCACGGGATCACTCATAGGAGAGAAACATTTTTTTGAACATAAAAGATATAGGCAGTGCCAGAGTAGCACGCTACGAGCTGAGGAGGTGCAATGCCCATGTTTGTCAGGAGGTGGCGAGTGGGGCCTGTGGATGGGCCGCAGGAAGCTGAGCTGTGAATTTGGGAAGCTTTAGGGAGGATGGCCAGGTTTTCTGTTCAAGGCTGGAGCAGGACATCTTAGGTCTTAGTCTGTTCAATGGAATTTTTCTCTTAGCTTAGTAACTTATTTTTCCTTCTTGAGTCAGGGTCTCCCTATGTAGTCCTGGCTGTCCTGGAACTCACTATGTAGATTGTGCTGACCTTGAACTCAGAGATCTGCTTGGCTCTTCTGAGTGCTGGGATTCACCATCATGCCTGACTTTTAATTATGTTTAAAAAAAATCAGTAGCACATGCCTGTGTCAGAATGTTACGAAGCACAAGAGGATCAAGAGTGAAAACCAGCCTCTGCTCTCCTGTTTCAGGAGCCTTGTGTCAGGGGTGGTCTGTGTGCATTGCTCCAAACATTATGTATGTAACTTTGTACTTAGGAACAGCCTCCAGGATAGAGCGAGCAGCTTCTACAGACACGTCAGTTTGCATTTTACCCATTCACCACTCTCGTCTGTGCTTGTGTGTGAACCGCTTGAGAGTATGGCGGAGACATCCTTCCACTTCCTCCCAAGAGCTTTGCTGTACACTTCCTAAGAGCACAGGAGTCAGTTTATTCAATGTAAAGAAATGTAGCCTTGACACAGTGCCGTTTACCTTGGGAGGATGCATGGTGCTCGTTCACCTTTTCTAGCTGTACCCCAGAGTGTTCATTATATCTCCTGGTTCCTTGTCCACAACCTGGAGCTCATCGGCACCCTCCCCACAGTCCTCTCTGCCCTGATATCTCTGTGAGCCTGGGATGTTAGTTTCCCCCGCGTGTGCACTTCGATCCTGACACAGTCAAGGTGGCAGGCAGTTGTTTGTCAGGGTCCCTCTGCTTGTGTGTGTCTGAGGCTTCCTTGTGATTAGGTCCAGGGGAATGGCTCTCTCTTAGCAGGAGCACCATGCTGGGATGTGTGTTCTCACCCTTTCCTCATGTCTCAGAACCTAAGCAGCAGTCTGTAGAGTGGTTCTTGGAGACTGTGCACTTATGCAGTGCTTTTTCTTCATCCACCCAGATGGACATCCCGGTCCACGCCTTACTTTTTGAATTTAGATGTATTTACACAGTAGGCATAGGGAGCCACATGCCACTCTATGGGTGCCCCACAGTTTATTTCATAATACTGTACTGAGGGGGATGGAGGCTAGCACTGACCTTTTGTTTCTATAGCCCAGGACCTTGTACAGATAAGGCAGGAGTTCCTGAACATCTGCCATGTTGATGATGGTGTCTGTGGAGCAGTTCTCACCTGGGGTGGGGAGGAGACTACAGACGGTGGCGTTTTTAGGCTTGGCATAGAGCTAGGTGGGTGGAAGTTAGTTCCCTTCACCAAGATAGGAAATTAGGGTTTTTCATACAAAAGGAGCAGAATCTCCTAGTTGAAATTGGAATCCTGTTTCTGCCTTTCTAGCACACCGCGCACCTGTGCTTGCTGGACAGGGGCTGTCAGCAGCAGGGTCCTAAGTGGATCTCATGGAATATGTAGGGAGGAGGCTGATCCCAATATGCTTGTGACAAGAGGCTCTGGAGTCGGCCATCTGGGTGGAGACCTTGAGCAGGCGTGGGAACTTGTGATCCTGGTTGTTCAGTGTCCTTGTCACCTGTAAGGTGTGCCTGGAGCTGGACTGAGACAGTGCATAGACCACTAGAGTGCTGGCCATAGTAAATGCCCATGGACACTGATTATCACAGTATGGGCCCTTGGTGTTCTGTGATGCGTGTGAGTTGTTTCCAGACATTTTCCTGGTTATGCCCTTTGTTTTATGCCATAGGCATATGGCCAGGTGGCCAGGAGATAAGTTGATGAAAATGGGTTTGCTGGATGGCAGGATCTGATTCAGCTCTGGGCAGTGGCTAGACTCTTCTTGTTGTCTTGCCACTATGGCAGCATTAGAAGTCAAATTGTACTTGCAATAAAGCTTCCAGGGCTTATGGGTCAGCATGTGTATGTAAGGGTGAAAGGTCAGATGTAAAAATCAGGCCCTTTGTCAGGTTGCTGTGATTATGGTTTTATTTTTTCTTTAAGAATTCTGTTTGAATGTTTAAAGCCAAAAAGTTAAAACCATTTGCTTTCAAAGATAAACAATTACTGGATTTGTATTTAGTGGCAAGAGAAACATAGCCTGTAAATTGCCTGTTTTCCTAAGGCCTTTAAGGTAGCTCTGAGGACAGTGGAATACATTATCCTCCCATTACATAAAAACCAAAGTGGTAAATATTTGCCGAAGCTGGAGAAGCAAATCGCTGATGTGCGAAGGACCAGCAGAAATGGCTCTACCTGCTGAAGGCCTGTGCCAGCATTCGCTGCTCTTTGTGTAGCTTATGCTCTGTGATGAGCCCAGGGATGAAAGTGGCAAACAGAACTTAACAGCTCACTCCCCTCTTAGCATCAACTCAATATTTACTCACACAAAGCCTGCCTGCTTTGAAGCCTGGGAAAATGACACTTGGAGGCATTCATGTTCATCACGTGTGTCTGCTGATCGGGAGTAGCATTTGGAATATGCAAAATGTGATGTTTCCTGAGGGCTGCTGAGGGACTGCTACACTGCACTGCGCCCCCTGTGGGCAGGCTCTGCAAAGCTCAACACTAGAGAGCTGTCTGCCAGCAGAACAGAAGATGTCCCCTTTGCTCTGAGGCCTGAGGCAGGCACAGAGCTATGGTCTTGGGTACCCAGGTTATCCACTCTGGGCTTGAGGATGGAAATGTGTGTAGAGAGGGAGGAAGGCATGAATGAAGTATGGAGTCATGTTTCCTGGAAGCATGGCTTTGAGTAGATGCCCCTGAACTCCTTTGACTTGAGGGCTACTTTGCAGGGTCTGTGACAATAGAGACCACCCCAGCATGGGTGCTGGCTGTGTCCTTACCTCTCTTTGTGACAAACTCACTGAGTATCTCACCTCAGAGGAGAGAGGGAGATCCAACCTCCCTTACAGAGTTCTTGTGAAGGCAGGAGGTAATTTACGCTTCCAGCCAGAGGGGAGAAATAGGGATCCAGACCAGCATAAGCCTTGCCCTCAAGGATCTGTCAGTCTAGTCTGGGGAAGATGGACAGACGCAAGCCCACACTGATACCCCAGGGATGCTGAGAAGGCGGTGAGCACTCCTGGAGAGGAAGCAGTGCTGAGGATAACTGAGGTGCTGCTGGCCAGCAGGTGGTCACCAGAGACCCTTTGAGATGAGCATGTTTCTGCTGGACCTTATGTGGAGAGAGGCTAAGTATGGAGGAAGACATGCCAGGGAGAGGAGCCAGGGTGCAAAGGTCCTGTGCCTCAGCTGTTTGAGGAGTAGGGAGGAGGTGCTGAGGTTGAGAGGGGTGGGGAGAGGGGCAAGTAGAGTAGGAAGGCACTCAGGGCTCATGGGTTCAGGAGGAGGCACACAGCTTTTGTTGAACTCAGTGTGAAGCTGCAGGATGCTCGGAACCCTGTAGAGTAAAGCTTGGAAGGAAGCACCTGAGGGCTTCCCGCAAGAGGTGGCAAGTAGTCTTGGCCTAGGTGAATTTCTGGGCTAATTGGCAAGGTGTGGAGGGGGAGGAGAGCAAAGATGGTTACTGGGGGGAGGAAGCCAAGCCAAGGGTCTTGGCCTTGGATGTGGTGGGTGATTTAAGTACTGCCTGGTGAACCTGATCGGCTGCACATGAAGCAGGGACCGGAAGGAGAGGGCCACACCGTAATAGCTTAGAGGCCAGAGGCAGCAAGAATGTGAGACCTGGTGGCCCAGACACAGCACTTCTCAAAAGATCATTTCACCAGAGGGAGCAAATATTGATCCTTTGATACACTGAGGAACTGCAGACCAGTGCCATGGCATCTCAGGATTCATATGTCTCTGTCCAAGCCCATAGCAGCCCGTGTCTGTCCCTTATTAGTGCTGACTGCTCAGGAGACAACCTTTCAGTGAGCAGAGCAGGGCAGGATAGGATGAGGTTGGCTTTGGGCTCTGTTCCCCGCCTCCAGCATTCTTAGTGCTCTTTGCAGGACAAAAGTTGTGTCCTCTCCTGTGGTCTTGCTGAAATAGTTAGCATCTGGTCTAGAAGAGGTTGGCCATGGCCGTCCTGGGATGGCTTGGAAAAGCCATTCCATATCACAGGCAGCTGGCCAGCCAGTGTCCAGTGTTCCCCTCTAGTAGCCAGAGACAGATAATAGCAAGATGCCCTTAGTTGGGTTTTGTTGGGTGTTAGAGAAGGATGTGTGTGTGTGTGTGTGTGTGTGTGTGTGTGTGTGTGTGTGTGTGTGTGTGAGAGAGAGAGAGAGAGAGAGAGAGAGAGAGAGAGAGAGAGAGAGAGAGAGAGACTGTCTGTGTTCAGCATGATGATGCTGTGAGAGGGACAAAGCAAGAAGTAGCAAATTCTTGCCCCAGATGTCATCAGGGAAAGTTGTTTTGAGCTACTAACACGCAGGGATCCGACGCATAGGAAGCACATTCTCCTGTCCTACCATGGCTCCTTGTCCACTGCACCTTCATATATCAAGGGCCCAAGCAGCACTCAGTTGCAGTAAATGGTTGTTGTGAACATATCAGTTCAGCTCAACCACAGTACAGTGATGCGTCCGTTAGGCAGGGGCAGGGCTCACTAGCCATAGGCTCCTGGCCACCTCTGCTGGCTGTCTTTGTTCCCCAGCCCCGTTGGCTTGTGTGCTCCCACCTGGGTCAGAAGCTCCGCCTCTTCTCTGCATGTCTTACCGTAGCGATTCTGTCACATCGCTAATGACAATGTGACTGAAAGCCGGGAGCACTGAAAAGATGGGAGATGCAGCAAAACCAAATGGCCACTGCGTGCTCCTGTTGTTCTGAGGCGGCATGCTCTTTCTTTCTTTTTTTTTCGGAGCTGGGGACCGAACCCAGGGCCTTGCGCTTGCTAGGCAAGCGCTCTACCACTGAGCTAAATCCCCAACCCCTCGGCATGCTCTTTCTTACCCTCTCGTTAATTCCCAGTCACTTCCTGCCTAGCCTTCGAATGCCAAGAAGGCCTCCCCCATCTACAGCTTCACCTACAGCCCCGGGAGGTGTCTGAGACCTAGATAATCATACCGGTTCCTGACTCAGCTGCAGTTCCACCTTTGTTTCCCTGTTAGTGACATTTCCATGGCTGGATGTGACATTTGACTGACATGCGATGTCACTATATTTAAAACCATCAAACTTAACAAATATGGCCTTGCACGAGGTAGTCGTTTCATTACTAACTACGGCTGGGTGTATCTTCTGTGCAGTAGGGTATTGTTCAAAGCTCTTTGAGGTAACTTGTTTCTGGGGATGGTGAGCTTTGGTATGTAATCTTCAGAGAAATATTAAACAGTGTTCACAGGCCACTGAGTAGTTTTAAACAGGCAGGCAGCCTTAATGTTTGGCCTTTTTTCTCAGTGTTTCTTTTGAAGCTTAGGATGCTAAATAATCATGCAATTAAGAGACTACAGGATCACGGAATCAATGTGAAATTGTCCTCTACTTGAGGACAGAAGAATGGAGGGGTGCTTAGGAACCGCAGGAGTCCCTTGTCCCCTGTTCTCGGCAGTGTGTGTGTGTACCTATCACTTGTGTGCCTTTAACAGTATTAGAGTTTGTGTCTCTGTGCACTCTACACACTGGGCCTCCTGCAGGCTGTGGCTGAGGCACATGTCCTTATATTCTAGGGACTGTACAGGCATGTGCAGAGAACAGTCTCGGGCAGTGCCAGTGAAGTTACTGGAGTCATGACACGTCAGCTTATCCCCTGCCCAGTGTTTTTAATGGTTACCAGTATGCCTGACTCACCAGTTGACATAGGCTGCTTTGCGTTAGGGGGTACCAAAGGAGAGGCTTTTCTGAAGATAACAGAAAACCAGACCCAGAGGCTTTATGTATATAGTGCTGTGTTTTTCTCTGGACTGTGTCTGGACGGGAGTTAATGAATCTAGTTCAGTCATGCCAAGGATCTTCCCTCCAAGTCACTTGTCCTCTCATTCATGGCCACAAGGTGGCGATCATTATCTTGTGTCTGTATCCTTGAGTCAGAAAGGCAGACTTGAATTGTTTAATGTATTTTGTTGACATAGATTCATGGTACAGTGGTGATGGTTTCATAAAGACGTTGTCACCGAAGTACCACTGCCCTTTCCCCCTATGGCATTCCTTTCCCAAACACTGCCACTTCTACTGTCACAACGCCATAGGTGTGTAAGGATGATGTCAGTATCTGTGTGAAATCTAGGGCCTGCTAATGAGAGCAGATGTGCGGCATTGGTTTTGCCCCTGAGTTGACTTATTTTACTTAACACAACCCTCAGTTGTACCTGTTTTACTGCAAGTGACATCACCTCACTCTCCCTTATGGCTAAGTAAAACTCCATGTATGTCTGACTGTGTATGACTCTGTGTGTGTTTGTGTGTGTGTGTGTGTGTGTGTGTGTGTGTGTGTGTGTGTGTGTGTGTGTCCCACTGTCTGGTCCACTCTCTTGTAGAAGGATTTCTGTTCAGATTCGGTAGTCTGACTGTCTTTAGCACTGCCATAGTAAATATAGATCTCCAGTTAGTTCTGTGCTGACTTAGAGCCCTGTAGGTATTCATACCAGAGTGATTGATTAGTGGGTCACAGTGTGGTTCCAGTTTCAGTTTTCTTTGAAGAATCTCCATATTGATTTCCATAGCGACTGAACTTGTTTACACTCCAGTGGCACCTGTGTGGATTCCCTTTTCCCTACATCATCTCCAGCATTTGTGGCCACCCGCATTGCCACTCTCTTAGTGACGGCCATTCTGACCAGGGAGAGAAAGAATGTCACTGTTGTTTAGTTTGTATTTCCCTGATGGCCAAGGCTTTTGGACTTTGGTTTTCATTGGCCAGAACTTAATCTTTTTGAGGTCTGTTTTGTTAGTCCATGGCTTGGCATTTTGGTATCTAATCTGTTGATGTTTTTAGACATTGTAGATATTCTCTCTCTGCCACGTGTGCAGCTGCAAAGATTTCACTCAGTCACTGCCTCTGCAGTGCAAGCTTCACAGTTGCCCGCACGCTGACTGTCGTGCCCTATTCTCTGAGCTGTTAAGAGTCCTGCTCAGAAAGTCCCTGATCACTGCCAATGTCTGTGTGTGTGTGTGTGTGTGTGTGTGTGTGTGTGTGTGTGTCCTTCATCTGGTTTTGGTAGCAGGGTAATGCTTGAGTTTGAGGCATTCCTCTTTTCTAGTTTGCAGAATAGTTTGAGAAAGATCGCTGTTATTTCTCTAAAGGCCCGATAGGATTCTACAGTGAGTCCGTCAGGGCCTGGACTTACTTTATTGTTGAATGGGAGGTTTTAAATGACTGCATCCCGTTTGTGGCTTGCTGCAGATCTGTTTCTATTCTTTATCCTACCTCACTGTGACTTTGGCAGGTGACAGTCCTTTACAAAGTTACCCTTTGCTTTAGATTTTCCTAGTTCAGTATTCTGTTTCTTATTTTTAAAAATCTGTTTCTTTTTTAAAGTACTTGATGTGTGTTTGTGTGTGCATGTGCGTGCTGCAAGATGCCAGGAGTTGGTACTCTTCCTCCTCTTTACCTCATCACCACTTCGTCTTCTTCCTCGACTTCCTCCTCTTCCTCCTCCCCTTCCTGTTCTCTCTTCTCTTCTACATGGATTCGGGACCCAACTCAGGTTGTTGGGCTTGGCTGCAGGCGCCTTTATCTTGTGAACCATCTCTTCGGCCTGGAATATGTGTTGAAGGTATGTTTTTTCTGAATTTTTGTGGGTATCATGTTTTCTTTTCATCTGTAATTTTATTAATTTGGGTCATTCTTTTGGTTTGCTTAGCTCTAAGGTTTGTCAACTTTGCTTATTTTTTTCAAAGAACCAATTCTTCATCCCGTTGATTTTTTTTAAAATTTCCATTTCATTAATTTTTGCCCTCATCTTAATTATTTCCTTACAGCTTCTGCTTTTGCATTTGGCCGCTTACTGGTGATCGGGTGGCTGTATATAGCTTTTATTTGTTGAGGCATGCTTCTTCTACTTCTGCTTCTCTGGGCTTGTATCATGGAGGCATGATGAATATTAATATTGTTGAAGGCCTTTTCTGCATCAGTTAGATGATTATGTGATTTCTGTCCTTGGGTCTACGTATGCGTTATTTTGCATGTATTGATTTGCTTATGTTGACCTGTCTTTACATCCCTGCAATGAGGTCAACTTGATCATGGCGAATGATCTTCTACGTGCATTGTCGAATTGTATTTGCTGTGTTTTATCCTCGTCAGTGTTCTTTATGTTATCTCAGTTAACACTGGTAGGTAATGTGCCTTAGAAAGTTACCCATCTCTTTTAAAAATGTCCAGTTTAGCATTTTTATTTTGTACTTTCGAAAATCTCTTTTAATGTTTTAATATGTGTGTTTGCTAAACAAGGAGAAATTCTGATTCCATGTTCATTCATGAAAGTAGGCTGTAAATTTTCTGTGCATGTGTTTCTGGTTTTGTGATCAGGGTGACACTGGTGACATTGGCATCACCGAGAAGTTTGGTACATTCCTTTCTTCCTGCTTTACTGAGTAGCTTGAGAAGCACGCACGATGGCTCTGTGGAGTCTGGTGGAGTTCAGTGTGAATCCGCCCGCATCCGGGCCTTATTGTTAGTTGGGAGACTTTACTCCTGCTTCAGTCTCACTGATGATTGTAGATTCATTTAAGCTGTTTATATCTGTGCTTTTGAGAGGTCACATCTGTCCATAGCTACAATTTCCAATTTATTGGAATAGAGGTTTTCAAAGTATGCCCTGGTGACCTAATGAAGTTCATTCGTGTCTAGTTTAATGTCTTCTTTGTCATCTCTCATTTTACTAATTTGTGCCTTCTTACTCTCTTGATTAGTTTATCTAATGGATCGTCAATCTTGTTTATCTTTTCCAAAAGCCAACCGTCACCGCTAGTAATACATTTGCTTCTCTTTCATTGCTTCTGGCCCTCATCTTTATTATTTCTTCCTGCCTACTGTGTTTGGATTTGGCTTGTTCTTGCTTTCCTAAGTTCTTTATTTTTATTTCATTTTATATCTGTGAGTTTTTTACCTGCATACATATCTGTGTGCCATGTTCATGCCTGGTGCCCATGGAGGCCAGAAGAAGGCATCAGATTTCTTGGACTGGAGTTACAGACATTTGGGAGCCACCATGTAGGTGCTGGGATTCAAACCTGGGTGCTCTTAACTGCGGAGCCATGTCTCCAGCCCTTTTTTCTGAGTTTTTAACAGGTGTCATTAAGTTATTTATTTGAAATCCATGCAATTATTTTTTTTTAAAAATCAGCTGTATTAAACTTTCCCCTTAGAACTTCTTTCACTGCACCCATAGTGCACCTATGAGTTTTTACAGCTTTACATTTTAGGAATGTAAATTTCCCTCCCTTAATTTACTGATTGTAGGATGTGTCAGTCTCATGGATGCCCCTGTCTGTTTGCAGTTTCTCTTGCTGTTGGTTTCTGCTCTGTAGTCTGTGGTGGTCAGATGGACTGCAAGGAATTATTTCAGTTTTCTTGTTCCAGCGTCTCCACACCCTGATAGTCTGTCTTCCACTTGATCTGTTTTATTGGTGAGGTCTCCCCTGATTTATTTTTGACTTACTTCAATTTGAGTTTTCCAGTATTTATATCTACTGAACTCATCTTTCATTTGCTCTATTGACATCTTTATTTCATCCAGCGGTTTGTATTGTCTTTGAATTCATTCAGGAGTTCGTGTCTCTTTGATTTTTGCCAACATTCTTCAAACCATTCCTTTGAATTCCCTGGCATTCGTCTGATTCATTCTCACTGAAGTCGGTTGTGTAGTTGGAGGATTCCCATCGCCCTGACTTTGTGATTCTGCACTGGACTTGTCCATCTGGGGTTTGGTTGTTGGTTGGGTCATTATTTGTTTGTTTTTTGTTTAATTTTTTTGTGGTGCTGGAGAGCAACCAAGGCCTCCCTGCTGAGCTATGTGCCCAACCCCAGGCCTTCTTCCTGTCACCTGCATGCTTTGGTTGAGGCTTGCCTGTCTAGGTGGAACGAACTTATAGTCCTCTGCATGCTGTCCAAGACTGTTACTAGACTGGTAGGCTTGTAGCGCCTCAGTGACAAACATGAGGTTGCCCATGGTGTTGGTTTCTGCCTTGAACAGCAGGGGTCAGCCTTCCCTTAGTCGTTGTTGTCCAGCCCTTAGCCAGGGATCACTTCTGAGTGTTCTTCCCAGCTTCTTTTTCCCTCAGGTTGCTGTGTGGTCCAGCTGTCCCAAGGCTCTGCTGTGGCTTTGCCTACACATGTAGTTACCTTATGCCGGGTATGTTCTTGTTATCAGTGCTGTCTCAGCTTGAGCAGGATTGCAGGTGCTCCATGGCGCTGTGCTTCTCTGGGTCTCACTTTCTAAGTGGGTGGAAGGGATCCCCACCGAGTTTCAGACAGGAAGCTCTTGTGAGGTGCTGTTTGACTGTTCTGGGGTGCATCTCCCAGTGGGTGCAGTGTGATTAGTTCTCAGATTCTTTCAGGATCTGCTGCCTTGACCCAGTGATGATGTAGCTTACAGTGTGTTTTCTGCTTCACTGGCTTGTTGGTCTCTCTGAGAAAACTTGGTTTTCAGTATTTTTGCTTACAGGGTTTTTGTTCCTTTTGTCTACTGGCCCTGGGCAGGAGCAGGGGGCTCTCCCCTTCCTGCTTCAGTCCACCATTCTAGATCATAGTCTGTTATATCTGTGTTCATCTAATCTCCGCAGTCCACTTCGTACTGTGTTGCTCTTCCTTACCTGACTATGAAGGCTCAGATTCCTAGGGACATCAGAGTGCTGCCTGTCCCTACTCTGCCACCCTCTGCCCTTGCCTAATAGAGGAAAGCAGACTTTTGAGCTAAGTATGGACGTCCCAGCTATCAGGAGTGACGTTGGTGATGGTCATACTGGTGAGGATGTGGTAATCAAGTGTCAATGGGGATGACAGAGAAGATGATGGCAGTGCTGTGGTGACGGTGCTGATGGTGACAGTGCTGATGCTGACAGTGCTGATGGTGACAGAGCTGCTGCTGACAGTGCTGATGGTGACAGTGCTGATGTGACAGTGCTGATGGTGACAGTGCTGATGGTGACAGTGCTGATGTGACAGTGCTGATGACAGTGCTGATGGTGACAGTGCTGATGTGACAGTGCTGATGGTGACAGTGCTGTGGTGACAGTGCTGATGGTGACAGTGCTGATGACAGGCTGATGATGACGGTGATGATGGACGGTGCTGATGTGACGGTGCTGATGGTGACGGTGCTGTGGTGACGGTGCTGATGGTGACGGTGCTGATGACAGAGCGGTGCTGATGACGGTGATGATGGACGGTGCTATGCTGACGGTGCTGATGGTGACGGTGCTGTGGTGACGGTGCTGATGTGACGGTGCTGATGCTGACGGTGCTGATGGTGACGGTGCTGATGGTGACAGTGCTGATGACAGAGTTGATGATGACAATGATGATGGACAGTGCTATGCTGACAGTGCTGATGGTGACGGTGCTGATGTGACAGTGCTGATGGTGACAGTGTGGATGGTGAGTGTGTGTCTGTGTGTCTGTATGCCTGTGTTGTATATTGTGTCTGCTGATTCTGTTGTGTGGGTGTGATGTCCGGGACAGGCTTTCTGATGCAGCCTCAGATGCTGTTGAAATGGTCTCGGAGGGAAACGTTCACAGTGCCCAGTGCTTGACAGCAGAATAACACTTTCTCCAGATGAGGAATTCCAAACAGGTGGCGAGTGTGAGGCTGCTGTCACAGAACACTGCCCTGGACGTGTGTGGGGGGCTCATAGGACCCACATGGCTGTCCAAGATCAGGGGTGGGCTAGGGGATTTTCTGGTGATGCCTGTCCTCTTCGTTGAAGATGGCACTTAAAATTTGTCCCCACATGGCTCTGCTTTTGTGTATGTACAAACAGATAGAGAAAGAGACCAAGGATGGAGAGAGGACAGTGCTAGAGTTAGAGAAAGAGAGAGGGAAGAGGGAAAGAGGGGGGAAAGGAAAGAGGGAGAGGAAGAGGAGGAAGAGAAGTGAGAGTGCCAGAGTTAGTGATAGAGACAGGTAGGACGGAGGGAGAAAGCTCGAGTTAGAGAAGGAGGAGAGAGAGGGAGAGTGGAAAGAGCTAGAATTAGAGAGAGAGAGAGAGAGAGAGAGAGAGAGAGAGAGAGGCAGAGAGAGAGGCAGAGAGAGACAGAGAGCGAGAGAGACAGAGAGACAGAGACAGAGAGAGAGAGAGGCCGAGACAGAGAGCCAGAGAGACAGAGACAGACAGAGAGACAGAGACAGAGAGACAGAGAGACAGAGACAGAGAGACAGAGAGAGAGACAGAGAGCGAGAGAGACAGAGACAGAGAGACAGAGACAGAGAGAGAGACATGGGGGGGAGGGGAGGGGGGAGGGGAAGGGAGGGGAGAGCAGGGGAGGAGAGGAGAAGAGAGAAGGAATCCAGTTAGTGAGAGATAGCTGGTACGAGTGAGTTATACTTGGAGGTGCCAGCACTGTCCCCTAGAGGCCCACCCTCATGACCTTGTTTGGCCCTAGCCCTGTGTCACAGTGGGAGTTGGGCTTTACTATGTGCCTTTTGAAGGACACACTTCAATCTACAACAACTAAGACCTTTTTTAACCCATGATGTTACCCACATATTTGTTTTAGTTTCTCAAGTTGGTATAAACGGCACAGGTCCTGCTGTACTATGCCTGATACCAACAGGGTTGCCTGGTCATTGTCCTGCTTCTTAGAGCCTCCTTAGAGCTCCCGTTCCATCCCCTGTAGAACAGGTGATGGTACGTAGTGCAAGCTCCTGGAGGTGCAATGAGACCCCTCAGGGAGTGGTTAGTGAGGAGCCACCCGACCTGTTTCCTATGCACCCCCTCCCCGTCCTGCTTTCCCGTGGAGGCTGTCGGGGAGGAATGCTGTGATTTGCGTTTCCCTTTTTAAACCTTCTTCTCTGCTTAATGCCATCATAAGCTTTTCCATGTTACCACTTCCTCTTCAACTACCACTTAGAACTTTAAAAACTTTATTTAATGTGTATGTTGTGTGAGTTCATATACACTGTGCGAATACAGAGGCCCAAAGAGACCAGAAGAGGGTGGGAGGTTTCCAGGAAAGTGGACCAGGTCTAGCACTGGACCCAGGACCCAGCCAGTGCTTTTAACTGCTGAGCATCTCTCCAGCCCCTCTCGCCGTCCTTTTTTAAATGGCTACACAATGTTTTGAAAACGATCTTTATGTAAAATCGGTATTAAAATTGCATATCCATCTGAAGCAGCATTTTATTTTTATGCTTGATCAAGACCTTGACATGTTTTGTGGTCTTCAGAATCATGACTTAAACTGCAATAACAGGAATGCTACTCACTGACATTCTGGACGAGGAGGGGGAGGCGAGGCCTGCCAGAGTCTAGGGAATGGGGATGCCTCCTTTTACTTTTGATTCACTAATTATTTTAATTGAAAAGCTGCATTGCAATACAGCGTTAGAGAATTGGAATGTTCCCGAAGGGCCCACACAGTGACTGCTCTCCCTCTGCCATGCAGCAGCCACCTTGGGTCTTGTCTCTTCTTAGGAGGAGGCGTGGCTAACACCCTGTCTCCCTCCTACTTGTTTAGAGATACAAATGGCAGCATGTAGGTGTTCTGTACTCACTCCTTACTTAGACGGTCCAGGAGCCTGGGGACAGGAGGCACCCAGCATGCAGCTCACTCAGCCTCCTGTCTGCTCACCAGTTTCAAAATGCCACAGGAGCCGATCAGTGCTTGAGAAAATACTTTTTTTTTTTTTCTTTTCTTTTTTTCAGAGCTGGGGACTGAACCCAGGGCCTTGCACTTGCTATGCAAGCGCTCTACCACTGAGCTAAATCCCCAACCCCGAGAAAATACTTTTTTATCAAAGTCCATGTAACATTAAAATAACACACAACAGGCTATCTGAGGGCAGACAGGTATACACCCCCACCTCCCAGTGGCCACCTCCTTGAATGGCTGTCCTGCAGAAGATTGACAACTGGTCCCTCATCTGAAAAGGTTTCTGTAATAGTTATGAACCTAAGCACTTCTCATTTTTACTATTGAATGAAGAGAGGGCCCTTCCTGTGTCTCTGGGGTAGCCTCTTCAGGTGCTCCCCATGATCACAGAGCTCTTTTTGTCAGGATCCAGGTACCCACTTGAAAGTGGTTTGTCAACTCTTTTCTTTGTCTTGTGGGGACTGTGGGATCATGAGGGCTACTCACTCACACTACTGACATCTAGGATGACAGGCTCAGGGTAGCCCATGAATATAGCACTGAGACTGAAGTGGTTACCAGGCACAGTCCACCCGCTCTTCCCTCTGGTCGGCAGATAATGTCTCCCTGGTGCTCGGTCTGGTACCCCTCTGCCTGCATTAGTTACTGTTCCTCCTGCTGGAATAGAACACTGGGGAAGCAAGGTCTGAAGGAAGGGTTTCTTGTGGCTCAGTCCGACAGCTCAGTCCATTATGGCCAGGGCACAGGGTGGCAGGAAGGTGAGGCAGCTGGTCCTTTTGCTTCTATTAGGAAACAAAGACCAGTGTTGGTGCTTAAACTGGCTTCTCCTTTCTTCCATTTCTATTCAGTCTGGGACCCCAGCCTGTGGGATGGGTCTTGATTAATCTTCTCTGGAACCACCCTCACAGACACACCCAGAGAAGTATCTCCTATATGATTCCACATCCAGCAGCACTGAAAATCAGTGAAAGCCACTGAAAACCATTGCACCATCAGGTTCTTGGGTAGAAATGGGCATTGAAGCCACAACTCTCTGACACACAGTCCCTGTGTGCTCTGCTCTGCTCTGTCAGGCCACCTCTTGCAGAGGACTTGGGGCTTAGTGGGAAGACGAAGCATCCTGGGTAAGTGTAGAATGTAGCTGTTCACTTGTTTTGTGTCGTTCGTGGGCACTGTAGCACTGCCTAGTATTCCCAAGTCCATTGTAACACCACCTAGTAATTCCACCTTTCAGCTATTAAGAAGCCGTAGTTGGGGGCAGGAGAGAGAGTTCAGAATTTAAGAACACTTGCGGGGTTCCCAGAGGAACCATGTTTGAATCCCAGCACTCACATGGTGACTCACTACCATCTGTATAACTCCAGTTCCAGGGAGTTTGACTTCCTCAGGCATTTTATATGTGGTACACAGACATACATGCAGACAAAATACCCATACACATTGTGGTAATTTGAATAAAAATGGCCTCTATAGACCCAAATGGGGCGTCACAGTTAGGAGGTGTGGATTTGTGGGAGTAGGTGTGGTCTTGCTGGAAGACGTGCGTTGTCTCAGTCTCTTCCTGCTGCTTGTAGAATTTTCAGCTACCTTTTCAGCACCACGTCTGCCTGCATGCAACCATGGTTGACGATAATGAACTAAGTCTCTAAACTGTAAGTCAGCCTCAATTGAATGTTTTTCTTTATAAGTGTTCATGGTGTTTCTTCACAGTAATAGAACCCTAACTAAGACACACTTAAACTAAAAATAAATAAATCTTAGGAAAAAAGCCATAGTTGAGAATGGTCTCACACACTTAGTGTGAGAGCAAGTTCAGGGCTTCCTGAGCATGCCTCATAGCAGGTATGTGCTAGGCATAGGGGTGTCTGGATACACAAATGAATGTGCTTTGCCAGATGCTAACACTGAGTGATAGCAGGCTTCTGTGACAAGGCTTTGGTATCTGGTTGTATGCTGCAAGGGTAGCTGGTTGGAGTGGGAGGAAGTGGCAGGCAGGGGTTGGGTGGTGCTACTGTTGGACGTGCCAAGAAGAGGGCACAGGCTCACTTTGCTCTGACTGCTCTTCACACGTAAGTAGCTGCTTGCCCAGGTCTGATCTATGCTGGGAGGTGATGCATGCACTTGAGTGTGTTACCCAAGACTGGTGTTCATGGGTGAGTTCATGGGTAAAACATCACACTCGTCTTACAAGTGTGATAGCAGTGACTGGAAGACAGGGCAAGGGTACCCCTAAGGTAAAGCTTAGGAAAAGGGGACAGGGAAGGTAGATATCCCAGGGAATGGGGGAGGAAGTAACCTGGTGATTCAGAGCCATGTGCAAGCACGGTGTGCATGGTACCAGTCATTCCCAGTCTCAGGGTCACCCACTGGTAGAGCAGCCCTTAAGCCAGGTGGCCCTGAGAGCTGGTCTCAGTTGGCCAGCCTGCACGAGTGTTGGTTCTGTGGCAGAGGCCATGGGCAATGCTTACAGTGCAGTGGCTGCTGGCCAAGCACTTGGTTCTGAGAGAGCTGGTGTGCCAAGAAGAGACCACTGGAGGTGGAGAGAAGATGGTGACATCTCCAGGTTTGCCTCAGCAGCCTCAGACCTTCTTGTGACTGACACCATGCTTTGCCTCAGTTTCTCTGACAGTAAATGAAGGAGCTGGTGAAGGTGGCTGTATAGGTCTGAAAGTCTTCCAGATTTGGACTTTGTTCTGGGATTAGCTGGGAGCCATGGGATATTTGTGGAGGGAAGGAGGTGATTGGAACTGTGCTTGGGGGAGGTTAATCAGCCTTCTGTTCCTTTGTGACAATCCCAATGGAAGGCAGGAGGTAGCAACATGTGGGTAACACTTTGAAATTCAGCAGCAAGTGAATTAGTTGGGCTCTGAACTGCAGCTGTTTGGAACTCCCTCTGTGCCATTTTTGGGTCTGGCAGAAGCTTCTGTCCCCTGCCGCTGCCTCCTCCTGCCTGCTCTCTCCCTGGCACCAGCCCTTTCTTCCCTGCACACCCTATGGTCACAGCAGGCTCAAGTATAATGAGGCTGTTTGGAGCTGGCTGGTGGCAGAGAGAGAACTTGGGGTTGTTCATGAATCAGGATCACAGGCCACAGACAGGACACTGGCACTCAAACTACATAGGCCCCGGGATCACACACGCTGTCTACTTAGCCCTGGGGTCTCCTTAGCTGCGGTTCCCAGCTGACTCAAGGGGCCCTGGTTGGAACAAGCTCCTGGCTGCCATTTTGGTGGCTGCCAGGCCTTTGTCTGGTTCTTTAGAATCATTTAGAAATGGGTTTCAGGGGCTGAGGAGGTGGGAATTTGTGGCAGGCTCACTGTATCTGAGGTGGATTTCAATTGGAGATGTGGGCAGGCTCAAACTATAGGTGACTTTCCTGAACTTAGTACCTTGTCAAGTTTTGGGACGGCTACTCCATTTCCTTAGAAAGCTCTCTGACCCCTCCAAAGCTTGTCCATTTGGAGGTAATCTTGTACCTGCTTTTACATTTTTTTCCTTTAGTTCCCTGCCAGTCATTTTCTGGTCACATAGTCTTGCACGTTACAGATTACATTACATGACAGATCTACTTACATTCAGGCTGTTTTGGTACTCAGGAGGTCTCCCCTGCCTCTTGTCCATCCCCTGCAGTCTTAGTGCAGGGGATTAGGCTGTCACTGCTTATGCCCTTGGTCTAAGCCCTTCCAGCACAGACCATTAACTGTACAGCAGAGCCCTGTCCTTCCTTTCTCCCGTTTGTTCATGGTTATTTTCTGAACAAATGTCTATGAATTAGTAAGATGCACACTTCATTCCTGTGCTAGTTCTCTCAGAAGCCATTAAAACTCTTCTGTCTTCTATGCTTGAAAATCATCTCCATTACCTAAAGCACGCAGTGAAGTATAGCACCTACTTAGCAAAGCCACTCTGATTCTCACTGTGTGTGTGGCATTTAATTTATGGTTACGTCATATGAGATTTTAAAGTTTCTTTGGCTAGTATGGCTGACTTTCTCTTTTTCTCTGAGAGAGAAATCTTATTTTTTTCTTAAAAGTTTCTTCTTCTTCTTGGGGTAGAAGGAAAATGCTTTTATTAAGAGTGGAAATTTACTTCATTCAGTTGCAGTATGCAGTGGGCTCCCGTGAGGCCTTAGGATGTAGAGCGTTTCCTGAGACAGGAGGACAGGGCTGTTGTGAGTGGCTGCTGCAGGGGCAGGAAGGAAAGGCACAGGCTACATGTGTCCAGTCCTGGGAAGGCAGTGAGTAGTGATGTGTTTGCTGGGTCCTGGTTGGGGTGCGTGTAGTGCCGGGATGGCTGCGTACGTGATGTCTTGCTGCTGGCTACTGTTGCCAGGTGAGCTTCTACCCTGACCTGAGTTGAATGAACTTTACCTCCAGCCAAGTTGAGGCCCATCATGACTCGGGTTGAGTTCCACCTTGATCAGGGACTGGAGCAGGTCAGGGCAGTGTAAGGAGGGGATACCTTCTGGGCCAGAATGAGATCTGACCATGTATGGAGTCCTGGGAAGGTGCTGGGTGTCTATGATTTAGAAGCAGGATGTGGCTTGAGGCCCGGGTGTCCCTTTAGAAGAGCCATGATGGGTTTTACGTCTGAGCAGCTTTTGCACACATTCTCTCCTCTTTCACCAGCTGCCGGTGCAGGAGTAGCTGTGTCTTCGGGAATATTTCTTTGTTACTCCTCCCACCTTGGCCTGCACCCTTGGTTCTCCTTTGCCTTGCACTCCCTCCCTTATCTTCGACAGCACTGAGGATGGAGCCCGGCAGGCACCCGCTGTTGAATTGCCTCTCCAGCCCCCCTTTTAATATTTTATCTGAGACAGCATCTCTTTTATTTCTTAGGTCAGCCTTAAACTTGAAATCCTTGGACTTCGACCTCCCAAATGGTTGGTTTATCTCAGATAACACACAACTAATCATGATTTAAAATGACCTAGCTTTGTCTTTAGAATTTAGCCAACATTGGGCACACTAAGAAAAACAATATTTAAAACTGATATTTTTAAATTCTTACTGTACCCCTGGGGTGGTGCGAAGTATTTGATATGTGTTTCTCCATTCTTCTTTCAGCACTCTATTTTAAGACGGTAGACTGAGCCAGATGGGCCAAGGTCACACTGTGAGAACTGGCGGACTTAGATGTAGCTGAGGCTTCTGGGTGTGATCTTACTTCAGGGATGTAACCTCCAGTTAGGAGGAAAGATACTCTGTAGCTTACTCTGCAGTGGCCTCTGGAGGCTCTGTTAGGTCCTGTGTGATTGACTGTGCCTTTGTAGCCTGTCTTCCCCCTGTGACCGTGTTTTTTTTTTTTTTTTTTCTTTTTTTTTTTTTTCCTTTTTTTTTTTTTCGGGGCTGGGGACCGAACCCAAGCCTTGTGCTTGCTAGGCAAGTGCTCTACCACTGAGCTAAATCCCCAACCCCTTTTTCCTTCTCTTAATAGTGCTTCCTGTGGCACTGATTTTTCTTGAAAATATGATTGTGGGTGCTTTTGCAACATGCTTTAAAATGGTCCTTTCTCTGTTCACAATAGACAGGACATTTCTTAAGCCAGTTTGCTTAGGTGGATACAAGTTGTTTCCAGTGTTGCTTCTGTTTTCTGTGGATTTTAGTTACTGCCCTGTCAGTCACAGAGCTGACACAGAGTCTGAGACCTTCTGTGCTTCCAAGTTTGAGTCCTCAAGAGGACTTGGTGTTAAATGGAGGCTTGTTGCTGGTAACTTGCTTTCTTTGTGGTGGTGCTTGACCCTGCGGCTCCCTGGCCTTCCTGGGTGTTGATAGCAGCTGACTCCTTGCCCTCTGCCTTTCCCCCTCGTCTGTATCGGGTGCTCTGAATTGACGGAGCACAGCAGTCTATCTGGACTCTGCTGCTGTCTCCCTCAGAGATCGTGAGCCTGCTTTTCCAGTGTGCCATTTGCCAAGGGTTTTCTGCACAGCATTTCTTGGACTCCTCAAAGGTCAGTAAGCAGTTTTAACAAGATTGCAGCCAATTCTCATTTGAATTAATTTATTCCCTCCTCACTAATTAATTCATCTGTTTGCATTGAGTTGTCCCCTCATTTATCTGTCAACATTTCTTAAGCTCCCTCTGGTTCAGGATGCTGAGGACACAAAGGTGTGCCTGATAGTTGTGAGCCTCCCTGGAGGAGCTGCTGTGCTGGGAACCACCGGGTAGTCACGGCAGTGTCCCGGTGGTGTGGATGGCAGCACAGGAAGGCTCAGCCTTCTGAGGCTTCAGGAGCCAAGGCTCGTGTAGGCAGGCGGATGAGAGAGAAAGTGCAGGGCCACAGGGATCGGTGCAGCCTGCAGAGTGCACACACCCCCGTGAGTTCTGGTGATAGATCTTGGGGAGGCCTTCGTGGATGGGAGACGAGCTTGGAATATCCTGTTTACAGTTCTTTAACACTGCCTTTCTTACCCGGGTGTCATTCCTTACCGTAGGCTTGGCATCTTAGCACTTAAAGCCCAGACAGAAGGGTCACAAGTTCTGGGCCAGCCTGGGCTATAATAGTGGAATCCTGTTTCAGAAAAAAACCAGAATACATTAAAAACAAAAGACCATCACTGCAGCCAGTCTCACTCAGCCCTGCAACAGGCCAGTCACTTGGCACTTAGAGTTGGGGTCCTTGTCTTGTTCTTTGGCCCTCATGTTCTGGCGGCACAGAAGCCATTGTCTTGCAGCCTGTCCTTCTTATCCTGCTTCCTTGCCCAGTGCTTTTCTTGGCAGCTGCTCCTACTTGTTTAGTCTTCTCTCCCTTAGAGTTGCCTCCTGTGCCCACCCTGCCTAGCTCTTTCTGGCTCCCCCTGTCCTCTCCCTGCTGTGTAGTCTGGGGGGATTGGGGTCAGGGCACCAGCTGGCCCCATTTTCCAAGTACTTGGTGACCTGGCAGATAAGCTCTGCTCTAGGTGGGACTTGGTCTCCCTTCATCTCAGTATAGATTGTGGTGTGAGAAATTCACAGCCTCCCTGACTGCGGAGGGAGGCCATTGCTTTCTATTGGGACCAGGAAGCCTCTAAGGAGGAACTGAAGGAGACAAGATGTTTGAGGACTGTGCCAAGTCAACAGTGCCAGGTTTTTGTGGGCCCAATGGTACATCAGGGCTTGCTGTGAACAGCACACCGAGGTGGGAGCAGTTGTGCCTGGGGAGTCAGAGAGCTCCTAGTGTCTCCAGAATGGCAGGCCAGCCCTGCCCATGGATGAGCTGAGGAAGAAGATGAGTTGGTTAGAGTGGGCTTGGCAGGAATGGGACCCTGGAGGGCGAGTGGAGCTCAAGTCAGCTGGTGAAGGGATGCTGGGCACATGTGAAAAGTGTCTCCTTTCACCTCAGAATCATGGGTGGAATCAGCATTCTACAGTGGTCAGCACCAGGGTCAGCGCCCCAGGGGACAGCCTAGTGGAGGGCCTGAGATGTACTACTCAGCATATAGACCACCTACGGCAGTGCAGGCTGATGTCCCGTGCCTCCAGGCTTGCTGCAGACTTGTGCTCAGGGCCTGATGGCCCAGGGAATAGTGCTTTGTGAGTGCTGACTTTGCCACCAAGTTTCTTCTAGTGGTCTCTTCTCTCCTGAGCTCAGCTAGCTCACTGGGTTCCTTTGCTGCCGAAGGTCCTGGTGCTGACGGTTAGGTGCACTTGGGGAGTTGGCAGAGGCCCTCCTCGACCTGATGGTAAAGCTGTCCGTGCTCAGGGAGGGTTGTACTAGGATGGGATGGCAGTGGAGCAGTCCTGCCCCGGGTAAGATGCTGCCTCCTGCATGTGTGCCATGTGGCATCGTCTATGTTAGGAAGAGCCAAGCAGCTAGGGGATTTATTTTTATTTTATTAATTATCCCAGTAAATAAAAATATTATCACAACATAATTTCATGTGCAACTGGTATAAGAACCATTCCATCTGACTGCGGTGACTCGTATGTGTTTCACACATAGGGGACATCTTATATGGGAATGTTTTAGGTGTCTGTAGACACTGTGACATCTGTAATGGAAAGCACAGGACTGGAGTTAGGCGGGCCAAGCATCTGCTTACCCAGGTGATTAGGTTGGGCTTCCTCCTCAAGTAATAGACGTACATATTATATGTAATATATATACAATATGCACACATATATATATATATTTAAAAAAGATTTATTTATTATGTATACAATGTTTTGTCTGCATATATGCCTGCACATCAGAAGAGGGCAACTGATCTCATTACAGATGGTTGTGAGCCACTATGTGATTGATGGAATTGAACTCAGGACCTCTGGAAGAGCAGTCTGTGCTCTTAACCTCTGAGCCATCTCTCCAGCCCCTGAAGACATATTTAAGCTTTGATCTGAGTCCTGGGTAGTTGGGCAGAGAGGACATGAGAAGAGCTCACTGTGCTGATGGGCTTTGTTAAGAAGGCTACTATGGCTTTGGTGCAGCGAGGGAAGTGGCATGGGGAAGCCGTGGAACAGTCAGAACTGAGCTGCTGGTGGGGGAGGCAGTGGGGAGGTTTGATACCAGGCTGACAGTGGCGGAGGACGGGGAGGTTTTAATCACTATCAGGAAGAGATTTAAGTTTCCTGAAAGTGCTGGTGGCTTGTCCACGAAGGTAGGAAGATGGCTTAGGAGGGTTGTGTGAGGCCAAGGGGAATGTGGGTAAGGAGTATGCCGTGGAAGGCATTGGGAAGCACGGTGGCCTGTGGGAGTCTCTCAGAGCTCTAGAGAAGGGACGTACCATGGGCTGAGTACGGGGAACTGGAGGGGCCCTTGAGAATGAGTGTCAGCCGTGGCTGAATGTCTGTAGCCATCTACCTACTGAGGCGCTCACTGAGGAGCAGGCTTTGGGAGAAAAGAACATTTGGTGGGGGCATATAAAGTTGGGATACAAGTGTGCCATCTGAGGAACAATGGGGTAGGGAGGGGCCGTGGTGGCATGTCTGCAGGCCAAGTGTCCCTGGAGTCACGTGGCCTTCTATACAATACACTTCTCACCCTCGTGCTGACCTCCTTGGCCATTACATATTTCTGTGCTATAAGAATGGGTGGTACTTATGTCTTCCTTTAAAATAAGGTTTCTGTGTGTTTTGGGGCTTCCTGAAGTCTGGGGTGTCTGGGATAGCTCCTTACAGAGGTCGAATAGCTTTGTGGTTCTCAGCCGTCCCTGATCCTCTGCTGTTGGATGGAGAGAGTGCCGGTCCCTCCATTGATGTGAATTATGTGAATCCTCTCCACAAAGATCACAGTGAATGGTTTTCAATAGAACGGGCCTCACATACATATTAAATACATAATATGAGAAAATATTTTTCAAGCAGAAGTTCATCTAGGCTGCGAGGCTGTCGCTGTTCTTTGTACAATTAATAATAACCCTCCACTCTCCGTATGATTAGACGTCCTTCTGCAAGCAAATATTTAATAACCACACAGAACCGTCATTTGGAGCTGCTGCAGTTTATAGAGACACCCCCTATTGTTATGCATTTGTTTTGTCCCCAAGTTTCCCTGCCAGACACTGCTCTCAGCATCCTGGAGCTGGCATCTTTGCTCTGTCTCTGGTTGCTCTCTTGGGATAATTATTATACAGAAACTCATCGATTTAAAGGCCACACGTATTTAAGACGTGAGCACATTGTCTTTTTGCTTACCTATCATGGACCTATCTATCTGTCATCAGTTTTCCTGATTGATTACTACTGTTCATCATTACTATTGTCATTATTGTTTTTGCAGTCAGGTTTCCAAGTAGCCCAGGCTGACCCCAACATACACTTTTCCTTTGTCTTAGGTTCTTTTCCAGTTGCTGCAGTAAAAGGCCCTGACAAAGAGGAGTTTCAGGGGAAGGCGTTTATTTCAGTGCACATTTTAAGCTGTAGTCTGTCAGGGAGGGGAAGTCAAGGCAATAGGAGCTTGAAGCATCTGGTCACATTGCATCCCAAATAGAAAACAGAAGGGTGAATGCAAGCTGGCACTCAGCTTGCTGTGTACATTTTATTTTATTTTTTTATTTATTTTTTTTTTCTTTTTTTTGGAGCTGGGTACCGAACCCAGGGCCTTGCGCTTGCTAGGCAAGCGCTCTACCACTGAGCTAAATCCCCAACCCTGCTGTGTACATTTTAGACAGTCTCGGATCCCCTGCCCAGGGAATGGTCTCACCTTCAGGTAGGGCTTTCCACATCAATTACTACAATGAAGATAATCTCCCTCAGGTGCCACTTAAGTCAACTTGATAGTTAACACCATCACATTCTGCTGCAGTCTCTTGGGTACTGAAATCCTAGTGCCTCGCTTGGGCTGACCACTGAGCAATACTGTCTCATCTCTTGTCTTGTAAGGGCATTTCCTAAGGAGCCCAGCCCACATTGTGCTGGAAAGTGGATGAATGCCTGTGCTCAGCTTACTATCAGTGCTTGGACCGCTGTGAGTGCTCTCTAGGACAAGTCCCTGGTGTGTGAGCGTGAATGTGTGTGTGTGTGTGTGTGTTTCTTAGAGCAGGCCTGTACTGGTGGGGTTCAAGGACACACTTGACATTTAGCTCTCACAGTGATCCCTGGGATGCTGTTATACCCATTTTACCTGAGAGAGCAGCAGGCCAGCTCAAGGGTCCTCCATCTTGGTCACCATACACATTTAAGGGAAGGGTGTCACATCTGTTTCACTAACTTCAGGCTCCTGTCTCTCTTCCTCCTGTTCCTCTGTGTTCCACCTCATATTAAGGTGAATATGACTGGAGTGTGGCTTCAGGAACCCCAAAGATTTGCTTGTCCTTAGCTTGGTCCATTTTAAAAAGAGGCAGCTTCCGACCACACATTTGCATAAGTACTTGGGTCGATTCCTGCTGCCTCTCAGCCACTCTTTCTGGAAAGCAAGGCTTGGCTCAAGTCCGACTCTGCCCTTTAGGAGCCGTGGCCTGTTGTAGGTGCTGTTTTCTGCAGGGAGGTTAATGAGCACCCTTCCACCTGGCAGAGTTGCTGGGAAGCTTAAGTGAGATCAATGCTGCTAGAACACAGAGTGCTGGCCTGGTAAATCTGCTCATTGATTGTGCAGTCTGTACATTTTGATTTTTGAAAAATTAAAATGGTAATCAATGCCATCTGAGCACCGAAGCCGCGTGGTAATAAAGCACCGATGCTTGTGGAGCTCCAGGAAGGCCCAGCCAGCCGAAGCCCCGCTGACTGCTTTCTCTAGCAGGCTGACTGCTCTGCTCTCTGCGTCGCCTCAGAACTCCAGAATAAGTGCAGTCGTTTCCGAGTGGAGCTCCCTCAAGTTAGAGGCGTGGTTCTGCCTTCCTGCGGTTTCTCTTGCATGGAAGTTAACACTTTGCATATGTCGCACAGGCTTCCCCGGGGCTTCTGCCATGTATGTGCAAGAGATGGCGTTATCTCAGTTGCCCTTGCCAGCTCTCCACGGTTGGCCTTCCCTGGAGGCTGGCTCTTCTGATGTCTCTGGGAGCAGCTGTAGCAAGAAACTGAAGCTTCTGGCTCTCACCCAATGTAGCTGGGCTGCTGGGAGCCCTGTCCCAGAGTTGTCACATGCTGCCATTGCCACCTGTCGGAGTGATGACCTGCTCCCATGGACAGGAGGCTGTGCAAACCAACTGTGGGAGCCCTGCAGCTGTGGAGATGGGGACCTGAGTGTCCCCCGTGTTCATCTGATTTCAGAGTGTAACTTAAGGCTACTGTGTTCAGGATGGCTCCTGGCTCCTGGTTAGCATCCAGTTGTCGAATGAATAAGTGAAAACATACATTCAGTTTCAGCCTTCATTTTTTATTTTTATTTTAAAGACAGATTAGCTCACTGTAAAATCTGTTTTTCTTCATTTGCCAGAAAGCCACCAGCAGAGACTCTTGCCTCTGTTGGGGTACTGAGTTGACTGACATGGTTCTTTGTGCCTGGAAAGCAAATTATGTTAAAATGTTCTTCACCGTCTATTAATAAGTCTCACAGTTTAGCAGCAGCGCTTGGTTATAATCCGTGTCCTGCAGTGTTCCTGGTGCATGGGTGGAGTGTGGCATGGGCGTGGTGAGCACAGTCTAGGGACAGAGGACTGGAGCTCACTTCCTCTGCAGAGCATGGCCTTTTCACTGTGAGTGAATGTTGTAAGTGTGGCTGCTTCACCCACCTTGCTCATCCTCAAAATGCTATGAATTCTCATTTCCATTCTCATGGGAAGACATTTCTTACTCCCCTGTGTGGAGGTCGGAGGTCAACCTCAGGTTTGTTTCTCAGGACACAGAGTCTCTGATCAATAGAGCTTTCCAAGTAGCTTAGACTGGCTGTGCAGAGCGTGTCAGGGATCAGTCTATCTCCAGCTTCCCAGGGCTGGAGGGACAAGTCAATGCCACTGCCCTGCTCTTTACATGGGCTTTGGGGGTCGAATTTGCAAGGTAAACTCTTTACTGATGAAGCTATTGCCACAGCTTTTTTTTTTTTTTTTTTTTTTGGACAGGATCTTACTAT
The DNA here is from genome assembly GCF_011064425.1 of Rattus rattus. Lineage (NCBI taxonomy): Eukaryota > Metazoa > Chordata > Mammalia > Rodentia > Muridae > Rattus > Rattus rattus. Next base: position 255,605,862 of record NC_046154.1, read on the forward strand.
GTAGCCCAGGCTGTCCTGAAAGACACTTGGTAAGCCTATAACTTACCAGCCTTTTCCTCCTGGATATGAGATTCTAGGTATATGCCATAATGCCTAGTTTTAGACCTATTATTTCAGTATACACCTGATGATACTTGGTGAGTGATGGCCTTTGAGGCGTAGAGGCCTGGCTGCCAGCTAGCACACCTGCTCATTACGGGTGATGGCCTGCCCAGGTGGTGTGGGTGATCCTTCTACCTGGACGCACTCCTTGGCTTGGTCAGCGGGTGCCTCCTCTTCCCCCGTCAGTGAGTGGGTTTTTTTGCTCTCACAGGGCGGTCCCTAGAATGGCTGGTACTGTGCTGTCTGCCTTTCCACTTAAGGCAGCTGGAAGCCCTGAGGCTTTTGGTGGCTTTTTGTGTCTTGTAGCAGCAGAGGCTTTGTTTGCAGCCAGTTCTCTATTTGTTCAGCATGGGCTCTCCCTCAGACTCATAGCATCTGTTGGTGTGGCTGGAGAAAGGCAAGGAGTGGAAGCGAGGAAGGATGACGTTTCTTACTGTGTTGGTTGTATTCTCAGGTGATTTCGCTCTGACTGATGGCTCTGTGCTTTAAGTGCAGTGAAGACCCCAGCGGCTCCTGCGTTTTACTCTCTGCTCCATGGCTGTCCTTGAGTCCATAGTCCTTTGGCTCTGGGCCACTGTGGATGGTGGCCCACTCTTCCTGTCTCTTTCGCCCAGGGATTGTACCACATAAGTCTGCTGTCTTAGCTTTCGCCTTAGGAGCCTTTGATAGGCCCTGTCTCGGGTCAAAGTGAAGTTCAACTCCTTAGGCCAGGGCAGGTGGCCAAACCTCTCTTCCTTCTGGCCTTCACCTATCCTCTGGCTCCTTGTGGCTACTCTGCACCTCTTAGCTCCTCTCTAGCCATGGAGGTGGGGGCTTTTCTCTTTTAATGGGGCTACACACACACACACACACACACACACACACACACACACACACCCTCCCTCACTTTGTATGTGTTTGTGTGTAGTTTGTACGTGTCTAGGCTTATTCTGAGTGCCTCGTGTGTCTTTTTTTGAGACATTGACATTATAAGCAGACTCTCAGGTCACACGACCAGGGTTAGCACCTTATCTGGCTGTTGTAATCCCCAACTCCAAGCCTCCTTGTTTCTGCCTGTGCTTCCATTCCCTTCTACTGTGCTGGTTAGAAGCTGTCAGTCTGACCGATTGAGTATCATGAGGAGGAGACAAGCTTCCACACGCACCTGTGAGGGTCTATTTGGATTAGGACATATCTGTGGTAAATTTAAAAAAAAAATGTTTTATTAATGTTTTCAACATACAGTATAGCTTGATCACATCTTCCCCCTTTCCCAACCGCTCTTTAGGTAGTTGGGGTAGGAAGACTCTTCCTAAATGTGGGTGGCACCATTCCCTGGGCCACAGCCCTGGATTATGTAAGTGTAGACAGTGAGTTGAGCACAAACATTCATTGCTGTCTGCTTCCTGATTGTGGGTGCAGTGTGAGCAGCAGACTTAAGCTTCTGTCACCAAGCCTGCTACCATGCTGGGCTCTAACCTCAAACTGAGAGCCAACTAAACCCCCACCTCAAGTTCCTTTGTCCCAGTGTTTTCTCCCAAGAAGCGTAACTGAGATGTTGACATTGTTGCTCTCATGCCTCTTCTTGCTGGCATCTAATAATCAACTAATTAATTCACCTTGGCTTCCTCCTGTTCCTGCAAGTCACTTGTGCGGGCATATGGAGCACTCTCAATGGCTCGTGAGCTCCCAAGGGTAAGGCTGTCTCTCCTTTCACATCCCACTGTCCCTGGTGCAGGTTGCTGTGTGCAATCTCACCTTCCTGGTGTCTGAAGCTGGGGAGAACTTCTGCTGTAGCTCCAGAGGAAGGACTGCCCTACTGAGAACTGCTCTGCTGTAGCTCCAGAGGAAGGACTGCCCTGCTGTAGCTCCAGAGGAAGGACTGCCCTGCTGTAGCTCCAGAGGGAGGGACTGCCCTGCTGTGCAAGGAAGGACTCCCCTGTACCTTGCCTCCAGAGGGAGGACTCCCTGCTGTAAGCTTTGGGGCTCCAGAACTGCTCCAGAGGAAGGACTGCTGAGGAAGGACTGTAGCTCCAGGGAGGAGGACTGCCCTACTGTAAGAGGAAGGACTGCCCTGCTGTAGCTCCAGAGGAAGGACTGCCCTGCTGTAGCTCCAGAGGAAGGACTGCCCTGCTGTAGCTCCAGAGGAAGGACTGCCCTGCTGTAGCTCTGCTGTAGCTCCAGAGGAAGGACTGCCCTGCTGTAGCTCCAGAGGAAGGACTGCCCTGCTGTAGCTCCAGAGGAAGGACTGCCCTGCTGTAGCTCCAGAGGAAGGACTGCCCCTACTGAGGAAGGACTGCTCTGCTGTAGCTCCAGAGGAAGGACTGCCCTGCTGTAGCTCCAGAGGGAGGACTGCCCTGCTGTAGCTCTGCTGTTCTCTGTGTGCTGTGAAGTCAGTTCTGGTTTTGCTGTGGAGACCCAAACGTCCTAACAGACTTACCAGCATGGAGTGGATCCGTCTACTTAACATTGCTGCCAAATTAATACTGCATCTGGAAGGCCAGAGGAAGGCCACTTGAGAGAATCTCCCTGCATAATTTATGAAACTCTAGTCATAAAATAAGCATTTACAATGGCCTGTTTGCCCAAGGTAGAGAATGCTAATTTGGCCATTATTCATCGACCTGGGACAGGGGCATTTCTTTGTCTTCCAGTGGTCTCTTGGCTTGTAGTCTCCTCAGTAGGTTTCTGAGGTCACTTCTAGCCTCTCTTTCCAAAATGATCTCTTTTCTTGTTTGAAGGCCAGATCTTTGGAGTAGGGTTATGAAAAAAGGTTTTAGGAGAACTGAGTATGTCAGTATTTTTGAACAGTGGGAGTGTTATGGAAAAAGCAAACCAACAAAACAAACCCTAGAGCAGGCAGACTCAGACCACTGTTCTGTGAACAGAGCAGGAGGCACGGAGGAAAGTCAGGCAGACAGACTCTTGTCCCAGGTGCTGCCAGTTGGTTGGAGAGGCAGTCGGTTCACCTGCCAGTGAGAAAGCAGGCCTGGGGAGGGCCAGCAGGAAACAGGGCTGGGCATGGATTTCATATATCACGAGTGTTTGTGTTTGTCTATGCTGGGGAGGCACTTAGGGCTAGCCAGAGTCGTGGATGGCTTCTTTATGAGACCCTTGCCTGCCAGCTCCAAGAGTCAACCCCCAAGAGTCAACCCTAGCCACTCATTTCTAGTCACTTCCTGTTTGCACCCAGCTCCTTCCAATTGGCCATAGTCTTCCGAGGGCAAGGCCTTGTTATCCTTGGTTGACAGCAGTAGTTATATCTGGGAAGAGTAGGGCTCCTTGTAGTCTCTGAAGGGCTATGGACAGCTCCACTGTTCTCCCACTCTGGGCTCAACTTTGAAGCTACAAGTCCTGTCTCAGACTGTGTTCTCATGGCCGAGGGTAGAGGCAAGGAGCTGGTGGAGGCTCCCGGTGCCTCTTAAAGCCTTGCCAGGATTCCATGCTTGTCATTACCACTTTCTCTCTAGTACCTGGTGGCCCCCAGCCAAGACTGACAGCAGATGAGAATGCATAATCCTTTTATAGTGAGGCCCGACCTTTGCAACAGGGATGCAGGCTACCCGAGCTGTCTAAAAGACTAATCTCTAAGTGATAATTTCCAGAAAGTTCATTTTGGTGTCGTGGAAAATGTGAACCAGGCAGTCCATGTGGAGAGCCAAACAGTGGTGTGTGGTGTCAGAGGAAACTGAGTGGTCTCTGGTGAGAGTCAGTAGGATTTGGAAGCTGCCGCATGGGGAACTGCATGGTCAGCCCAGAGGCCAAAGTAGACGGCATGGAAAAGGCCGTGAGAGGTGGGACAGATTGGGCAGGCCCAAGGCATTTAGTGCTGGATACTTGGTCATAGTCCACGAGACCTGGGATGGCAATGGAAGAAGACAGCCCTTCCAACACTGACCTGCCTGGCACTGGCAGGACCCTGACCTGGAGGGACACTACTGGACATTGCTCTGGGATCTCATTCGATGGACAGTAACTCTCTAGAAGGGATTCTCCTTACCACTACTCTGTTTAATAGCTGTGAGAATTGAAGCTCACAGAAGTCAAGAACCTTGCCCAAGGTCATCCAGGAGTTGTATCTACAGTTAACTCCCGGTCTTGGAGTGTGCGCCCTCCACTAGGTGGCACCTCTTCTGGAGTAGGACCACTCAAGAACGCTCTTCAGGTCAGGATTCTGAGTGCTAGATAATGAAATTTTGTTTGGTGCAGTGTTTTTGTGTAGTATTTAAAAAGGGGAGTTCACACCTAAGGTCTGATTGAAAAAGTAATTAGTATTCAGATTAGGGCTTTCCAAACAATTCCCTGACATTTGAACATCAACATGGAACAAAGCACACTGTCTCTGGTCTCTGATTTACAGCTGCGTGCCCAACGCTCTGGGCAGAAGGCTATAAATAAAATTAAAATAAATGGAAACAATGCACCTATAAATTGTGTTGCAGGAACCTCCAATTGCCTTTTAGAGGAAATCCCCAATAAAATGCTGTTTGGCAATCCATTTGAGGGAGAAGGGGCTGTCCATCATCCTGGCAAAGTCAGTGAAGTGAAGGACAGGCTAACTTGCTGGAATATTTTAAGTATGAAAATTAGCTGATTCCGTGGAAATCTACTCTTTGGTGTTATAGCTGTACTGGAAGGTCCTCTTTTTCTCTTTTCTCTTGTTGTCAGTGCTATTTTTTCCCAGGTGGAATAAAGCTGTCAGTTGAAACTGCAGATTTCTTTTTTATTTCTGAGTCAAACCCAAGCTTTTGATTATAGAAAGTGGTGGTGGCCTAGAGGGGCTGGGTTTGGGCAGGAAGTACAGTCTAATGCAGCGTATGTAAAGGAGGGGCAGGCTGTGTCTCACAGTGGCCCTGGAGACCAGGACTAGAGGTGGGTGAAATGTAAGAGGACAGGGCAAGGTATGCTGGTAGAGGAGTCACCTTGTTAGCCTTGGTCTTGTGTACTTGAGGTTGGAGTGGTGGCTCGGTGGTTAAGAGCACTTGCTATTTCTTGCAGAGACCTGAGTTTGGTTCCCAACACCTTTACTGGGAGCCTCATAAGTGCCTATAACTACAGGCCAGGGGATCTGACTCCTTCTTTTGGTCTCTGTGGGCACTGCACGGACTCACATTTCACATACATGTACACATGACTTAAAAAATAACAATAAAGAAAGCTTGTGTCTTAATTCTTTCCTTCCTTTAGTTCCCAGTGAATTCTGTAATCTGTGATGCAGGAATGGATGGGGCAGGGTAAATGGTACGGACTGGTGGTTCAGTTGCCTGGAGAATGGCTGCGTGTGGCCTGGGGACCACAAAGCAAACATGCACTTTGAGATCTTGTCATACCAGGAGTGGGCCCTGCTGCTTGCTGGCCTGTGCTGGTTGGGAAGCCTAGCTTCCATGCAATTTGGAGCTGTCTGGTTAATGGAGGATAATCTGTTTTACAGACTGATTTATATGGGTGACGAGCAGGCTCTGGTCCCCATATTCTCCCGTTAAAGCATGATTGTGACCCTTGATTTGGCCATGCTCACGGGAAGTGTTGTTCCTGCTGATGGCCTCAGGGCAGGTTCCGTCTGTTGTAGTAGCCTCTCAGGAAGACCAGTCCTAGGACCACCTGAAGTTGAGTTAAGACAAATGCTCACTGGCTGTACAAGGCTGGAAATGAGACCGGCAGCTCCTTGCCTGCAGTGTCTTCCCACTGTGTCCCATGCTGAGCTGTGTTGTGTTACCTGTCCAGGCCCTCAAAGGCTATAGAGGTGAAGGGATGCATATTAGTGAGTGAGAAAGGCTTATGTTGAAAGGAGGAAAGAGCTAATCTAGCCAGACTGATGGAGGGAAGGTGACTCTTAGGCAAAAAATCTGGGCTTCAGTGGGTCCAAAGATTGGGGAGGAGTGTTGAAGTAGGGTGGAGGTGTCTGTTAAAGGAGCAGCTGCTTCTAGCCGATTGGCTCCTGACCTTTGCACTTCATAGTACTGAGGTGCAAGGATTTCCAGCAGGGGGCGTTTCATCCCTATACAGCCCAGGCCTCTGTCTGAGTAGGTTCAACCCCAGCAGAGGAGAGCAGGCACAAAGCTCATCTCTAGATTAAGGAGCACATTCACAGACGGCTGGGTTGGATAAAGCATCAGAGAGCCAGAGGGTATGAGGGACTGTCAGAGTAAGTAACACATGGATGTGACAGTGCAGGGTGGGGCTCAGGACTCATCCCACAGAAGAGAGCTTTATGCCAGTGTGGGAGTCTAGTGAGAGGTCTCAGTTCTTGAAGCAAAAACTTAAGAATGCACATAGAAGAAAGCAAGAACTTATGACACCGACCCCAAAGACAACACTGCCCAGTGCCAAAAGATTACTTAGTGTGCACATGCATGCATGTGGGTGTGCTCCATGATGTGTGTGTGTGTGTGTCTGTGTGCGTGTGTGCGTGCGTGCGTGCGTGCGTGTGTGTGTGTGTGTGTGTGTGTGTGTGTGTGTGTGTGTGTGTGTGTGTGTGTGTAGGTCAGAGTAGGTTCTTTCTTTCCACCATTTGGTTCTGGGGATGGAACTCAGGTTGTTGGACTCCTTTGCCCGCTGAGCCATCCAGCCAGTGTCAGCCTCTGATTTCTGCCGTCAGTGAACGTTGAGAAGCCAACATGGGCTGCTGACTCACAGCACTAAAGGGATCATGTGGCTGATCGAGGCAGGGAAGAGAGGCTTTAAGGCAATAAAAGGACAATACTAGGGGAAAGGAGCAGGGCTCCCTAGTGATTGGAATGCAGAGGACTGTGTTTGTAGTAATTGCCTTGCTGAGTTCACCAAGAGACCTGTCCTCGAGCCTTAGACTGTTACAGATACCCTCACCTAGACCATGTGACCTTCCAGCAGCCGCCCAAAGCAATTGCCCTTTGAGGTCATCTTTCTTTTCCCTGTATACAGTACGTGGCCTTCACAGATTGAGCATACAGACAGCCAACTCTGACTTCACTGGCTTGGGAGACAGAACCTGACTTTGAACACTTGCAAGCACTGCCTTAGGGGAATAAACAGGCACCTCTTGGACCTTTGCTGTGCATGCATTGGCGAGATCTTCTCTCAGATTGACTGGCGGAGGGGCTACAAGTGGAATGTTTTACTGTTCCTCTTGTACTACTTAGTCCTTGTCAACTACAGCCTCCATCAGTTTGTCCTGTGGCTAGTCTGTGGGACATC